>NW_012148775.1:295626-312331 GCF_000956105.1 Propithecus coquereli | reverse complement strand
GGGAGGCTGAGGCAGGAGGATGGCTCGAGCCCAGGAGTTTGAGGTTGCTGTGAGCTAGGATGACGCCACGGCACTCACTCTAGCCTGGGCAACACAGTGAGACTCTGTCTCAAAAAAAAAAAAAAAAAAAAAACCAAAAACAAAGCCCTGCCATGAAGTGAGTATTGCAAAAGAAGATGAATTTTTTGGTTTCCCAGTACATATAAAAGTTATGTTTATACTCTGTTTATATTATATTATGGTCTATTATGGTTTATAATATGTTTATACTATATTGTGGTCTATTAAGTGGACAAAGCATTATGTCTTAAAAAACAATGTGCCTACCTTAATTAAAAGATACTTTAAAAAAATGCTAAAAATCATCTGAGCCTTCAGCGAGTCATAATCTTTTTGCCGGTGGAGGGTCTTGCCTTGATGTGGATGGCCGCTGGCGGATCAGGGTGGTGGCTGCCGAAGGTTGGGATGGCTGTGGCGGTTTCTTAAATTAAGATGACGATAAAGCTTGCTGCATCGATCGACTCTTCTTTTCACAACAGATTTCTCTGTGGCATAGTCCTGCTATGTGATAGCATTTTATGCTCAGTAGAACTTCTTTCAAAATCGGAGTCAGTCCTCTCCAACCCTGCTGCTGCTTCATCCACTAAGTTTGTGTCATGTTCGAAATCCTTTGTTGACAGTTCGACAATGTTTACAGCATCTCCACCAGCAGTAGATTCCCTCTCAAGAAACCACTCTGCTCATCCATAAGAAGCAGCTCTTCATCTGTGAAAGTTTCATCGTGAAATTGCAGCAATTCGGTCACATCTTCAGGCTCCACTTCTAATTCTAGTTGCCTCGTGATTTCTACCCCGTCTGCAGTTCCTTCCTCCACTGAAGTCTTGAACCCCTTCAAGTTACCCGTGAGGGTGGGAATCAACTTCTTCCAAACTCCTGTTAACGTTGATATTTTTGACCTCCTCCCATGAATTGTGAATGTTCTTAATGGCATCAAGAACGGTGAATCCTTTCCAGGAGGTTTTTTAATTTACTTTGCCCAGATCCATTAGAGGAATCACAATAGATGGCAGCCAAAGTCTTACAAAATGTATTTCTTAAATAACAAGACTTGAAAATCAAAATTACTCCTTAATCCATAGGCTACAGAATGGGTGTTGTGTTAGAAGACACGGAATGAACATTAATCTCCTCGTACATCTTCATCAGAGCTCTTGGGTGACCAGGTGCATTGTCCATGAGCAGTAATATTTTGACAGGAATCTTTTTTTCCGAGCAGTAGGTCTCAACAGTGGGCTTAAAATATTCAGCAAACCATGCTATAAACAGATGTTCCGTCATCCAGGCTTTGTTGTTCCATTTATGGAGCACAGGCAGAGTAGATTTGGCATAACTCTTAAGGGCCCTAGGATTTGCAGAATGGTCAGTGAGCGCTGGCTTCAGCTTAAGGTCACCAGCCATGTTAGCCCCTAACAAGAGAGCCAGCCTGTCCTTTGAAGCTTTGAAGCCAGGCATGGACTTCTCTCTAGCTATGAAAATCCTAGATGGCATCTTCTTCTGATACAAGACTGTTTTGTCTACATTAAAGATTTTTTGTTGAGTGGAGCCACCTTCATCAATGCCCTTAGCTTGATCCTCTGAATAGCTTGCTGCAGCTTCTCCATCAGCACTTGCTGCTTCACCTTGCACTTGTATGTTAGGAGACGGCTTCTTTCCTTAAACCTCTGCTGGCTTCCAACTTTTCTTCCGCAGCTTCCTCACCTCTCTCAGCCTTTGTAGAACTGGAGAGAGTTAGGGTCTTGCTCTGAATTAGGCCTGGGCTTAGGGAATATTGTGGCTGGTTTGATCTTCTTTCCAGACCATGAAACTTTCTCCATATCAGCAATTAGGCCATTTTATTTTCTTATCACTCACGTGTTCACTGGAGTAGCACTTTTAATTTCCTTCAAGAACTTTTTCTTTGCATTCACAACTTGGCTTACTGTTTGGCCAAGAGGCCTGGCTTTCAGCCTGTCTCAGCTTTCGACATGCCTTCCCCACTAAGCTTAATCATTTCTACCTTTTGATTTAAAGTGAGAAACATGAGGCTCTTCCTTTCACTTGAACACTTAGAGGCCATCGTAGGGTTATTACTTGGCCTAATTTCAATGTTGCTGTGTCTCAGGGAATAGGGAGGCCTGAGGATTGGGAGAGGGATGGAAAAACGGCCGGTCGGTGGAGCAGTCACAAGACACACAGCATTGATCGATTCTGTTCATTTTCTCATATGGATGTGCTTTGTGGCGCCTCAAAACAATTGCAATAGTAACGTCAAAGATCACTGATCGCAGATCACAATAACAGATACAATAATGGAAAAGTTAGAAATATTGTGAGAATTATGTGACACAGAGACGCGAAAACACATGCTGTTGGAAAAATGGTGCCGATGGACTTGCACGACTCAGGGTTGCCACAAACCTTCAATTTGTAAAAAACGCAGTATCTGGGAAGTGCAAGAAAACAAGGTATGCCCATCTCCTCAACCCCCTCACCCCACCAGAGGCTCTTGCCCCTCTGGGCAGCTTTGATTCTAGAACGAACCCTATCAGGGAGTAGGTGAGAAGGGTTGAGCAGTCAGCCCTTTATCCTGCCGCACGCAGCCGACACTTCCAGAGCTCTTCCACTCATCCTGGTTCCAGTTGTTTCTCTTTCATGTCTGGTTTCTTCTCTCCTTCAACCCTGCAGCCCCGCTGGGCACGGTCTTCTCTGTTGCTAACTTGGCAGTCTTCAGTCTGCTTTTATTTCCTCTTGACGGGATGAAGTGGAGTTTCCGCAGTCACAGATCTTTCTGAACAGGACCTGAATCTTTGAAAACTGTTGGTTCCTATGATTTTCCAAGTGCACAACACCCTGGGAGGTCTTGGGTTTGAGAGAGGCTATTTGTAGACCCTTTATCCTTCATGCTCTCAGGAACATCCACTACGGTGTTTATCAGATGATCTGTTTGAGTTTCACTCTCATCCCCGGTAGTATCATATGGGCCTTTTCAGAATGAGCACAACAGGAAAACAAGAAAATATTAGTTATAGCATGTGTTCCACCTCCACTGGGAGCCTCGCCGTCTAGGTATGTTGGAATATGTCAAAACCTCGTGATTGGTCTTTTTTTTTTTTTGAGACAGAGTCTCACTGTTTTGCCCGGGCTAGAGTGAGTGCCGTGGCGTCATCCTAGCTCATAGCAACCTCAAACTCCTGGGCTCAAGCGATCCTACTGCCTCAGCCTCCCTAGTAGCTGGGACTACAGGCATGTGCCACCATGCCCGGCTAATTTTTTCTATGTATTTTTAGTTGTCCAATTAATTTCTTTCTCTTTTTAGTAGAGACGGGGTCTCGCTCTTGCTCAGGCTGATCTCGAACTCCTGAGCTCAAACAATCCGCCCACCTCGGCCTCCCAGAGTGCTAGGATTACAGGCGTGAGCCACCGCGCCCGGCCTTTTCGTGATTGGTCTTAATCGAAACCATTTCCCCTTGTTTTGTGTTCGTTCCCAAAGAGCTGTTTATTTTCTTCTTTTCCTTTCTTTTTTTGCATTTAGGTATGTGGTTCCAGTCCTCTGGCATTCCTAGAACACACACATATGGGGAAAAAAATGGCGGGGGGGCTCTATTGTTTTTTTTCCCCCAGTAAAAGTAATGCTTGATGATTGTGGAAGTTGAAACAACTTTGGAACTATGATGAAGAAAAAGTGGAAAGAATATGAGGTCCGTCCAGAAAGTAACCAGCCATTGTTAATGTTAATATTACGTATTACATGGCTGGATACTTTCCGGACAGACCTTGTAGACTGGTCCTCTCAGTTTCTGTGCACATAGATACACACAGAGCATGCGTTCTTAGCAGGGGTGACATCACGCTGGCAGGGCAAAAATTGGTTCTTGGGGGAGGCAGAAAAAGTCTTGGATTTTTACAATAGTTGTAACCGTTCAAAGAGGCACAATACATAAACAGATACGTGGTGTATCTGTGTTATGAAAATTTCATTGCGGGTTGGGGGTAGAGATTAGGAAAAACAAAAGATAAAAAGGTTCCTGAAGGAAACACTAATATAGATCTATGGATATGATTGTGCAGATCCAGTAAGACACAGACATAGGGGTTATCAAGACTCTCCAACATGCTTATCAGCCTTTGTTTGCCCCCTGACTTTGTGGCTCTATTGATACGGGTAAACCTGCACTGATTCCTTACCTTTAGCTGTTTACAAAATTAAGAGAGCACAATCTCAGGGATTCTGCCATTCTTCAGCCTAAGGACCCCATACCCATGGCCATGTTGTTGGGGAAAAACAAAATCCTAACAATTCTTATGTGCGCAGTGATTCGTATTAATATGGCTTTAGATTTCTCCACGATACAAATGTCTTATTCTTTCTTATCAGTGGATCTGAAAGGGTAAACTGCATTTTGTAAACCGAATCACATTTTAAGTGCATAAGAGAAGCTCAGTACTAAAAAGGAATTCTATTGTAAATTGTTTTTTTCCCAAATGCTTGTTAAAAGTAATTTTCAATTACAACTCGAATTACAGAAATAATTTCCAGATACATCTTCATTTTGAAATACAAGCAATATAAAGTATAAGCAATAAAAGGTAAAATTCTCCCTTCCCCTTGCCAGGGAGAACTGCTATAACTGTTCTTAATACTTCGATATGAATCCTTGTACACATACATGTATGTGTGTTTGTATGTGCATATTTAATATGTTTAGTTCCCTTTCTTCATAATTGGAGCCACCTTATATGCCTTTACTGATGTAACTTGCCTTTATGAGTCCTGCACAAATACCAATATTCCATTTATGACCTTCTTACAATTGACTCCTTTTAGAAATTCTTCTGTTTTCCCCAAAGCACATCTAGAACATTCCTTGGTACTTTCAGACCTCTGTAGTTCACGTGTGAACACATTTCACCTCCACCCGTCTGGGGCAGTGTGTCAAAACCTTCTGCTGGCCCGTGAACAGGGAGAACGGGATTGGCTAAGAGCCACAGAGCTCGTGTTTATTAAACTTACACTCAGATCTCATTCTCTCTGTTCCAGCTAATTCAGATTTTGTGTGTGGCCTAGGCTACATCATTTGTTGTTTGTACCAGAGAAGACTTTGCTCAACAGATTCGTTACGTAAATAAGATTTCAGGAGGGATCTTTTTTTTTTTTATTTCAGCATATTATGGGGGTACAGATGTTTAGGTTACGTATGTTGCCCTTGCCCCCCCCTCCCCCCCTAAGTCCGAGTTTCAAATATGTCCATCCTTCGGGTGGTGCGCATTGCACTCTTTGTGTATGCAAATACCCGTCCCCTCCTCCCTCCTCCCCCCTCCCCCCTCCCCCCTGCCCAACAGCCAATAGATGTTATTCTTATATGTGCACTTATGTTTTGATCAGTTAATACCAATTTGATGGTGAGTACATGTGGTGCTTGTCTTTCCATTCTTGGGATACGGGAGGGATCTTTTTGTCTGTTTTAGAAGACTAATTATGTGCAAGCACTTAAACTCTCTGGCTACGCACCTACAGATCATTGTGCTCGTTAGTACAGGGAGCGCTGATGTATTTATAAGGGCAAGAGTGCAGTGGTTAGTCTGTGGGTAACAGTATAGTCATTAAAATAGGAAGACTTCGCTGTGTACATCCGTGTTTCCTCTTAGGTTCAACTGAGCATTCAGACACGCCAAGTGCCAGATTGACTTAAGTGGAAACAGGGCAGCATCATGCTTCACTTCTGCGGGTCCCCAGGGGCTATTCTTCCTTGCCCCCCACCTCCAAGTGGCAGTTCGGGTACAAGGTGATGAGACCCACATTAAGCAGGTGCAGAAACCATCCTGACTTAGGAGATAATAGCTCTTGTAACAGCTCCATCCGCACAGCTCCCAGGGTCCCTGCAGGGGACGTGCCCTGTTATAAGGAGGCTGGAAGGAGGGATCTGATAGAACCCCAACTGCTTTTAAGGAGCTTCAATTCTAGTCCAAGAAAACAAGACACTTGTTAAGGTGTGAAATTAATAATGGATCAAATAAGAAAACAGATTTGGAAGTAGAGAAAAACCTTGTAAATCTGTGGCCCCCACCCCCAGGCTCTGTCTGCGTGCTTCCCTGCAGGATGGACGTGAGCTCCTGGTACCCAGAACACGTGGATACGTGGGAAAGATCCCACTGTATGTTCAGGGAGGTGGGGAACTAACAACTATTGAATACATGTGGTGGGCCTGTTACTCCACATATTTAAGAGTCATCGATTCTCACAGTAAACAGGAGAGGTAGTTATTATTATCCTCATTTTACAGATGAGGAAACTGAGGCTCAGGGAGGTTGACCAGTGTCATGTAACTTTGTAAGCAGCAGAGGCAGGATGGGGGCTCAACCTAACACCAAAGGTCTTTCCAGTGTGCCACGAGGGATGCGGCTCGTGCCAAGTAGATGGCACAGAAATCAAACACTGTAGGAATCAGATGCAAGAGGGCACACGCAGGGCTTGTGTGCTGGTTTGGGACCAGTGGCAGAACCACGGGGCTGGTGGGAATAAAGTGAGGGGAACTGAGAATTCAAGAGGTGCTCTTGGTACCTCCCAGTCATCACCTTGGTCTGGAATCTGGAGGCTGGGGTTGGAAGTTGTTGGGCATTGGAGAAACTTCTGCACTCTGTCTCTCCTCTAGTATAGAAAGGACTCCACCATGCATCTGAGATCCTTGCTGCTTTAGAGTGCATTTGTCCATAAGTGACAGAAAAGCAGCCTAGTGTAAAGGTCCAGGGCACAGGCAATAGAGCTAAGCAGAGCTCTGGGTTCACAACCCAGCCTTGCTACCCACTGGCCACATTTCCCTGGAAAAATGACTTCACTTGTCTGAGCAATGATTTCCTTCTCTGCGAAATGGAAAGAGTTATAGTATTGCGTTGTTGGTGAAGATTTACTGCAGTGAGTATATATCATCTCTCAATATGAGTTTTTATTTATGATTATATTTCCCTATGATGGTTCAGTTTATTTCATTTTAGCAAGTATGCCAGAGACCTGATGTGGCATTCTTCTCATACACCATACCGGGAAACACCTGTTGTCAACTTGACCCGTCACGGGTGATACTATGATCATTTGGTGGAGGTGTTGTCTGCTGGATTTCTCCCCTGTAAAGCTACCATTTTACCAGTTCAAATGAACAAGTATCTTGTGCGGAGGTATTTTCAAACTGTGTAAATATTCTGTTAGTCCTCCAATTTTCACCATGAGTTTTGGCATCCATTGATGTGTCTTGCCTGAATCAATCACTGTCATGATGGTTTCCAAATGGTGATTTTCTAATCCCAACATTTCTTCCACATTTACGAGTCAGCTTTCTACTGGAGGGCTGAACGTTCCCTTCTGCCTCTTTCTGTCAGTGTGGACTCATGGATTCTTGCTTCATTCGTAGGTGATAATCCTTTACTACCATTGTTTATTTTGATGCTCAAATTGTCCCAGATTTGGTCCCTGGAATCCCCTTCAGGTTGCCTCCTGCATCCTTTAGACGTGTTCTCGTCTTTCTTTTTTGTGCCCTTTAACTCTGACTATCAATTAAGTTTTCAGAGACAGAGGGTGAGTGAGTGGTATAGCTGCAATGTCTTTCTCTCCTCACTGCCTCCTCTTTCTCTTAGATGATGAAGAGATTGGGGATCCCCCACAAGGTCTGCCCAACAGGGCCCTGACATGGTGGCCTGTCTGTCGGTCTTGTTGGGAGTGTTTGCATGGAGCTGGAATTTCTGCTTTCTCTATTCTTTGTCACTGTCATTATGGTCACCTGGAATGTGCCAGGTTATATTAATTAAAAATAGTAACACCCAAAATACGTCAGTCTAATGATGTGCCTCAGTTTCCTCTTGGCACTATTCCTTGACCCTGTGCCTTGGCTAGGGGTGGGGGGCTCTATGTCAGCTCCCAGCGCCCCCATGTCTTACTCATCCTGTCTCCAGCAACCCTTACCATTCTTTCTAATCCGTCTTCTCCCCCAGACTGTCTTTCCCACCAGACCCAGCCTCCTGCTTGTCTGTCTCCCCACTGGGTTCTCCGTGAGAACACCGCAGATGCTGTGTGTACATTTGTTGAACAAACAGATGCTGTTAATGATAATAACAGCATTAATGATGCTGTTAATAACATTGCTATCGAGTGACAATGATGTGCCAGGCACTAATTATCGTCATGCGCTGCATACCAACATTTTGCCCAAGGATGGAACACATGTATGATGGTGGTTCCATACGTTTATAATGGAAAATTCCTATTGCCTGGTTACGTCACAGCCATTGTGACATTGTAGTGCAGTTACTTTATTTTAAAAATAAATCTGGTGCAGCCTAAGTGTACAGTGTTTATGAAGTCTACAGTAGCATAGAGCAACGTCTGGGCCTTCACACTCACTCACTGACTCGCCCAGAGCAACTTCCGGTCCTGCGAGCTCCATGCACGGTAAGTGCCCTATCCAGGTGTATCGTATTTTTACTGTACCTTTTCTGTGTTTAGATGTTTAGATATGCAAATACTTACCATTGTGTTACAGTTGTGTACAGTATTCATTCAGTAACATGCTGTACAGGTTCGTAGCCTAGGGTAGTACAGGCGTCGTAGTACAGGTATGTAGTTGGCTGTACCATGTACGCTGTACCCTCAACGAACTTACACAAAGACTGTAAGGACACAAAGACAAAATCACCTAATGATGCCTTTCTTAAAACGTATCCCCATCGTTAAGCAATGCATGCCTGCACTTAGAGTTTTCTTATTAAATCCCCACAGTACCCCATACGAAGCGGGTGCTGTCACTGTTCTCATTTCATGGATAGGGAAGCTGAGGCTCAGAGTGGGTGGACAAATTTGCTTAGGTTCACAGGTGGTTAAGTGGGAGCCAGAGTTGAAGCACAGCTCTGCCTGATGCTAAATCTCTTACACTTGACGGCTGTGCCTTTCTGCTTCCGGGGTCGTGTTGACTTCCGCCCAGGAGCAACTCGGGTTTTAATTGCTATGGTTGGAGCCCTGGAGAGGGACAGGATGCTACCCTGTGTCTGTGTGCCTGTGGAACAATGCTTTAGGGCCAACGTTCACACGCTCTGGGACTCCAACCATTGCAGGGGAGATGACTTTAAGAGGTAAACAGGGCAACCCTAAACATTTAAAATTATGTTCATATTTTTGTGTTAAAATAATAGTACTGTGTTAAAGGGGCAACTTTAAACATTTAAAGTCATGTTGCTATTTTAGTGTTATTAGAAAAAAAGTGTGCCTGACAATCAGATCCGGTATTCATTAGATGTATTTGTTGGTTAAGATGAGGCAAAAAAAAAAATCAATTAGAAAGAGTATGTAAATAAGTTGGTATTTAGATATGGCAGAAATGAGAGGGGGGTTTAGAGAGTGATTGAAATTTGGAAAGTACCACCTTAAAGTCACATTTTCACCACGAAAGATTGGGTTGAATTTTCCAATGTGGATTAAACACACTCATCAGGTCATCGAGGTAGAGCGCTGTGTTTGAAGTCGTCTATAGAAGATGTTAGTGTCCTTGGATAACAGGCCGGGAGGTATGCAGTTTTCTCTGTGGTTCTCCAAGGATTCGTCCCCATGTTGCCCTCTGAGCCACAGAGCCAGGTTCTTGGTAGGGAGAAAACTGTCTTCTTTTGGAATAAGCTCATTGGAATGTCCCTTTAGGAAATTTATCCTTACTCCCGATTAGCTTTAAAAGTTCTTGGGTGTCAGGAGTGGGGCTTGTTCAGATGGCGCATGAATTGAACAAACGTTTACTGGGTCCTGGTCGTGGGCCGGGCACTGGGCTAAGCCCTGAGGATTCGGAGATGGATGGGGCATGGCTCCTCCAGTGGAGACACATTTGGAGGCAAATTTCTCCAGTCAGTGTAAGAAGAAATAGAGAAAGATGCAGAATTTGCAGACTTGATCTCTTTCCATTTTTGAACAAAGCAGTGTTTATTTTCCCTGAGCAGAAGGGAACAGTACCAAGGAAAGCCAAAGTGAATAATGACCTTGGGTGATGCTTTAACAGGACCTTCTGGGCTGTATTTGAGTTGTCTGGGCACAGAGAGATGGGTGGAAGTTTCAGTAGCCATTTTGACCTGATTCAACTGTGGTCAAGTGGCCAGAGGCCAGGCTGGCATATCTGGGGTGGACAAGGATGGCCATTCTGCCATTGGCTCCATCTTCATGGATCCCAGTATGACTTCAGAATCCTTCTTAACACAATACTCTGGGAACATCACTACCAGTCAATCAAAACTGGCGTGTTTGATTAATCTGATTGCCACCCTGCACCAAAGCCCTGAATTCTATGGATTAGAGCAAATAGTTTTTCTCTGGATGGGGATGTATCTTAGAATATGAAACACAGGTAGGTAAGAAAAAGCTGGGAGAAGAGTGTCATTCTTAAGCAGTTAAACATATTTCTTAGCTCCTATTATGGGGCACCCTGTGGTCTTATGTTGCTGTGATTATCTCATAGAGGCACTTTCCCCAGATCATCCGGAAGTGTCCCCTTGCAGGCCGGTCGTTTATGCAAACTAAGGGCTGCTCAACCACAGGTGGAATGATACCTTTTGGATCGCACTGCTATCTTGAATGTGTGATTATAGTTATTGTTATTAACATGATAACAAGAAGAGCATTAGAATTATTCTCAAGAGTGAGGTGCATAGGAATAAAAGCCAGTCTTGTGTACAGGAAAACGCAGAGTTTCCTGGGGGACTTCACTTGTCGAGTAGAATTTATGGTTTCTTTTTATCCTGCTTGGTGATAATCATGTTGGGTTCTGCTTCTCCCCTCCTCTCTCTCTGCTTTGCTACTGGCAGGCGCCAGCCATCTGGGAGGTAATGTCACTTGGTTGCCAAATTAAATGCCCCAGATCTGTTCATTCCAGAGGGTGGTGTCATTTCTGGAAAAGAGAAAGAGAAGGCTCTGCTCTCTATCTTGATATTTGACCTGTTTAATGGAATTTGAAATGAACCTTTTAGTGTGATAAATGGGGAGACATAAAAATTCTGTCCGAGGCCAACTTCTCCGCTATGCTTTGGCTCCCGGATGGCTGCTTGGGTCCCAGAGAGGGGCAGTTGCCCAGCACTTTGATTTAAGATGATGGGGTCCGGGGTGGGGGATGTCACTGTGGGGTGGAGCAGTCACGCTGAGACAGGCAGGAACAAGTCTGGGAGCAACTGAGGCTCCCGAAAGGCATCCGGAAACTGGAGGCCATGATGAAGAAGCTACGCAGAGCCGAGTGCGCGGCCTCAGCATGCCGCACCCAAGGTAGCCACAAAGCAGTGGAGACCATCCTTGAATAGGGTGCTTCTGTGTTCCCTACTGGGTCGGGGGGCCAGTCCTGGGTTCACCCCAGAGTGAAATCGGGGACCCCACCTGGCACTCTATACCACTGTATGCCAGATGGAAGGACTTGATGGTTGGGATTCATTCATTCATTCATTCATTCATGCATTGCACACTTCAGGAAGGCCTGTGTCGAGCCAAGTCCAGAAGGGACTCTCTGGTCACAAGTGACCCCTGCTTCCTGGGCACTTACTATTGAGCACGAAGGAATGATAAGTCAGAAGCCTAAAACAGTAATGCACCAAGAACAGGACGGAGAGGGGAGATGAGGGCTACCTGGGAAGCAACCGGAGGATTTGGAGCCGGGGTGCCGACTTGGAATAGTCTTGGGGGACCCTGGGCTCCAACTGTGAATGAAACTTTCCTCTCTTCTCCCTTGTGTTCGGACCAGGAGAAGTTCACCAGGAGATCTTTTAGGGCCTCTTTGTTCACCGGACAGGCTAACCTTTGGACCTTCCCTCTCCTCTCTGTTCATTCCAGGGAAATAACGCCCCTGTGCAGTCTCCTGACAGTCGGCAACAGCCCGAGTTAGTTGAACTTTATTTAGTGACATTATCGGACTCTGCGTCCAAACACTTGTTCATGGGTTCGTTCTTTCATGTAGCAGACTTATTTTTCAGTGCCTAGGAGATGTTCAGGGGGCCTGGGACACAGAGTTGCCAAAAAGTAGCCTTCTTCTTAAGGAGCGCAGAGTCTAGACCGAAGACGTCAATTATATTAATAACTCCGTGGGGAAAGGAGCAGGAGAGGTCGTTCAAGGGCTGAGGAAGCCCAGATGAAGATCACCTGAAACAGTGGTCCCCAACCTTTTTGGCACCAGGGACCATTTTCATGGAAGACAATTTTTCCATGGATAAGAGTGGGGAAGGGAATGGTGCGTGATGGGGAGCGGCTGTAAATACAGATGAGGCTTCACTAGCTTGCCCGCTACTCACCTCCTGCTATGCAACCTGGTTCCTAATAGGCCGCGGACTGGACCTGTACTGGTCTGTGGCCCGGGGACCACAGACTTAGAGTCATCCCTGCCTGCGATTCAGAGTCCGAACGCTACTAACACGATGTCATATGCTACCAATGTTTACACCACCATGGCAAGCACAGTCTTGAGTGCGAGTTCGTGGGGCCCCTTCCCTAGAGCCAAGGCAGTAAATACCCGAGACGGCTGCTCTTTCACGAAGTCAGCTGGGAATTCTAGGCAGAGGCAAAGGTGGCATCGCCCTCAGTGTTAGGTTGTAGACTCCCCGAGGGGCACGGATTCTATTTCTTGCTGATAAAAAAGTTCTCTGCTGGCAATTTCACTTCCTGCAGTCCTGGCATTTGGCAAAACACCTCCTTACATAGCCCTGTTTTGGGTCTTTGAAGCGGGTGCTGCTAACTGCATTTCACAAAAGGAAACTAGCGTTTACTGAGTACTAGTTCCTTGCACGTGTGCGTTTCTTACAACGATTTAGTGTTTTTCCCGTTTCTCAGATGAGGAAATTATGGTGTAAAGAGCCCAAGTACAGTCTAAGCATTTGAACTCTGGCCTATCTGATACCAAAGTTGATGATTTTTTGACCTTTCCCCACATTTGCAGCGATCGCCTCCTGGCATGGCTTGGCTGGGGGTAGGGGCAGCACAGAAGACTTTGGTCTAAGGTGGCTACTTCCCTCCTGAAGCCCTGTGTGTCTGCGGTTGGCTCAGCCCAGGTCCCCAGCGTCACCGGAGATGAGAGCTTTGTGCAGACAGGCTGTGAATGCTGCCCGGCCGTTATCCACGCTTGGCGTGTTTCACGGTGCTGGGCGTACTCACAGGTTGCTCCCCAGACACAATGTGCTCACTTTTTCTCAGTCATCCATTTAGGGTTTTAAGAATATTCCTGAAGTTAAAGTTATTCCAGAAGTTAATGTTCCATTCCAGGTTATAACGGACAGCAGCTGGAGTGTCCATCCGGGCCAATTTGCCGTGAGCAGCTCTGCAAACTTGGCCTCCAGTGAAGAAGGTGTGAATTCACTTAACCATAGCCAGGGCAGGTGTAACAAAATGACAGAAGTTGCTGCAGGTGGGGGCCAAGGTGCCAGTGTCTTCATTGCTGTTCATCTTGTTCTCATTTGGCCCTTCTCTGCCCCTGTTACTATGGGAGAGGAACACGCTTCCCTATTTTCCCTTCTCTTTAGCTTCTTTATTTACGGTTTTAAAAATCGAGGTGTAATTTACATATAGTAAAAAAAACTACGATTTTAAGTTCAATGAGTTTTGATGGATGTATATCCCCAGGTATCCACTGCCCCGATCAAGATATAGAACATTTCTCATCTGCCCCAGAGAGTTCTCTCATGTCCCCTCACCGGTCATCTCCGCCCCCACACCCCGAAGGCAAACACTGTTCTGATTTTTGTTACAAAGCTTAGCTCTCTTGCACGACTTCATATAAATGGAACCGTACAGTCTATACCTCTTTGCGTCTGGCTTCTTGCACTCAGCGTGGTGTTTTTGGGATTCATCCATTAGGGTTTGTGCTCCTATGAGAATCTAATGCCGCTGCTGATCTGACAGGAGGCGGAGCTTATGCGTTGATGTGAGTGATGGGGAGCGGCTGTAAATACAGATGAAGCTTTGCTCACTCACTTGCCGCTCACCTCCTGCTGTGCGGCCCGGTTCCTAACTGGCCATGGACCAAGGCTGGGGGTTGGGGACCAAGCCCTAGAGGACATTTGGTGATGTCTGAAGACATTTTTGCTTGTCATAGCTTGGAGGGAGGGAGTACCGCTAGCATCTGGCACCTGGAGAGAAACTGCTAAACATCCTACAAAGCACAGAACAGCCCCATCCCCACTCTGCAGGAAAGGACTGTCCAGCCCCAAATGTCAGTAGTGCCCAGGTTGAGCGATCCTGCTCTATATCCTTGCCACCGTTTAATATTGTCACGCATCTGAGTTTATTCGTTCTAATAGGTTCGAAGTGGTGTCTCATTGTGTTTTAACTTGTATTTCCTTGATGACTAAAGATGGTGAACATCTTTTTGTGTACTTATTAGCCATTTCTATCTTATTAAAATGTGAATTGTCTATTCAAATCTTTTGCTTATTTTTAATTGGGCTGTTTATGTTTTTATTATTGGATTGTAGGTCCTGTGTCAGATATATGTGTTGTGGGTATTTTCTCTGGGTCTGAAGCTTCCCTTATCACTTTCTTCTGGTTTTCTTTCAAAGAGCTGAAGTTTTTCATTTTAATGGAGTCTAATGTATGATTTTTTTTTTTTTACGTTTAGTGCTTTTTGTGCCCTAAGAAATCTTTGCTGGTCCCGGACTTGTCAAGATATTTTCCTGTTTTCTTTCTAGATGCTTTATTGTTTTAGGCTTTATGGTAGGTTAATCATCTGTCTCACATTAATGTTTGCATGTGATGTGAGGTAAGGATAGAGGCTCATTTTTTGCCATGTGAACATCTAGTTGTTCTGGCACCGTTTGTTGAAAAGATCACCCATTCCCCATTGAACTACCTGATATCTTTCTCAAATACAAATTGGCCATGTACATGTGGGTCTATTTCAGTGCTCTCTGTTCTGTTTCATTGATCTACTTGCCTGCTCTTATTTAGTGGTGTCGTCATAGCTCACTGCAACCTCAAACTCATGGGCTCAGGCGATCCTCCTGCCTCAGCCTCTGGAGTAGCTGGGACTACAGTGTGTACCACTGTGCCTGGCTAATTTTTGTATTTTTTGTATAGATGGGTTCTCACTATGTTGCCCAGGCTGGTCTGGAACTCCTGGCCTCAAGCAATCCTCCTGCTTCGGCCTCCCAAAGTTCTTGGATTATAGTCATGAGCCACTGCACTCAGGCTACTTGTCTACCCTTATGGCAGTACCACACTGTCTTGATGGCTGTGGTCTCCCTGGACCCTTGTCTCTTCATCTTTCTCCTCTGTTTTTCCCTCTCTCAACCTCCTCTTTTTCACTGGGCTGAGGATGAGGGCAGTTAGGAAAGAAAAACTGAGCTATTTCTGCCTCTTGTTACTCCTCATGCTTGTTACTCCTCTTTGTCTGTCTCCCTTGCCATCTTCTGTTTTGTGTGTGTGTGTGTGTGTGTGTGTGTGTGTTTGAAAATTGATTCAGCCATGGATAAAAAGCGCCAGATGCCTGCACCCAGCACCCCTGTTCTTGTTAACCAGTTTTCTTGTTTTCCACTCAACACCTTGGTTCTCACTTGCCCCTAGAGCATCCTATCTAAACAGATTGGCCCAGCCTTAGTCCTTCCTGTGTCTTTGACTCTCTTGACTTCTTGAAATCCCTCCCTCCCACGCCTAAGTCTTCCTGGAATCAATAGGAAAAAAGTCCTGTTTCTTCTTTCCTAATGAGTGACTCATTAAGCCAGGGCTGAACACTCGCAAACAGCTCTCCCTACAAGAGATCGAAAATGTTCCTGTCTCTGTTGATTCCTCCCATCTATTCTTGGCATGTTCTCGTGCATCTGGGCTGATGCTGCTGGTTATATCCTGGCATTGCAGACCCCCTGCCTGCTTGACGTGGGTTGGGGAGCATCCGTCAGTCCAGAACTGCATGGGGTGGGGGGAGGTGGGGAGGGCAAGGCTATTTTTTGCTGATGATCTAGAGAGATGTTTGTTGTGCAGCTACCAGCAGCAAAGCCACCTAAAGTCTCGTGACTCTTCAGAACTAAATGGGAAGATTATATTCTCCCTGGCATCGCTCTTGGGGAAAAGTCCAGTTTTTGTATTTGCACATGGTAGATCCGTACTTGTACTGATACCTCAGTATCTGAGGGGGATTGCTACTTATTTCCAGGTATAGTTTGGAAGATACATATTAAATCCCATCCCCAAAACATATTATGTTTAGGTTTAAGTAAATAGTAAGGACAGGATTTAAAGATAGCTTGAGTTTAAAATGCTTCTTTTGCCTCCTTGCTTGTTGGAATTTTGCCTAAACAATTTACTATGTGATTAATGCACATCCATTTTGCAGAACTTACGAACTCTCATACCTAATAGGGCCAGGAGGGAAACTCAAGTGGGTGAAGAGGGCCTCGTGTGAGATGACAAATGGCAACTGACCTCCAGCTTCGGGGGTCAATGAATCACAACAGGCAATGATGGGGAAGGGGCCCAGCTGGGGCACCCAGGCCCCATCCAATGGGAAAGGCCACTCTTGTCTTTGGCTGACTGTTGCCACATTGAATACAGCATGGATTTGTCTTATGGGAAATTTTCCTCTTTTCAAAAATGTTGCTGATGAATCCAAACTGAAGCCTCGATGAGCCAAATAAAATTTGTCTGCCGTCCAGATGTTACTTTACAGGGCACCACTTTGCATACGAAACT
>NW_012148775.1:237190-295576 GCF_000956105.1 Propithecus coquereli | reverse complement strand
TTTGTTGAAAAGATCACCCATTCCCCATTGAACTACCTGATATCTTTCTCAAATACAAATTGGCCATGTACATGTGGGTCTATTTCAGTGCTCTCTGTTCTGTTTCATTGATCTACTTGCCTACTCTTATTTAGTGGTGTCGTCATAGCTCACTGCAACCTCAAACTCATGGGCTCAGGCGATCCTCCTGCCTCAGCCTCTGGAGTAGCTGAGACTACAGTGTGTACCACTGTGCCTGGCTAATTTTTGTATTTTTTGTATAGATGGGTTCTCACTATGTTGCCCAGGCTGGTCTGGAACTCCTGGCCTCAAGCAATCCTCCTGCTTCGGCCTCCCAAAGTTCTTGGATTATAGGCATGAGCCACTGCACTCAGGCTACTTGTCTACCCTTATGGCAGTACCACACTGTCTTGATGGCTGTGGTCTCCCTGGACCCTTGTCTCTTCATCTTTCTCCTCTGTTTTTCCCTCTCTCAACCTCCTCTTTTTCACTGGGCTGAGGATGAGGGCAGTTAGGAAAGAAAAACTGAGCTATTTCTGCCTCTTGTTACTCCTCATGCTTGTTACTCCTCTTTGTCTGTCTCCCTTGCCATCTTCTGTTTTGTGTGTGTGTGTGTGTGTGTGTGTGTGTGTTTGAAAATTGATTCAGCCATGGATAAAAAGCGCCAGATGCCTGCACCCAGCACCCCTGTTCTTGTTAACCAGTTTTCTTGTTTTCCACTCAACACCTTGGTTCTCACTTGCCCCTAGAGCATCCTATCTAAACAGATTGGCCCAGCCTTAGTCCTTCCTGTGTCTTTGACTCTCTTGACTTCTTGAAATCCCTCCCTCCCACGCCTAAGTCTTCCTGGAATCAATAGGAAAAAAGTCCTGTTTCTTCTTTCCTAATGAGTGACTCATTAAGCCAGGGCTGAACACTCGCAAACAGCTCTCCCTACAAGAGATCGAAAATGTTCCTGTCTCTGTTGATTCCTCCCATCTATTCTTGGCATGTTCTCGTGCATCTGGGCTGATGCTGCTGGTTATATCCTGGCATTGCAGACCCCCTGCCTGCTTGACGTGGGTTGGGGAGCATCCGTCAGTCCAGAACTGCATGGGGTGGGGGGAGGTGGGGAGGGCAAGGCTATTTTTTGCTGATGATCTAGAGAGATGTTTGTTGTGCAGCTACCAGCAGCAAAGCCACCTAAAGTCTCGTGACTCTTCAGAACTAAATGGGAAGATTATATTCTCCCTGGCATCGCTCTTGGGGAAAAGTCCAGTTTTTGTATTTGCACATGGTAGATCCGTACTTGTACTGATACCTCAGTATCTGAGGGGCATTGCTACTTATTTCCAGGTATAGTTTGGAAGATACATATTAAATCCCATCCCCAAAACATATTATGTTTAGGTTTAAGTAAATAGTAAGGACAGGATTTAAAGATAGCTTGAGTTTAAAATGCTTCTTTTGCCTCCTTGCTTGTTGGAATTTTGCCTAAACAATTTACTACGTGATTAATGCACATCCATTTTGCAGAACTTACGAACTCTCATACCTAATAGGGCCAGGAGGGAAACTCAAGTGGGTGAAGAGGGCCTCGTGTGAGAGACAAATGGCAACTGACCTCCAGCTTCGGGGGTCAATGAATCACAACAGGCAATGATGGGGAAGGGGCCCAGCTGGGGCACCCAGGCCCCATCCAATGGGAAAAGCCACTCTTGTCTTTGGCTGACTGTTGCCACATTGAATACAGCATGGATTTGTCTTATGGGAAATTTTCCTCTTTTCAAAAATGTTGCTGATGAATCCAAACTGAAGCCTCGATGAGCCAAATAAAATTTGTCTGCCGTCCAGATGTTACTTTACAGGGCACCACTTTGCATACGAAACTTAAAACCCTACACACCCATTTAATAAATGTTTTCCTTGAAGTCCACCAAAACAGAAAACCCTCTGGGGCCTATGCTGGGTGATTGGTTGGGAGGTTGGAAGTTCTCTCTTTCTTGGAGATGGTGACTCTACATCATCACCTCAGACCCTGTCAGGGTGTCCACGTTCAAGGTATGTGGCAGAGGGGACATGGTGGAGACCAACACAAGGCTAAAACCTTGGGCTTTGCCAGGGCTGGCGTTGGCCCCAGGCAGAAGAGGCTAAAAATAGTCCCAAGTGACTGTTTTGTTTTAACCACCTTCAGGTCCTTGGCAATATTCGCCTCATCAATCTTTATGGCAGCGTGCCTGGCTCGGAGTTCATACGCTTTAATTCCAGCTGGGCACGTGTGAACCTCAGTTTCCCTGTCTGCCTGAGAAGGTGATGAGGGCCAGGGTTTCAGGTGGAGGTGGAGGTTTTCCAGGCGGCATTCCGGCAGGAGGTTTCTGCTAAGTAGCAATGCTAAAACCCTGAAAGCCACATTGATTTAAAGGCCCATTCATCCAATTCTGGATCATTCCAACTTTTTTGAAGCTTAGCTTTATGAAGCAATCTCTTTCCTTCCACGGGCAGTGGCCAGGAGGGTTTCCGTAAGAAGGTTCCAGTTTACAATCTAGTTATGAAAGATTTTCAGCAGCACCTCTAGGTAATACTCTGTTAATCCAGATGGAGTTATGATAATTATGAATCGGAAGTCATAAAAGTAAAAATTCTTTTTCAGATGCACAATCCTTGATCTCTTTTCGAGTGACTAAATCTCAGCTTAAACTGTTCTCCTGCAAAACGTAGCTGTTGGCTTTTGTGAGGGCAAAGTTCACAGAGATGGTGGGCTGCAGATACAGGTGAATACAGGGGCTTAGACAAATGTTGAAGACACTCTGTCTGTCCCACCCGTTGCTCCGGGATAGCTTTGCTTTCTCATAATGGCCAACTTCCTCCCCCTGCCCTGTGTCTCAAGTAGTTTCAGGCTTATAACCTCAGTGGAAAGAGAAACTTCTTTCTCTAAGGTTCCCACGAAAGTCCTGGCATTGGTGCCCCATAAATCAACTTGGGCCATGTGCCCATCCTTGAAACCATCACCATGTCCAGGGGGATGGAACGAGCCAAATGGAACAGGTACACACCTGTCTGTCCCACACCGCCCACATGCATGGTTGGCTGGCAGACTAGACTAACAGTTGTCATCTACATTTTGAAATAATTAAAACCTCAACTCCTGGTCACCCTACATCATATAGGGCTTTCTCGAAGGTGCAGTTGGCAACGTGCAGTCACAACACGAGAGAAGGTTGTCTGAGTCATCACGCTTTCCCTGGCACCATCGTTATTTGAAGGATCATCCCCAAAGTGGGACAGGAGAGGGGGTCACCAGCTTTGGTGAACTCGAGGAGTCCAACAACGGACTCATCCTGCCAAACTCTTCAGCTTCTGAAATCCTGTAATTCACTTGGGAGGAAGAACCAATATTGACTTCAAAAGTCAAGCCATGAGGATCAGAAGTTGGAAAAGATTGGGGAAGTTGGATCATATCCAGGAGCCAGTGAGGGAGGGGAAAACACAAAACAAAACACTTAGGGATTTCGAAACAGAGTCAGAAAATCTCATTACAGAAGAGCTTGCATTTGTATAGATTTTTTTCCGGACACTTTCATATCCATTATCTCATTTGAGCTACATCACAACCCTGTATGGTTGGCAGGTCAGAAATTCTGATTTTCGTTTGTTGAATAAAGGAACTGAGACCTATTGAGGTTAATTGACTGGACCAAGGTCAAAGAGCTAATTAGTAAAAAGTCTGGGAATAGAATTTGGGCGGGTCTAGGCCAGAGCTACCCAATAGACGTGTAATGCAAACTGCACGGGTAATTAAAAAAATCTCTAGTAGCCACATTAGAAAAGTAAAAAGAAATAGATGAAATTGATTTTAGTTTATTTCATCCAGTAAATCAAAAATATCATTTCAACATATAATGAACTGGAAAACTTGAGGTATTTTACATTATTTTTTTCCATATGAAGTCTTCAAAATCTGCTATCTATTGTATACCCTACAGTTCATCTCAATTCAGACTAGCCACATTTTAGGTGCCCACTAGCCACATGGGGCCGGGGGCCACCATATCGGATGGCACAGTCTAGGGTGTGTTTAGTGTAATGGGTAGAGGCCATACTTTGGACCCAACTTTTCTGGGTTTAAAGTCATTCCTTCAGTTCAATAACTATTTACTGAGCATTTGCTATATGTCAAATGCTGAGATTAAGATGGAAAATGAAAAAGATTTGATCCTTCCCTTCATGGAATTCATATGCTAAGGAGGAGGCTGACACAGAACACATTTACTACCATGGAATAAAATAATTTCAAAGTGTCCCAAGTGTTATGAAAAAAGCAAACAGGGACTGAGATTGAGACTGCAAGAGTGGTCATGAAGACCTCTCTGTTCTGCTGAAGCTGAGATCAGAGGAGAGGCCAGGCAAACAGTGTGGGTGGGCTGTGTGTGTATGGGGGATGGAGGAGCATGTTCCAGGGAGAAAAAATACATGTGCAAAGGCCCTGAGGCAGCAAAGCACTTGCATGTTCCAGGAACTTGATGAAGACCAGTGTGGCTGGAGCTGTCTAGAGAATGGCTCAAAGGAGACTCATTTGCTTTGATATCTAGTGTGCTTAATCTATGGTCGCTTGTCGATGAATATTTGTTGCATGGATGGATGGATAGATGAATAGATAGTAAGTAGATGGATAGATGCAAGGTTGGTTGGAAGGCTACATTCAGTATGTATTGTCTGTGGCTGTTTTTGTGCTACGGTAGCATAATTGAACAGTTGCAACAGAGATTCTATAGCCTGTAATGCCTAAAATATTTACTATCTGTCCGTTTAAGGAAAATGTTTGCTGTCCTGTGATCTATAAAATGGGGATAACAATAACTTCTTCAAATAATTGTGTGGGAATTAAGTGAAAGGAGGATGCGCCTTGCCTGCCCCAGTGGCTGGCTCTGGTGTAACACTCAGCTCAACGAGGTGAATTTTCTCCTTTGCACTCTGCCCCGAATCTTTCTCTGGGCTCCGTATCTGGTGTTTGTGGACTTTCCTTGTTCTCAGGCAGCCAAAGTGAGGGATTGAGTTTCCTCTGAGCTCCCTCAGTTCTTCCTGAATGTTGCATTTTATTTGCACGCGAGCTGGGAGACGGGATGGTGTTCTCCATAGCACACAGACCCTTCCCCAGTGATCCCCGAGTGGGCCCACGTCGGGGATTCGTTAGTGTTAACTACAGCTGGGCTGCATTTCGAGGGAGCGCAGATTCTTATTGCCCTCAGTGGAGGGAAACTCAGACTGTGCCCCGTAATGAGAATGTTGTGTCTGTCCTACCGCCGTGGAATTATGAGTGTGAGCATGAATTTAGATGAGAATTTATGTATCCAGGAGCAACACAGAGAATCAAGAATTCCCCAAATACCTGCTCACTACCAGGTGAGTGTTGTCCAGGATGCTGGGAAAAGTATCAGAGCACTGGGTGGAATTTCTAGATTCCCAGGGTGATGGCCAAAAGCCAGGATATGCTTTGGCAACTGCGAACACGCTCCACGTGGTGTAGAGTTTCTCAGCCCTCGGCGCTGTTGACATTTGCGGCTGGATAATTCTTTGTGGTGGGGGCGCTGCCCTCTGCATTGGAGGGTATTTCACAGTGTCCCAGCCTCTACCCACAAGGTGGCAGTGGCACTCCCACCCCCAACTTGTGACAACCAAGAATGTTTTCTGACATTGCCCCCGATGTCCCCTCGAGAGCAAATGCGTTTGCACTGAGAACCACTGGTGTACAGGGACCCTGGGTGAGTCTTGAGGCGGCTGCTGTAGAGGACTGGGCTGAGAGGTCAGACGGACCGGGTTCAAATTCCCGGGGTTGACCTTGGGCACGTCACTTCACCTCTCGGAGGATAATCCCTGCTTGAAAGGTTGTTGTAAAGATGAAATGAAATGGTGTCGATGAAGTGCCCGGCTCAAAGTAGCTTCTCTCCAAGTGCAATTTCTTTCTCTCCCACTGCCCCTGCCCCCCTTCCTCCTCCTCTTCTCTCTCATCCCCACACGCTGAAAATCATTCTCCGTCTTTGCCGAGATCGCTGGGAGCAAATGGGCGCGATCTGCCCTCGGGGTTTATCTCTGCTCTTCCTCTTGCCTTTCTTTGGGGAGTGTCGGTATAAGAGGCGCACATGTCAGGGTGAAGAAAAAGTTGCATTTGGTTACTTAAAGTTCCCTTCAAAGAATGGCGCGGTTTTATCATTTGCAGCCTCATGAAAGAGTTCCACCTGCGGCTCCAAAAAGAATAATAGATCAGTAAGATTCGAACCTTAAATGGGCTCGTCCTCCTGGAACGGTGACAGGCATTTGCATGAATATTTAACGAGCCAGGCTTTGCTAATGAAGAGCTGCTACTCCCCCCACGTCCCGCCCCCCACATCAGGAAAGAAAATTCCTCTTCTTCACTCTGACTTCTTAGATGAATGAGAAAAGGATAAAATGAAATTTGGGGGAATAATTTGCCCTCCTCGGTCCCCCAACATCACAAGGAGTGCTGTGCCGAACTCATGTAACTCTGACTTGGAAGCAGGTGAAATCAGGAGTAATTTGTGTCGTTTCCTGTTTCCTCCTTCCCTGGGGAGTGGCCGCCTCGCCTCACACTCAGAGGCTCTCATTAGGGCTGGCAGAAAATAGGGAGGAGGAGAGGGCCAGAGGGTGGAATTTTGGAGTTCGGATGGACTTTTTCTGTCCTGTCTTCCCTTCCTCTTACTGTCTCTCCCCGGCCCTCCCCGTCCCCAATTTTAAATTAGAAAAGTAGTCGGTGCTGGTGCAACAAATACACACTATATGAAAGTACATGGAGTGAAATAACGAGAGTCCCGTGTTCCCTTCGGAACCGGTTTTAGTCCCAAAGTGCTCTTAACACTTTGCTGTGCATTCTTTTGGAGGGTAGTAGCTAAGGGACCAAAATTTGTATCTATATAAGTCAGAGTTCTGCGAAGAAACAGAACCAATAGGAGATCTCTCTCTCTCTCTCTCTCTCTCTCTCTCTCATCTATATACACATATAGATATCTATCTAGCATCTATCTAGCTATATAGATAATATCCATATGTACGGATATCTATGTCTAGATAGATACATCAATATATAGGTATGTCTATATCACCTACCTGTCTGTCTATCAAGACATGGTTTTAAAGAATTGGCTCACATGATTGTCCAAAACCTGCAAGGTAGGCCAGCAGGCTGGGAATTCTGGTAGGAGTGGGTGTTGCAATCTTGAGTCCGAAGACAGTCTGGAGGCAGAATCCTTACCACGTGCCAGACAGCGTGTTAAGCCCTTCAAAAGCATTTTATCATTTACTCCTCACGAGCACTCTAGGCGGTAGGGACCAAGCTCGTGGCCCCATTTTACAGGTGGAGGGAGTGAGGCCCCATTAGGAGCAGGTGAGACTGTCACACAGTTGGGCAGGGCGACTGGGAGGGAGGAGCAGCCCCTTCTGACTCCAGCACAGCTGAGGGGCTCAGGGGGCCCCCTGTCTTGTTCCTGGGTGTGGCCTTGGTGCCTTCTGCCTTGTCTCCAGACTTCATTCTTTCTTGGGAAGAGTTACCGTTACTTCCCAGAGCCGAGGCTTCCGAGGGGTCCGCCTCCTTGAGAGGAGCCCGGGAGCATCTTGTTAGTGGAGACGAGGTTATCAGGAATACTGGTGCGCCTTGGGCTTCTGCCTCACCTGCCACCTCTTGCTAAAGAGGACAAGGATCAAGAGGCCTGACTGCCCAGGTGCAGTGGCTCACACCTGTAATCCTAGTACTTTGGGAAGCTGAGGTGGGAGAATTGCTTGAGCTCAGGAGTTCAAGACCAGCCTGAGCAACATAGCAAGACCCTGTCTCTATAAAAAATAGAAAAATTAGTTGGGTATGGTGGCACACACCTGTAGTCTCAGCTATTTGGGAGGCTGAGGTGGGAGGATCACTCGAGCCCAGGAGTTTGAGGTCGCAGTGAGCTATGATGATGCCACTGCACTCCAGCCTGGGCAACATGGTGAGACCCTGTCTCAAAAACAAAACAAAACAAAACAAAGGCACCTTGGGTGCCTCCACCTTGAGTGGCCTCACACACAGGCAGCCCCCATGGGACAGAGCCCTGCCTGAGCCATAGCGAAGGGCATCTCTGTAAGAGCTTAAGGTGATGATGAGCAGACAGAACCATGCAGAATTTCAAGGAAGATCCTGCCGGGAAAAATCAAGGCAAGAAGTCTAGCCAGAGTCCCCAGAGTCTCTCATCTGTGTGATCCATAGATCTTTCCACACCCCAGACGTCTGTCTTCACAGGAAGGACAACAGTACACATAGTGGTAATCAGCAAAGTCTATCAATTCCACCTCCAAAATCTATCTCAGCTCCACCCACCTTTGGTGTGACCAGTCCCACTGCTCTGCCCAGGCCTCTGGCATCTCCGCGGGCTGACTGTGATCCCCTCCCAACTGCAACTGCCCTCCCCAAAGCATTCTCCAGAGAGCTGCTACCACACTGGTCTTCTGTGAGTTCCTGGAGCCTACAAGGACTTCCTGCCTCAGGGCCTTTGCACATGTCTTCTCTCTCCCCATCCCCATTCTTTGCATGGCTAACTCCTTCTGATCCTTCTGATCCTTCTGATCTCAGTTTCAGCTGCATAGAGAGCCCTGCCTGCCTACCCTGTCACCCCCAATCTCAGCCCCTGATGTGTTTCTTTTACAGCACACGAGGCACTTTGAAATGATTCATTTAATTGTGAGTTTATCAGTCAACCATGTCCTCTTGGAACCTGGAATCTGGAGGCAGCAATAGTCTTGAAACAGATAATTGCACAAAGAGGTATATAAATTATAAAACTGTTGAGGGATAAGAATGCGAAGGGCTCTATGAGAGATGAGGACGGGAGGAGGACAGTTGGAGAAAGTGTGTCTGATTAGGAGACATTTAAGACAAGCTCTAAAGGACATGCAGACATTAGCCAAGTGGAGAGTAGGGCGAAGACTGTTCCAGACAGAGGCAACAGCGTGTGCAAAAGTCTTGAGGCAGGAACAATTTTAGAGTGTTCTCGGAAAGAAGGGTCAGCACGGATGAAGAATGGTGCATGAGAAGAGAGGCAGGGGACAGAGTGTGCATTTTTGAAAAATCACCCCCATAATGATACCTACCGTTCATTCAACCCTATTATG
The DNA here is from genome assembly GCF_000956105.1 of Propithecus coquereli. Lineage (NCBI taxonomy): Eukaryota > Metazoa > Chordata > Mammalia > Primates > Indriidae > Propithecus > Propithecus coquereli. Next base: position 286,447 of record NW_012148775.1, on the reverse strand, counting down.
TATTAGACCCTGAGCTATTAAAGCTTCAGACAGCTGCTTTAATTCTTACAACTGAGAGTATGATATGTTCAGGGTATAGATAAAGAAACTGGGTCCCCAAAAGGTTAGGTTGCATTCCCAAAGCCCCGCCCAGGTAGCCTGCGGAGGTGAAGCTCAGATTCGAACCCATGACTCCAAAGCTTTTAGATACCACAAAACACTCGCTTCTGTCTACACTCAGCTCTGACATCAGGTTCCTTTGCCAGAGCATCCGAGGCCACCTGGGGTATAGGATGGTGTGAGGTCCCCAGGCCCCCGCATAATCCACCCCAGGACAGAGCTGTCTGCCCAGCCCTCATACACACTTTTCTTCATAATGCACTCGAATGTTCCATTACTTCCATTTCCCCCCAGTGCTTGGAAACTCTGCCATTTCCTCGTTAAATAAAAGATGAGAGGCGGATAATGAAATCCAGATGCCCTCGAGGCCTCCGATGTCACCTGCCAATTCTTCTGTTGGTCGTTTTTTTTTTCTTTAAACAAAACAGCAGCGACGGTTTGATGGTTCAGAGCAAGAGGCCATATTCAAATGGCATCATTACCTGTCGGGCGTCGCTATGTTTTATTCACTCATTTCTCTCCTTAGATTCGGGGCTCGGATTCAGTATTCCAGTATCCTTGCAGATGATTTTTCAGACACCTCTCAAACGCCAAAGGTCCTGTCCAGACCCTCCCCGCCCCGCCCCCCGGTGAGAGCTGGGAGCAAATTCACTCCGTGACCTTCTTTTTTAGGAGAAGAACTGATGTGAATCAAGACTCTTCACAATCGAGTGCATTTAGGATCTGTCTCTTCCCGTAGACCGGTGGTTCTCAATCTCGGCGACTTTGCTCTCTCCCAGGGGACTTTGGACAATGTTTGGAGTCAATTCTGGTTGTCACAGTTGGGGAAAGGGTGCTGCTGGCATTGTGCGGGTGGAGGCCAGAGATGCTGCTCAATATCCTATAATGCACGGGACAGCCGCCATAACAAAGAGTTACCGGCCCCAAATATTAACAGCGCCCAGGCTGAGAAATCCTGAATTTAGACCCCAATTGCGATGGAAAGCTGTCTTGCTCCCGGCTGTGTTGCAGCCTGGTGCACCGAGGCAGATAAAACGTAGAGTGCCTGTAGCCCAACGATCATTAGGCGCAGGGGCAGGTTCCTTGAGAAGCAGCCTCTGCAATGGAGAATAGGGTGCAGGGGGTTGTTAGGGGGTGCTGTTGGGGTCAGCACCAGTGGAGAGGAGTTTGGAAGCAAGATGGGTGTGAGAGGCAGAATAACAACCTCCCAAAATGTCCACATCCCTGGGACCTGTGAATATGTTACTTTGCACAGTAGAAGGGAGTTTGCAGACATGATTAAATTAAGGATCTAGTGATGGGGAGGTTATAAGGACAAGAGTCCTTACGAGAGGCAGGCAGGAGGATCAGGATCAGAAAAGGATGTGATGCTAGAAACCGAGGGCAGGATGGTGCACTTTGAAGACGGAGGAAGGGGCCGCAAGCCGAGGAATGTGGGCAGCCTCCAGAAGCTGCTCGAGACGATACAATCGATTTTCCCTAATGTGTCCCGGGAGGAACACAGCTCTGCTGACACCTTGGTTTTAGCCTTATGAGACCTATTTTAGACTTTTGACTTCCCGAACAGTAAGGTGGTCAATGTGTTTGTGTTAACCGGTCACACCAGCACTGGGAGGGGAGTACGACTGGGAAGAGGGAAAAGCCGGGCTGCGACGCAGTCTCAACAGAGGCCTCAGCCGACCTTGCGGCGAGATCTGATGCCAGAAGGACCCTTCCGTGTTGTTTCACTTTGGAACCATCAGTCGTTAGATGTGGGTGGCCCCGGGAAGGAAGTTGACCTTGGGCAAGGCAGTTTTCTTCTTCAGCCTCAGTCAGTTCTTGGGGAGGCTGGCAGCAGAGAGATGTCCTTGGCAACACTGTTACCAACTGGGGACGTGAGTCCTTCAGTCTTCAGGGAGGAGCTGGGCAGCACATCACAGCATGCACCACGCTAGGTATTTGCTGCCCTGGCTCTGGTAAGGGGTGGCGCATGGTGGGGAAAGTCACTGGCCCTGTGGCCAGTCTGGCCTGGACTCAAGTTCCAGCGTGACCACTCATTAGCTGGGGCAGGTCCCTTCACCTCTAGAGAGCAGGAGAAATCCCAGCCCCTATGTCCTGGTCCCCAGGAGATAGTGCACAGAAAGCCTGGCACTGGAGTCTGTGAAAAAATGAACTGGGAGTTCTCAAGTTCAGTATTGGACTTGACACCCAAAAGTAGCTTCACAATGGTTTAATTAAAGCCACAGATGACTGTTTTCTAAAGTTATTTTGCCAAACTGTAGTACCCCAAGAAGGTCTTACAAATGGTTTGTGGCCAAGTTAATTTTGAAAATTCTGGGTACTATATCCTTGCATACAGATTCAGTGCCCAAGTACATGAATTAAAGGCCCTGACAAGGCCCGCAATAAAGATGTCCACTTCACTTTACTTAAACTTCAGACTTCCCTGGCCAATGTGCCTTAGGGACCCTTTGTCATGTAATACTGATCGAGGTCTCTTGGAGGCAGTATTCTGAGGAGCACCTTGGGGGAAAGCCTGCCCGAGGTCATTGATCCGGGGGACTTACAGAGCAGGGTCAGGGACATTTGTAGCCTTCTGCTCCCTCCCAGACAGCTCTCCTTGGGTTTGCTGGTTTTAGAGTTGGTATACCTGTTGCAACAGATGGGGGACTGTGGGGCTAGTCCAGGTGGCTCTCTAATGTCCTTACCTGCTTTCATATTTGTCCCCAAGAGTCCCTCTATTTCTCAAGGCTGTAGTATATGCCTGGCTCACAATGCTTAGTACTTTTAATCGGTAACCTCATTTATTTCCAGCACGACCCCTATGCAAAAATACTCTTGTTATAGATATCTCCCTCTTTATATGTAAAGAAAGCAAAGCTCAGAGAGGCCAAGGTGCTAGCCCAGGGTCACACAGCTAGAAAGTAGTACAGCTCAGCTTTGAACCCTGGCTGTCCAAGATTACAGCTAACCCTCCTATTTTATTTTATTTTAGAGACAAGGTTTTGCTCTGTTGCCCAGGCTGGAATGCAGTGGTGTGATCGTAGCTCACTGTAACCTCAAACTCCTGGGCTTAGTGATCCTCCTGCCTCAGCCTCCCAAAGTGCTGGGATTATAGGTTCACACCACCATGACCAACTAATTTTTCTATTTTTTGTAGAGACACAGGGTCTTACTATGTTGCCCAGTCTGGTCTTGAACTCCTGTCCTCAAGCAATCTTCCTACCTTGGCCTCCCAAAGTGCTGGGATTACGGGCATGAGCCACCATACCTGGCCTATTTTATTTTTTTATCGGGTTTATTGAAATATAATTTGCATACCATACAATTCATCCATTTAAAGTGTATAACTCAATGGTTTTTAGTATATTAACAGAGTTGTACAACCATCACCACAACCCATTTTAGAACATTTCATCCCCCAAAAAGAAGCCTCCGGCATCCTAGCAGGCACTTTCTATTCTCCTCCCATTCCTCCCTTCCTCCCTCCACCAGCCCCAGGGGTCTTTCTGACTTCTTTCACTCAGCGTAATGTTGTTAAGGTTTACCCATGTTGTAACAGGTATCAGCACTTCATTTCTTTATATGACTAAATAATATTCCATTATATGTATATATTCCATTATATATAATTTTGTTTATCCATTTCTCAGTTGATGGACATTTGCGTTGTTTCCATTCTTTTGGTCATTATAAATAGTGCTGCTACGAGCATACAAGATTTTGTGTGGTTGTATGTTTTCATATCTCTTGTAACCCTCCTGTTTATTACAATGTCATTGTTATAGGCAATGTGTTGACCAGGCCGTTTTTTGGAAGCATACTCAGATTTGTTTATTTGCTTAACATTTTTATTAAGGTATAATTTGTATACCATAAACATCACCATTTTAAGTATAATTTAGTGCATTTTAGTAAATGTACAGAGTTGCTGAACCTTCATCATAATGCAGTTTTGGAACATGTCTGTCACCCTGAAAAGCTCTCTCATGGCTGTCTGCAGTGAACCCTACTTCCTGTTCTGGGCAACCACTGGTCTGCTGTCTGTCTCTTTACATTTATGCCTGGGCCACTTTTCCATCCGTCTCCCAAGGAGAATGGCTAATGCTGAGAGAGAGGAGGTTACACCTTCTGAATGTCCCTCCATTACAGGAATGCGGACAGAGGACAGGTGGTTTGGGCGAGTGATTTTGACTCTTTGAGCCTCCGTTTCTCCATCTGTGAAATGGAGTTGATAACTCTGGGTGACTTGCAGGATTGGAAGTTGTCGAGGTGGATGCATTCAGAACACTCAGCTTAACTTTCTGCACGGGACTGTGGTCACCACCGTGCTTTGTCCCAACAGCTTGTGAGGCAGGTGTCCCCAGCCCCATTTCACAGATGAATGCACTGAGGCTCACGGCGGTGAGTGGAGGTACTGGAAATTCATTCCGAAGCGGTGGATTCCGGAGCCTGGGCCCTCCTCACCTTATCAGCGACTCAGAATTCCCAAAGAGGAAGGCATTCCCATTCCATGCCGGAGCACCTCTGCCCCCGACTTGCCTGGCAGTTGTAAGTGCCCAATCTATCAGGGGCCAATTAGGGCTGAGAGCACTTAGTTACAAGTGTGGTGTCTGGGAAGTAGCTGCAATGAAGCAGCTGGAAACCGTCACGTTCAGCTGTTTGCCATCAAGCCAAGGCCAAGTTGAGGCTGGGGCTGTAGGACCTGAAGTTATTGGTGGAAGGTCTGGATTAGGGACCTCTGCTTGGGGGCACACTTAGAGATATGAAAACACATGTAATCGAGTTAAGATGAGGCCATTCTGGATGAGGCCTTAAATCCAAAGACTGGTGTCCTTATATAAAGAGGAGAGGAGAGACCCCCAGAGGCAGATCCATGGAGGCAGAGACTGAGTGATGTGGCCACAAGCCAAGGAACATCAAGGACTGCCAGGAGCTGCAAAAGGCAGGGAAGGAATCGCTCCTGGAGCCTTTAGAGGGGGAGGGAGGACGGCCCTGCCAGCACCTCGATTTCAGATTTCCAGCCTCCAGAGCTGTGAGAGAAGGCGTTTCTGTTGTTTTAAGCCTCTCAGTCTGCGGTAGTCGGTGACGGCAGCCACAGGAAGCTAACACAGGTAGTGAGAACATCTGCCTTGTCAGGAATATTAATGGCTCACGTCGGTAGGTGGAGACACCGAGGGCTTTCCCTGTGTTGTCTCCTGAGATGGTCGCGATGGTCCCACGGGGTAGAAAACATCGTCACTCCCCTCCTACAGATGAGGAAACCAACGTCTCGAGAGGCTGGTTTAGGTTAGTAGAGTGGAACTGCGATTTGGACCCAGGCAGTCCCATTCGGGAGCCCATGTTCTTTGACGCTCTTGCCTCTTGGCCTTCTAGATCCTTCTAGGGTCTTTGGGGATTCCTTCTGTCCCCAGTGGTCTAGGTTGCAGGCGATGGCTCTGATGCTCAGTTATTGAAGAGACTGCAGAAGTAAGCTCCAGCATCAGCAGCAGCTGGATTCTGTCGGCTTCGCCTGCTACTGGTTTCCACTTCCGCGCTGGAAACGTGCTTTTCCACTCGCCTGCTTGGCTGGAGAGGGTGGTGGGCGGGATATGGTCCTAGTGGTTGCAGCTCTTTGGAAAGTTGAGTTTCCACAACTAAAGACACTTGATACAAAAGATCTTTCAGGGGCACCTGCAGCTCAGGAACTATTCACCGCCAAGGCATGAATATGAATTCCCTCCATCCACGAATATGAATATGAAATGTCCTCCGCAAATTCAGATCATCTCGAAGATTATAGGTCTTCTGTTGGAACCCCACAGGAAGCAATGCACGATCAAATAATGCCCCGAAAATGAGGCTCAGTTCTTACTCAGAAATTGCCCCAAATGCCTTCTGTTTTATGTTAATGCATCCCGGTGGTAGGTAGGTGCTGTTTTGCCCTTTTCTTTGCAAAGTAAAGAGATTAGCTGATTTCACCCTGTTTTATTTACACTGCATGCAGTGGGGGTAATTTCTGCGCTCGCAGCTTGCACTCGCCTGTGGTCGGACTTCTCAGGGCGCTGACGGGGAGGACGTACACCCTGGCAGAGCACGTCTGGAAGAGACTGATATTTATGGGGTCTGTTCGCATTAATTTCCTTTGGCCTCTAATCCCGCTCTCTGGGAAGAGTGCTGGGTGGCTGCGTGTGTTTGATAAATTCAGCCTCACTCAGGACACACGAGTGGTTTTTCAGCGGGGGGTGGAATTGGCCTTTTGAGAACTTCAAGGTGCAGTTTCTTTGCTGTTTTTATTGTGGCCAGGGGATCCGTGTCGTGAAGTTTAGGCAAGTTTTTCCCCGGTTAACTTGCAGACTTCATGGCAGGGAAACAGCCTCGGAGTTCATCGGGGGGTCCCAGCACCCCAACAAGAGGCCGGGGGGAGGCGAGTGAGGGGTGTAGGGGATAATGTTTAGGGAGGTGCCTACTCTCAAGGTTGGCCAAGTGGCTGAGAGTGAGGGTCGCCTTAAGTTTTGTGCCCTAGACACCTCACCTGCCTCACCCTAGTGGCAGCTCTGCCTAGCACACTGTGGATGCTTCCTAAGTATGTGTCAGATGCACAGACGAATCCCTCTTTTATGCGAGCAAGTGAGACTAAAAGAGGGGAAATAATTTGCCCAAGATCTGGCAAACGACAGCTCCTGAGTTTGTGACTTGAACCCAGGCCCGACTCCAGAGCCATCTGCCTCTCTCTCCTTGACCCCTGCCGGAGCCTGGCTCCTTTCTGTTCCCCCTCATTGCCGAGTGGGCTTTTCCTAAGGGGTTGGTAAGTCTGGGTTTGGCGAGAATGAGAAGGAAACTAGTCTGTTGCTGGAAAACTCTTCTCTCCTACTGTTTTCCCCCTTGGGTCCCCCGGGGAGCTGGCTGGCTCCCATTCCAGCCCATTGTCTGGCTGTAGACGGAGAAAAGCGACCTGGACGTGTGATAATGTAGCTCTGGGGGCTTCTCGTTCTGAGCTAAGATACCGTTAGCAAGAGGAGGGGCTTTTAAAAGGGCCCCGGTGCGCTGGCCACCAGCTCCAGCCGTTTCACCGAATCTCTGTCTTTTTGCAAGTGATGGGAGACTGCGGCTTGGTGTCTGGGAACATTCCAGTTTGGTGGGGGCAGAGAGGGATGTGGATAAAAATAATCCTTAATAAGGAAGATAGTTCTGTCAACACGGGGGAGTCTGGAAGTCAACAAGTCCTGGTTTGACACCATCCGTAGGCTCTGAAAGTTGTTCTGAAAACTTTGATATGGTTTATGGGAAAATGAGTCAGGCTAAATTGACTGCTCACCTCAGGGACCTTATTTATTTTTTTTCCTTTTTTAGTTTAATGGATCTATTTGATGTCTGGTTATAGACTCTATTTTTGAGGGTCACTAAATTGCACTTCCTTTCATTCTAACAGTCATTCAAGTATTTGGGTGTCTATTATACAGCAGGCACTGTGTGGGCAGCTCTGGGGATAGGGGTGCAGCAGACAGACACGACCGCTGCCCTCATGGAACAGATCTGAGAAAGAGATGACTGAACCTCACACCTTTGCAATGGTAACTGACCGAGGCTACCAAGGACAGGTGCTTGGTGTGAGGAGGGTCTGCAGTGGGGAATCATGTGTGGCCAGGGATGGTAGGGAAGGCTTCCTGAAGGGAGTGGGGATAGAACTGCTATCTGAAAGTGTGGAAGAGGCTAACTGGGAGCAGACAGAGGCAACATCATGTGCAAAGGCCCTGGGGCGGACAAGAGAGCATGTTGCACCTGAGTGACTGAAGAAAGGCAGTGTGGCTGAGAAGGGAGAGTGGCACTGTGTGAAGGGTCAGATCACGTGGAGGCTTTGCAGACTGTATCAGTTTCCTCCTTACCCCAAACTTGGTGGCGTAATGCAATAGAAATTTATTCTCTCTTATTTCTAGAAGCTGAAATCTGAGCAAGTTTTCTTTTTCTTCCAAATAAGGCAGCAGTCACAAGTCCCGGTGGATATATGTGTGTGTGTGTGTATTTTTTTTTTTTTTTTTGAGGGCCATTTGCCCCCTTAGAGGCAACAGTAAAGAATCTGGTCTTTTAGTTTGTGAGCCTTGGGAAGCCACTAAAGGGTTTTAAGCAAAGGCATGGCATGACAAGATTTATGCTTTTAAAAAGTTTTCTCTTCTCCTGTGTAGGCAGAGGATGGGTAAACAGTCAGGTCCAGCTAAAAGTATTTATTTCCCCCGCAATCATCTGGCCAGAGATTATGGCAGCTTGACCTGGGGCAGTGGAGAGGGTGATGTCGAGAAATGGATGGAATCAAGGAGTACTTAGGAAAGAAAATGGAAGTTCCCTTTTATCATCTAGAGCCATTTATTCAGTGTTGCCCCACACGGTGTCACCGACACCGGGAGTTGTACAAAAACCCGTTAAGAGGATGTTTCCGCGTCTGAATGATCCATTTTCCCTTATCTGAGAGACGCCGACACTTGCTCCCACATCGACGATTCCCCTCATTACATGGTTTTCTTGTGAATAAATGTTTCCTTTAGTGCAGTGAACAGCATCCTCACCTAGTTAAGTACATACAGCGGCAGGAAGGCAATTGTAGCATAGGCGGTCTTTATATATCTCCATAGCATCGGTGAGGCATCATTATTTTTCAGGGACTTATTATTTTTTTTTTATAACAACCAGGCTTGTCCTGTGCAGGTAAAAATAACTAAGAAAGGCAATTTGGTGCTCACTGTTGGTTGCATTTAATTTGCATTTCATTAAGGACCTCATTCTGCTATAATGCTGAGGTCAGATCATGGCTGGATAGGCAAAGCGGTGGGTGGAGAATGACCGTCGCTGTCACATGGAACGTTCAGGGGGTGAGGCTGAGCAGAGGGAACGAGATGGTCGAGTCCCTGGGCTCTGGGATCTGATGTCCTTTTGTCGAATCTGGCCTCCCCCACCCTATAGCTACCTGTTCTTGGGTAAGTCACCCAGCTGTTCTGTGTCCCATCTGTAAGTGGGGATATAATAATCATAATAGTAATAATAATAATATAGTCATGTGCCACATAATGGCATTTCGGTCCAGAAGGGACCATTTGTATGACAGTGGTCCCTAAGATTATAATGGTGCCGAAAAATTCCAATCGCCTAGTGATGTCGTAGCCACTGTAATGTCGCAACACGATTTATTTTTAAAATAAATTTAGTGTGGCCTAAGCGTACAGCATTCACAAAGTCTACAGAAGTGTAACGTCCTAGGCCTTCACACTCAATCCCCACTCACTCGCTCGCTCACCCAGAGAAACTTCCAGTCCCGCAAGCTCCGTTCACGGTAAGTGCCCTATACAGGTCGACCACTTTTTTGTCTTCTCTACTACACCTTTTCTATGTTTAGAAATGTTTGGATACACAAATACTTCCCACTGCGTTACAGTTGCCTGCAGTGTTCAGACAGTAACATGCCGCACAGGTTTGCAGCCAGGAGCAATAGGCTACCATATAGCCTAGGTGTGTAGCAGGCTGTACGATCTAGGTCCGTGATGTTTGTACGGTAACATCATGGCCTAATGATGTATTTCTCAGAGTGTATCCCTGTCATTAAGTGATGCATGACTGTACCTACCTTATTGGACGGTTGGGAGAGTTAAATGAGATGATGCATTGGTAATACTCAGTAAAAGGGTAGCCATAATTACCCCTGACATTTTACATCAATACCATGACATTGATTTGTTTGCAGGTATCTGTTGACTGCTTAGCATGTGCTATGCATTCTCGTAGGAGCTAGGCTTCAAGCAGAAGAGACCATCCAAAGGCCCTGTCTTCATGTAGCTTGGTAGAGGGAGATAAATAATAGGCCCGTAAACCAATAAATAGGCACGATGTCAAGTGATGATTATTGCCAGATAAAAAATGAGAGCAAGGGAAGGGGCTAGAGAGTGTGGGAAGAGAGCTGCTGTTTTAGGAGAAGTGGGTGGGACGGCCTCCCCGATGAGGGCACTTTTAATCAGAGAATTGAATGGAGTGATGGAGCAAGCTGTGTGTGGATTTCTACTGGAAGAGTATTTCAGGCCAAGGAAACAGCAGGTGCAAAGGCCCTGGGGGAGCTAGTGCATCTCTGATGGCTGCAGTCAGGAGACTGGCAGAAGATAAACAAACATGAAGTAATATAATGTCAGCTGCTGCTAGAGAAAAGCAGTGAGAAAAATAGAGCGAGGAGACCAACAGGACGCACAAGATTGCTACAGGCTTTTGGGGGTTTGGAAGTGGATTCGGAGCTGTGGACCCAGGTGTGTGTGCCCACCTACAGCAGAGCCGTGGCCGAAACCAGGAAGGGCTGGCAGATGGGATGATTAAAACAAAAAAGTCCGTGAGAGTCACTCAAGAAACCACTAACAGTGGGGACCTTCAGGAGTGTGACTGAGAAGAGAGGAAGAGATGGAGGGGAAATAGTAGTGTCCCAGGGCTGCTCCAACCAAGGGCCACACGCTGGGTCACTGAAACAACAGAAATTTATTGGCACACAGTTCTGGAGGCTGGAAGTCCAAGATCAAGGCATGGACAGGACTGATTCCTTCCGAGGGCTGGAAGAAGAATCTGTCCTATGCCTCTTGTCCCGCCGCTAGTGGATTGCCGGAGATCCTTCGTGTCCTTTGGCCTGTAGAAGCGTCACTCTGGTTTCCACCTTCATCTCCATGTGGCGTTCTCCCCGTGTGTGTGTCTGTGTCCAAGCTTCCCCACTTTATACGGACACAGTCATAGGGGATTAGGGGTCCACCCTGTGCCAGCGTGAACTCATCTAAATTTAACTAATTGCAGCTGTAATGACTCTAGTTCCAAATCAAGTCACATTCTTAGGCACTGGGGGTTAGGACTTCAATATATTTTGGGGGAGCAGAATTCAATCCATAACAGAGGGGCTTTAAAAAAAAAAACCTTTTGATTGAAGAAAAATGCATGTTCCTAAGTAGGTGGTTCCTGGAATTTTCTCATCAAATAAACACACCTGTGTAACCAGCGCCCGGCTCAAGAATCCGACCGAACATTCTCAGCCCTCCAGAGGGGGACTTTTATTTTTCAATATGTACCTTTCTGTATTGTTTAAGCATTTTAAAACGATGCAGATTTACTTTTACAATAAAGCCAAATTAAACTTAAAAAAGAGCTCATATTATTAAGTTTAGGGACGGTCCAAGCAGGAAGAGCTGCCGTCCTTCCCGAGATGATCTGGAACCTTCCCTCTTGAAGAGCTTCCTTTGTTCTCTGCGCTGGGTGCTTTTTAAGGCAGCTTCCCCAGCAGTGTCCTGCAAAGTGGTTAAAGGTGCATCGAAATATTGATCAGCTCGGTCCTCTGGGGGTCTAGGGCAGCTGGAGCCCCCTCATCTGTATACGCCAGTGGACAAGTTGTGTCACTTTCCTTGTGCACCCGGAAGTAGAAACGGTTGAAGAGCGACGCTTGCCACGTGCAATCTCAGGAAATCCTCCCAGCAACCCAGCAAAGGGAGGCGAGCAGTACTTGTGCCATTTTACAGATGCAGAGGCTGAGGCTCTTCAAGGTGACTTCCTAGGTCCTGTGTCTTAGGTGTTTTCCTGTTGTTGTCTGGGCCTGGTAAGTGGGAAGTGACTCACGTCCTAGGATACCCAGCAGTCACTCATTAATTAACATAATAGGTAGTCCTAGGGCAGATTGGAGCTAAAAGAGTCCTTTGGGGAATGGCACCCTCTAACCCAATCCAATCCCTTTACAAGAGAGATTAAGCAACTTTGCCGAAATATCCCAGCTAGTCGGCCTCAGAACCGAGTTCTGAATCCCATTCCAACTCCCGATCCATGATGCTAACTCCAGCAATGCTAGGATGTCGGTCCTCCCTTCTTGCAGAAGAGGAATCTAAGGTGCAGAGAAGCAAATTCCAGGTTCGCCTCTAAATCCGGGTTTTTCTTGGCGTCCACTGTAAGACTTAGCTGTAAGGACAGCTCAGGGTATCTTAGGACAATTACTGCCATGATTGCTTTTGAAAATGTGTACCATTCGTGCTTCTCAGAAATGAGCCCCACTCCCTTTTGGGGTTCACCGTCCACTGGTTTCCTTATGACCCAGGCAGTGTGTTGATCACAGGGGGAGTGGGACCGCAAAGAAACCCAAGCCAGGGCTCAGGGGCCTCCCAGGAGTGGCAGGTGGCAGGTGGTTCTGAGCTGTACTTCAGTGGGCCCGAGTTTTACGGCTCCTTTGCTCATGGTCATAAACTTGGCATTTGCTTTTGGTACTTGGGGAGCCCCGAACCTCTAATTAAACTGGCTCTGAGCAGGTGGAGAGCACACAGCTAGAAAAGATATTTAACAGCCGCAGAGAAGGTAGAAGGGAACCAGCGTCAGCTCAGCTGGCCGATGGCTTCTGTCACTGTGCGAGGCTGTCAGCTTCCACTCGCACAAGTTCAGCTTCCTCTTCCTGATGGATGACAGTCCTGTCCCTGCCATGGGCCCTTGGTGGGCCTGTCTTTGGCCTTCTTGAAGAAAAGCGGTGACTCTCTGGTGTCTCCCTTTCTCTCTCTTCCCCATAGGACCCTCCTGTCCCATCTCAGCTTTGCATTATAGGAGTGTGGGTCATCCACTCGCCAATGTATTTTTTTTCATTGCGGTAAAATATGCATGACATAAAATTTGCCATTTTGACCATTTTTAAGCGTACAGGCAGTGGCCTTTGGTACATTCACAATGTTGTGTAACCACTACCTCTAAATAGTTCCAGAATATTTTCATCGCCCCAAAAGGAAACCCTGTACCCATTAAACAGTGACTCCCCATTTCCCCGCTTCCAAGAGTTCTTGGCAACTGCCAATCTGCTTTTGTCTCTATGGATCCGCCTGCTTTGGACATTTTATGTAAACAGAATCATGTGGCCTTTTGAGACTGTGACCTCTTTTACGCGGCATAATGTTTTCAAGGCTTATCATGCCATAAATCTTGTTCCTTCTAATGGCCGAATGATATTCCATTGTGTGGATATGCTACAATTTGTTTACCCATTCATTCCTGGATGGACATTTGGGTCATTTCCACCTTTTGGCTACAATGAATAATGCTGCTTTGAACATGTGTGTACGTGTATTTAAGTACCTATTTTCAACTCTTTTAGATAAACATATCTAGGAGTGGAGTTGCTGGGCCGTATGGTAATTCTATGTTTAATTTTTTGAGGAACCACCAAACTTTCCATAGCAGCTGCACCGTTTTCTATTCCCATCTGCAACGTGCGAGGGTTCCTATTTCTCCACATCCTCGCCAATGCTTATTAATTTCCACTTTTTAAAAATTATAGCCACCCTAGTGCATGTAAAGTGGTTTTAATTTGAGTCTCATTAATGACTAATAATGTTGAGCATCTTTTCACGGGCTCATTGGCCATCATGTGTATATCTTCTTTGGAGAAATGTCTCTTCACATCATTTCTCTATTTTTTAATTAGGTTGTCTTTTTGTTCCCTATTCTCTTTTTGATCCCCATTTGCAATCTTTCTTTCCCTTGAGCCCCCACCAGCCTGAGGGTGGTGACACCCTACACAGGCAAAGAAGCACAGAGTTGTAGCCCACCAGGTCTGGGTAGAACGCCACTTCTGTGGTCCTTGGATAAGCAGCTTCCGTTCTCAGTGCCTCAGTTTTCTCATCTGTAAAATGGGGACATGATCCTCTACCTCCCACATACACTTGGAAGATCGGAAGTGACATAGGGGAAATGTTTACCCCGGTACCCAGCACAGGGAAGACCAGGAGCCACTAGCACTTCTTACTGTAATAGCTTGGTTTTATTTCTCCTCCTGGGCTTAATTTTCAGCTCCAGGGTGGCCCATGACATTTACCACCTTGCTGGATGCTTCGGGATCCACAAGAGGTCTGGGATAGATGCCGTAGATGGTGACGGAACCAGTCGCACGCTGTAGAGATTACCACATTGTAGAGATACCATGGCAAACAGGAAGCAGGAGGGAGCCTTTTGGGACATCTCGATGTGATGGCTCTGATCTGCACCCAGCATGGCCTTTGGTGGGCAGCGTTGGTCTGTGTCAACCTGCCAGACCTCACTGATGCGTAATTCACCTTGGTACCGAATACGGCATGGAAGTCACACTGAAGGCAGCAGAACAGGAAGGGGAGGCGAATTAGTATATGCAAGAGGGAGAGGGGAGCCTTCTATCCAGTTTCCCAGGTGACTGTGGCTCAAGGTGAGGGTCGGTGACTCAGTGTCCCCAGCCACCACCTTTCTTTGCAGCAGCGAGACTCTAGGTTTTGTCCTTCCCAAGGACTTAAAGGTTGTACTGACATTGCTCCCCTAATCCGCCATTTGAGACGCCGATTGCCTTCCATTCCAGGCCACCATGGAACAGAGTGTCCAAAAGCGCAGCAATTTTCTTTCTCCTTTAAAATCTGCTTGCACAGGTTCCCATTTCTCCTCCCATCCCCTCCAAAATATGGCCTCTGTTCTTCTGAAAGGCGCCTTCGCAACATTGTCAGCCCACGCTGGGTCCCGCCCGAAACCCTGTCGCCATGTTTGAGAGCAGCTTTGCAGATTCTCTTCTGGTTCGGAATCTGTTTGCCGGTGGTTGGAAAACATCGTGTGGCATTTAGAGATGTGGTTTCCTTGGAGATGGGAACATTTGCTGCAGGTCTGGAAACCTGCAGGACCACAGCCCAGCTTTCGTGCCTGGTGAGAACTGGGGAAACAGGTCTCTAGACACAGCGCAAAATGTTTGCTCGGCCAGCGAAGTGCCACAGAGCAAGACCCCTTTGATGTGATAATGTGCAAATGAGAACTGAATTTCTTTTTAAGATCACTGCCATTTAATTAACCTGTGTGCTGGCAGCAATTAGTTCGAGACATTTAAATAAATAATACACAGCCACATTGCTTTATACGTGCTCATGTCAAGGACTTAGGGTAACAGCTGAGTTGTTAGTTTTCCAGGTTACTGCTGAGAGGCTGAGTTTTATTCTGTCCTTTTAACAACTATTTCTTGAGCCGCTACTGTGTGCCAGGGTCTGCTCTAGACATGGGAATATAGTAGTGAATAAGACTGTCATGACCCTGCCCTCTTGGACTTGATATTCTAGACCAGAGCTCAGAAAACCATGGGTGTGGGCCAAATCTGGCCCACAGCTTGTTTTTGTAAATAAAGTTTTATTGGAACACAGCCTTCTATCTTTTTCCCTCCCTCCATTCTTTCTTCCCTCACTTTCTTTCTCTGTCTCATGTTTCTTCCTTCTTTCCTTCCTCCCCTCTCACCCCCGTCTTCCTTTTCCCTTCCTTGCAAATTATACACACATTACACATATAGTAGGAGTTTTCATTGTAAAACATTCACACATTTAGTCAAATCTGAAAATTCCCTCAACCCCCATACTCTCCCCGTTTTTCTCAGTGTAAACTTATAGTTCTTTTTCTGTGACCTCAAATACATCATACTAACATATAATGAATATATTCAAACGTTGTATAAATGTCTGTATACATATTTATGTTTGCATATGTTTATATTTGTGTAAATAAGATCATACTATAGGTGTTGTTTGGCAGTTTGTTTTCTTCAAAAATCAATGTATCTTGGAGTTGCAAACATCTGTTTGTGTAGACCAGGGATCATCCAAGTGTGGCCCCTGGGCCAAATCTGGCCCACTGCCTGTTTTTCTAAATAAAGTTTTATTGATATACAGCCACACCCATTTGTTTATATATTGCCTAGGACTGCTTTTGTGCTACTAAGTCAGAGTTGAGTAGTTGCGATGGAGACTGCATGGCCCACAAAGCCTATAATTATTTACTATCTGGTTTTTTACAGAAAAAGTTTTCCAACCCCTGCTATAGAACCACCGCATTCTTTTTAATGACCACATAGTATTCTACAATGTGGATGTATCCTATGTTATTAAAGCACTCCCTTGTGAGGACATCTTTTGCTTTTCTCTTTCTGTGTGCTTACATGGGGACCCCCTCCTAAATGGGGCTTTGAATTTGATATAAAGTGTGGACTTCTCCGATGGGGAGGGTGGTAGAACCTGAGTCCCCAACGCTTACAGGAATGATGACTTCATGGCTTGTGCAGTTGTGTGCCCTGTGGCCATCCTGGACAGTGTCCTTTGGAGTGGTACATCTCCTCTTTTCTTCTGGCATGCTCCAACCCCGGTCAGGCCTCTGTGGCCTAAACCCTCAGGCTTTGAAGTCTGGTTCTTGGACAGCCTGAGCAGACGCTGGCATGGGGAAGGTATTGTGTTCAGGCCATCGGCCTGTGCCAAACCTACTAGTAATGGCAGGGGCAAGTGTCATCGATGTAGAATTATGTAGAACCGTGGTTCTGGGCGGGTGAAGGAATCTTTGGAGAGTTTATTAAAATGCAGATCTCTGGGCCCCATCCCAAAGGATGTGAGAAACTTTGCAGTTGAGGGTGCTTAGTCTGACTCAGTAAAAAATTGATCTGTAGCCTTTTTTTTTTTTTAAGGAAGATTCAGCTTTAGAGTTCTCAAGGATGCATTAGGGGTCTTTGGTTACAAACAACAGAAGCCGACTCTAGCTAGCTTAGGCAGAAAACGAACTTATTTGGAAGATTATAGGACAATTCTCAGGACTGACAGGAAAGCTGGAGACCCAGGCTCAGAAAGGGACAGGATCCAGGTGTCTTGGGGGCTCTAAGTGGCAGGAATGACTCGACAGGATTATTTTGGGGGGACCACCACTAGATAAACTGAGGTTCGAATATTTTTTTCCATCATGTCATGCAGTCAAGATTTATATTCCCCAGAGAGATTCGGATTGGTCTGATTGGCACCTGGTGACTTGGGGGAAGGGAATGTCCCCCCGTTGATACCCCCAGCAAGACTGTGCACAGCGTAGGAGAGAGAAGTCCTTAAAGGGGAGTACGGGGAATGCCGGATGGTCCCAAAATGAGGTCCCCCACCAGGCAGCAAAACAGCTCGGATATTTGCATATGTGAGTCCAACGGAGCAGGAATAATCATGTGGATGAAGATGTTAAATTACAATTCACAGCGGGCCCACCTTCAATCAACTATTCGATCCCACATAAGCAAATTTTCTATCATAAACAGGTCACTGCTGGGCGCAGAAGTTGACAGCACATCAAAAGCCTGGCTTTGAAAAAACCCACTGATTGCAGGCAACAGTTCTTCAAACTCCCCTAGAAAAAGAGTTTGAGACTTTTTTTCTTGGAGTCATGGTAGGAGAGCCACGACTGAATTATTGGAAATTCCGCACCAGTGGGATCATGCTTGGTGAGGCTTAATTGTGCTCTCTGCTTAGCTCATGCTGACTCATTTGCCCCCGCAGAAGCAAGGGGCAGACAGAGAGCCAGCAGAGGTTATCCCATCGTATAAATAAGAAGCCTCCAAGCCTCACAGATTCTGACCTGCGCAAGGTCACGCCGTTTGTCTAGAGAAGAGGAGGGACGGCATCACAGAGTCATCACGTTGCGAATCGATGAGCTTTTAAGGAGGATCGGCTCGAAGACCCTCATTTTATAAGCGAGGAAGCTCACGGAGGTTAAGCAGCTGGCCCGGGGCGCCTGGCCAGCCCTGGCATCCTCTTAGTCCTCCTTACACCCCCAGGAGCTGGGAGATGCTGTCTGTGGTCTGTTTCTCGGGCTCTGATGGACAGATTGCAGCGTGGATCTCATAAGCCATAGATTCAAATATATCCCTATTCAGGCAAGTTCCTAAAGATTCACTCTCAGTTTATTTTTTCCCAGGGTAAAAAATAAACTTCTGTGAAATATTCCATAGGTGGCAAAATACTCAACTTCCTTGAATAAAATATTTCCAGCTGACCTCTTGCTTACACAGAGAAGGGTCTTTGCTGGCTCACTCTCTGGGCAGACAACGGCCAGTGCTGCATTTGCTTAGGGTGCTGATCCAGGGTGCTTTCATATGGACATGCTGGGGTGGTGAGATCCAAGTGACAATGAACTTCTTTGCCAGATGTTCCAAGCAAATCTAGGTCCTAGGGAGGCTGTGATATATTTTAGGACTAAGAGCTTTGGGATCAGACAGAACCAGGTTTAAATCCTGGCTCTGCCCCTTCTATGCTGTGTGATCTTGGGCAAGTGGCTTAGTCTCTCTGACCCTCTGTTTCTTCTTCTAGAGATGACAGATCCCATCTTACAGAATAAAATGAGTGAAACTACAAATTGTTTAGCACAAAGCCAGGCACACAGTTTGAACGAATGGCAGCTGTTATAATTAGGAACAAGATATCTGGAACAGAAAGGGACAGAGGAGGACGCTCAGCAAATTCTGGCTTTTTACAGGAGGGGAAACCAGCACTGAAGCCCAAAATGATGTAGGTAATGACATAGCCAGGTCTGGAACTCAGTCTCCTGCTTCCTTACCCAGTGATCTTATCAACTTGACATGTGGCCTCCTATGGTCACCACCTGGACAGGCCAAACCACCCCGAGCCCAGTGGGTCACACGGGCTGGGGTTAGCAATGCTACTGTTTCCTCTTCTGGGCCCCTCTGCTGTCTTCTTTAGGGTGTTCTATTTCAGGGGGTGTTTGTGAGTCTAGTGACTCCACACTCCACTCTTTGGCCCTGGAGGGGGGCTCAGAGCAGTGGGCAGAAGCTAGCACTGGCCATTTCTCTGTGGGGGCGCCACTTATTGGGCTGATGGAAGCCTGCCCACGTCCCATCGGCCCCTGGGGAGACAGTGAGAACAGACCTCCGAGCCAATTTATCTTGGAAATTGTCTTTTCTTCGGGCAATGGGAGGAGGAAGGAAACCTAAAAGAAAACATCCAGCCACATGCCTGTGAAATCTGCCCAAAATCACTCATCCTTTCTAATAATGAGGGCTGTCATGAGCCCTGGTTCAGTCGGAAATGATGGCCTCTGTAAATATTTGGTCTGTAACTGATTTATGGGTTGGGGAACAAAAAAATAAGATTACTTGCTAATCACAGGGATGCAGGAAGATCGGCGGGCCTGGACGCCAGCGCAGAGCTGCCTACAAGACGGTGTCCGGGTCACCGTCTAGATGAGCTCAGAGGATGGCAGAGGCGGCTGGGCCCTGCTGGGCAGTGGGTCTTCCAGAGGGGGTCATGGGCTTCCAGATTCTTCCATGGAGAAGAGGCAGCTTTGTCTGTACCCAGTTAAAGAACTGGCCAAGGCCAGCCTCTGGCAAGATGCCCAGATGGCAAGTCTAAGACAGGTTCTCCCCAGCTAACCCTGAAACCAACAACCCGGTGAGCTTCCTGTCTGTGCGGGCACCTCAGCGGAATGGGAATATATGTGATCAGCTCTTACAGTGGAACTAACAGAGTGATTAGGAACTGGCTCTGGAGTCCGCCAGATCTGCGATCACACCCTGGCGTGTGTTGAGTTGCGACCTGCGTACATTCACTATTGGGGACCCCAGTGACCTTAACTGCAAAATGGGTCACAATTGTTCCCACCCCAAATGAGATCCTGTGTCCCGAGCAAAGCGCCTGGCCCCTGGGTCTCAAGGTAGATGGACCTTAGTGCTGACGTCATTTGTATGGGTATTGGAATTCACTCCGCCAGGTGGGCTAGTACAGGCACTAGCTCACCTTTCCTGCAGGTCAAACCCCTCCCGGCCACTCTGTGCAGCATATGCCTCCTATTAGAAACGCATACGTAGGTGGGTGCTGGCTTTGCCTTCCCCATAGCTTCGAGGGGAAATGGATCCACTGAACAGCCGCCTCCTCCCTGCCCGCTTCCACGGGGAGCCTGTAGACATCCGTGTAACCATGCAGTGGCAACACCCGCACATTCGTGCATTCATTTAGTTAAACTGTTTTTATCAAGCATTTGCTGTATGCCCGGTATTGTGCTGGGTGCCCTGGGATAGAAAGCACAAATCAGACATGCCCCCTTCCTTCCTGGCACTTCCAAATGGATGGGAGAGACTCGTGCTCCTCAAGTGATCAGAAAAATAAATGTGGACCGCAAAACCATGGTCAGAGCTGTGAAGGAACATACAGCCGCCAGTGACAAGACCCAGCCTATCCCAGGAGAGGCGTGTACCAAATAAAGCCCAGGTGGCAGGGATGCTGCTTTGGGTGGGCCAGGGGATGGGAAGTGTGGTTGAAGGGCTGCTCTGAACATTGTTCTATTAGAACAATGGTTGACGTTGAACTACAGTGCCAGGGCCAGATTCAGCCCACTGCTTATTTGTGAAAATAGCTTTATTGGAACATGGACGTGCCCGTTCATTTACACGTTATCTTCAACTCATTTTTCTGCTACAACAGACAGCGTGTGACTTGTGTAGCTGAAGACATTGCCCCTCTGGCCCTCTGCAGGAAAGGTTTGGTGACGCCTGCCCCAGAACATCTACCCTTCCCTCTCTCTTTCCTTTTTCTTCTCTTGTTCTCCTAGATCTGAAGCAGGATCTTAGTGGACAAGAGGGGAATATGTATATAAGGAACAATTCACTCTTTCTTCAAATCAGCTCTTGGTAGACGTTGAGTACCGATTTGTCACTGAGCAAAACCACTCTACAAAAAGCCACTGTATGTCCGTTCTGAAAACATCTTACATATTTTTCACATGCATATGTTCACATATATGTATCATATGTGTGTATATAGGTACTATATAAATATGTCTATTTTGTAGGAGTTTAGACACAGCCACGTTTTTGTATTTGTCTACTAAGTCCGAGATACCCGTTACCAGCTGACTTGTAGCAGCCATTTAGGAAAAAAAATCCATCTTAGATTTGATCTTCCATATGGAACTTCTTGAAAAAATAATGAAACATCACTGAAGTATTAAATAACAATTGACCGTGTTATTTAATGTCTGCACCTCTGTTTTCTAGGGTTTTTTTTTCCTTTGAATACAATAAAGAGAAAAAGAATTCAGGCAAAAAAAATACTATATGTCGTTTAAAAATTGTGTTTTATGCGTATAAAAGAATGCTGCAGTTACTAAATTCAAATAGTGGAGACGAGTATAGAAGTAACAAAGTGTCTACTCCTGAAATCCACAGCCCCCTCACCAGCCTGCCAACTGCCGTGTATATCCTTCCAGAAAGTGTTTATACACACGCGAGTGTATCTAGGACTGTGTTTCTATGAGACGCGTCATCTTAGGAGGCATCTGATGTCTCCCGTTCTCTCACGCCCACCACATTGAATCGGCTGGCAAGTCCTGGGACAGCTGGGTCCCCTCCCTTCCCTCCACCTCCATGGCCCCCATGGTGCTCCAAGCCACCATCCTCTCTTGTGTGGGTGACTCCAATACCCTCCATCCCAGATCCCCCAATTCCATTCTCGCCACAACCATGGTCAGCTCTCTATACATCGGGCAGAGCAATCTTTGAAAAACAATCTGATGTCATCCTCTTCCTTCTTAAAACCCTCCAGCAGATTCCCGTGGCTCTCTGCATAAAAGCGCATGTCCTAACAGTGCAAACATGGATCTGCAGTGATCTGGCCACAATGCTTCCTGACCTCACCTCTGCGTCTCTCCTCGCACACCTGAGTCTACCTGCCCTGGCCTTGCACCTGTCCCTTGGACTCCCTGACGTTGCTCTTGCCTCACTGCCTGGTCCCGTCTTCCTCCAGATCTTGCTAGTCTGGCTTTTCCCAGACATTCAGGTCTCAGCCAAAATGCCATGCCTGCCCCACCAGCCAGATCCTTCCACAGCACCAGACTTTCATTCTCCACGTAGCTCATGGTAGGGACGAGTATTTCCTTATTGTCATCTGCTGCTCTGCATTCCCCTTTCAGGACATAAGGCCAAAGAAGGAGGCTTTCTTCTGCCTCCTTCATTGCTGGAGTCCAAGTACCTTACTGTCCTGGTAATATTCAGCGGGTCAATTTTTTGAATTTTTATATATCTTTTAAAGACACAATGAGGCCATACCATATCCATTGTTTTCTTTTGCTTTTTCTTTTTGCCTCTTCCTACTTCCACTTAATAATAAATGTTGGTGTTCTCTCTGGCCTGATTCTTTTTAATACCTACATCGTTTCCATTGAATGGAATTACCATAATGTAATTGACCAGTCCACTATGATGTATATTTCAGCTGCTTCCCTGCTTTTGCTGAGCACAGTTAATTTTACTATTGTGGGGGGTTGAAAATCACACTTGGAGAGGAGGAGAGAGGAGAGGAGAGAGACGAGATGAAGCGAATGATCTAATAGCAGAGCAATGCATCATCCCACCCTTCCACGCTGGGAGCAGTGACGTCCAAAACCAATGTTGGAAAGGATGGGAAAGTTTTCTATCTGCTTTGTCCAATATGGCAGCCACCGGGCACACGTGACATTTGAGCATTTAAGTTGTGGCTGTTGCAGCTGGTGAACAGAATTTTTACTATGCTCTTATTGAAATTAATTTAAATTTTAGTGGCAGTATAGAGTAGTATAGCTTTAGGCAAAGGGCTTTACCCTGAGCACTAAAGAATATTCCAGTGCCCAACCCTGGACAAGTCAGGCCATTGTGACTGGTTTATGGGGAGGAGAGTGAGCAGAGATGGAGAATATCTGTTATTTGGACACAGAAGGTCAAGAAAAAAACTGTACCCTGAGGGGAAATAAATCCCAAACAGTCTCTAGCTCTCTTAAGGGTATTTTTCTTGACTAACATCTGTGGACAGGTAGTCTAGAACAGAGATCAGCGAACTTGTTCCATAAAAGGTCAGCTAGTCAGTATTTCGGCTTTGGGGGTCTTAGAGTCTCTATTGCACCTAACTCTGCTGTTGTCAGACAAAAGCTGGCGTTACAGGTGCACGCCAGGACGCCCGGCTAATGTTTTCTATTTTTGGTAGAGACCGGGTCTCGCTCTTGCTTAGGCTGGTCTCGAACTCCTGAGCTCCAGCGATCCTCCCTCCTCGGCCTCCCAGAGTGCTAGGATTATGGGCATGGGCCACCACGCCTGGCTCAAACACTTGTTTTTAATTCTTTTGGGTATACATCTTGAATTAGCATTGCTGAGTCCTATAATAATTTTATGTTTAAGCTGTTGCCGAACTGTCTTCCACAGCAGCTGCACTATTTATTTTACACTCCCACCAGCAGTGCACAAGGGTTCCAATGTCTCCACGTCTTGTCAACACTTACTATTTTCTAATTTTTTAGTCCTGGCCATCTCAGTAGGTTTGCAGTGGTATCTCATTGTGGTTTTGACTTGAGTTTCCCTCATGACTCATTCCCTTGAGCATCTCTTCATGTACTTGTTGGTCATTTGTATCCCTTCTTTGGAGAAATGCCTATTCGAGTCCTTTGCCCACTTTTTAATTGAGTTGGTTGTCTTTTTATTAAAAACTTTTTGTAAGGCATAATTTTCATGCAAAAATAAAGTGCACAATTTTTGTACATAGCTTGATGAAGTTTTACGTATTGATACACCCAGGTAGCCACCCCCTAGCCAAGACAGAGGATATTTCCAGCCCCCTAGAAGGCTCCTTGGGTCCCCATCTAATCAGTAACTTCCCCAAAGAAAATCTCTGTTCTGGTCTCTGTCAGATTAGTTTCAGCTGTTTTTGAACTTCATGTAAATAGAATCAAAATAGAATCATACAACATGTGCTCTTTTGTGGTTGGTCTCTTTTACTCAACACTGTGTCTTTGTGATTTATCTGTGTTGTAGTGTAGCAGAAATTTCCTCTTTTTCACTGCAATGCAGTCGTCGATTGTGAGTATACTGTGACCTATTTATCCATCCTACTATTGAGGGACATTGAGACATCCCCAGCCCTTGTTTGGCCATGTGACACAGCCACGAGCATTCTTCTGCAGGTCTTTTTGTGGATGTGGGTGTCCCTTTTGGTTTGGTACGTGCCCGGGGGGTGACATTGATGGGTCAGAGGTTACTTTCAGCATTAGAAGATACTGCCACGTCCTTTTCCAAAATGGTCGTACCAATTTACACTCCCACCAGGATTTTATGAGAATTCTGGTTGCTTTATATTCTTGCCAACATTTGCAACTGTCACTCTAGCCATTTTGGGGGGACATCTGCTATAACTTCCTTAACATCTTTTCAACCAACATCTCTCCTTTCTCCTCGTCTTCCATCTTCATGTTCCTCTTTTTCTCTTTATTCTTCTACTTTCTCTTCTTCCTTCTGCTCTTCTCCCTTTCTCCTTCTTAGTATATTTCACATAAAGAAAATAATTGCTATGAAATGATGAGTTTATGTGCAAAGTCGATTTTTCAAAATTTATTATTAAAATACAAAAAAAAAGTCATCCATGTCTCCTCTAAGAGCGTTGCCTGTGTCCCACACCTGGGGACATGCAGCTTATGCTGTTTCGCTGGCTCCTCTGTGCCCCTTTTTTCGCTAGGGCCCCAGGTGATTAATGTCGAGTATGGGGAGCGCTCCAGCCAGAAACGAAGGCTATAGCCTGTGCCCAGGGAACACAGCAGGTTCTCCGTAAACATCCTCTTGGTGTTCAACTTCACAGGGCTTTGCTGTTTCAAACTGCTCCGTTCCCTGGGCTCTGAGCAGCTGAGCCGAGGGTCCGTAAGCGCTCCTGCCCCAGAACACTGGCTGTTCTTTGATTTTGGAAAGGATCTTGCCTGGAGGACCCTTTTATGCAATGTGATCAGGCCAAGTGCAAAGGATTTCAATGTCCCAGTGTGACAGGGACAGCTTATATGACACAGCCCTGTATAAGACCATGATGCATTTTTTCCTGTTTGGGGAAATGGTTGCTGGATTGGCATTTTGCTGCACAGGGTAGCGTGTGAGAATGTGTACTGTCGCGTGTCCTCAAACCAGGCTTGTGAGGAGCTTGTCTGTTCCCCGCTCTGCCATTTCCTCCCCATTGGCTGGGCCAGATGCTCCAGACACCGCTAATGAGATGCTGACGGATTTGGCCAGTGATGGCTTTTGAGTTCAAGGGGACACAACCCCATACTCGAGGACACTGAGGCTATGTGAACTGGCTGCTCTGTTTAGCTCAAAGCCCAGCAAATTTTGGAAGAGGAAATGGTGCAAAGACGAAACATCAGTTTGGGACTTCCCCTGACGACCTTTGTGACGAAGGCTGGGGTAGGTGGGCTGGCAGAAGGATGTTGATCCAGAGCCTTCCGAATGCAGAGCCATCTGCCAGACCTAGGCCAGTGGTGGCCAGGGGCCAACGAAAGAAATCAGGTGCGTTTCTGTCCTCGAGGAGCCCAGACTTGAGAATTAACTGGGAAGATGCTGCTAAACCAGCCCTCCTGACTGGCAGATGGAGCCTGGGCCACATTCCTTTATAATTCTCCCAAGATGGAAGATTCCACATTGTTCTTGCTTGAGTTGGGACACAGGGGCTAGGGTGGGAGTCTGTAGACCTGGCTCCTGCTCTCGGCCCTGCTACTGCGAAGTGCCTGCTTTGTATTAGCTGCGGAGGATACAGGCCTTTCCTGTGTGGCCGGTGCAGGCCGAGGGGCAGACAGACATTCATTCAGTAACCACATAAGCAAACGCAAAATTCCAGCTGGGATGCATTATAGGAAGAGACAGCAGGTGGTGCTAGAAGCACGCGCGCCCAGGAGATCTGACGAGTTCTGAGTTAAGGATGGTGTATCCAAGGAAGTGGTGCCTAGAGGATGAGTGGGTCTCCACTAACAGGCAGGATGGGGAATAATGTCCCAGGCAGCAGCAGCAGCATGTGCAAAGGCCCTGAGGGGCTGTGAGAACTTGGTGTGGTCTAGGACCTGCAAGATGGCCAGAACAGATAGAGTCCGAGAGCGACAACGGGACAGCACAAGGAGAAGTTGGAGCATCTGTGTGGAGGGTCCTGGGAAGCTTTGGTAGGCCACAGGAAGGAAGAACAATGGAAAACCTTTGCAGGGCTTTAAGTAGGGGAACGACATGGTACCATGTATAGTTTTTAAAAGCTCACTTTGATTGCTGGGTGGAGAACACGCCTTAAAGAATCCAAGTGGTATCTGACTGTTCAGCCTTAGGAAGGAATGAACACTGATGCATGCTAGGACACGGAAGAACCTCAGAAACAGGCGGAGCACAAGAGCCAGGCACAAAACCCACATATTATGTGATTCCATTTCCATGAAATATCTAGAATATGGAAATTAAGTGAATTTCACCTTAATTTAACAGAAAAAGCAAAAAAAAAACAAAAAAAACTTGGAACTGGGATTCCAGTGAGAAGGTGGCTTGGACCAGAACGATGGTGCTGGAGACGGGCCGTGGTGAACTGACTCGAAGAAGATGTGACAGTTCCCAGGCTCCCTTTCCTGCAGGTCTTCTATGTAAATTAGGCATCAGGGACGTGGGAAGAACTTTCTTGCATTCCAATATCGGAATAGTCCTTGGCTGTACTTGGTAAGACAAGTGCATTTTCTAAGCACGGATGATGGCCCCGGGTCTGGGTGTCTTTTTCTTAACAGAGATGCACAGTCTCACCGAGCCCCGGCCCTGGGGCTGCCGTCAGCGCAGCCCACTTTGTCAGGGAGTCCATCCAGCGCGCACCCTGGTCCTCCCAGGGCTGATACGGCCCCAGAGGATGGAGCTGCCCTTTCCAGTGTTTTGTGCCCCCTCATTTTGTGGTTTTCGCCAGCATTGGCCCTATTTCCAGATAAGACCCCTATGTCATAGATATTTAATAGTCTACCAGGATCGTGGGATGGGATGTTCTTTTTAATTGCATCTGCAGGATACGTTGCAGAATATTCACTAAATCTTAGTAGACAGCCACAGTCACTAGACACAGTCGTTTGTGTCTGTTTTCCCCGTCCTGAGCGTGCCCGAGTGGTGAGGGTGGATGGTGGAGGTGAATCCCGCATCCTGTCCACGAACGCTTCCGTGGTGGGTGGGAAGCGATGGAGGATTTCCTTCCACGCTGCTCTGGTCAAACAGCCATTTATTCTCCCACCTTCTTTTCCTCCCCTTCTCTCTTTTGTTCTTCCTCTGTCCATCTTTTCATCCTACCGTCCTTCCTTCCATCCATCCATCCATCCATCCATCCCATTCTCCTCCATTCCTTTATCTATTCTCCCATCTTCCCGTTCTCTCTTTTTCCATTCCATCCATCTACCCTCCCATTCTTTCATCCTTTCATCTTCCTCCCTCCCTTCCTCTCTTCCTTCTATCCGTGCTTCCATTCCCCCATTCTCCCGTCTTCTCTGTCCTTCCTTCATTCCATCCTTCTACT
Source organism: Propithecus coquereli (assembly GCF_000956105.1). Classification (NCBI taxonomy): domain Eukaryota; kingdom Metazoa; phylum Chordata; class Mammalia; order Primates; family Indriidae; genus Propithecus; species Propithecus coquereli. Next base: position 259,265 of record NW_012148775.1, on the reverse strand, counting down.
TCCCATCCTTTCTTTCTTCCTTCTTTTCCTTCTTCCTTCCTTCCATCCTTCCATGCATCTTTTTATCCACCCATCTGTCCAGCTAACATCGATTGACATCCACTCCTTCTCTGCTCCGTCCGTACCGTGAGTTGGTAACACAGGCTGACTCTGAAGTCACTGTGCTCCTGCTAAACTTGCTCTGGTTCAGACCTGATTCTTCCTGGCAGAAGATCTGAGCTTGTCATCTGGCGGCCCAGTGCCTCGAGGCTCCCATCCGTGTTTAATAATAAGCATTTAATGAGCACCTTCTATGTGCCAGATAATGTTATTTGTTACCAGAGGGTTTGGCTGTGTCCTCTTCACTTGCCAAGCGTTGTGGTAGGATGAGGGAACTGCTAGATGTTTCCGGTGAAAAACACAGCTTGGCTTCCATGTTTGGCCTCTTCAAGTCTATTTCTGTAGCTGTATAGACATCTGACTTAACCTGGCCTTAGTGACTTTAATGACAGGTGACATCACCTGAACCCTCATTCTGCGCTGGACCCGGTGCCAAGTATGTTATGTCATGAAATTCTTACGATAGCCTTCTGAGACAGGCGTTAGTATTCTCCCATTGTCCAGTGAGAAAACTGAGGCTCAAAGAGGGAGATCACTTCCTCAAGGTCACAGTCAGGTCTACCTGACCCTAAAGACCGAGTTTAACCACTAAATCTCTGTGTAGATGCTTCTTTGACTCTCCAACACTGGGCATTGTGTGGAATGAAATGCCACCCTCCTTGCTTCTCTCTTCTCCAAGCGCGGGCAGGGAACAGTCAGCCAACATGTGCTGCTATAACCAGAAGCACCTTTTTGGTCCTCGCTGCGGCGCCCTGGGGAGATATTATAGTAGGCAGGGCTGGCAGTCCCGGCACTGCGAGGGAGCGACTCTGCAGGCACACTTGGACTCCTTCAAGCTGGTGAGCAGCAGGCCTCCTGGAGAGCGTGGCTTTTAGGCTGCGTGTGTGGGATGCCTCCTGTCTTAACACGTTTTCCCGGGTTCCCCACCCAGGACTGGGAACATCTGCAGGGCGGCTTATCTCTGGCCACAAGAGGGCGCCCCACTCCCGGCCAGACTGGATGGGAGTTCGGGAGAGTTGGGTTGGAGGAGCTGTGAGATGAGTTTTGGATGCAATTTTAAAGCAAGTGCTCTTAAATTAGCTCCTTGGGAAGCTTGGGAAGGGAAGAAATGTTTCCAAGCCCGCTTAAGAGGTTCATTTCATCCACCTGGGGCCAAGCGAGGGGCTGAGGGATTTAACAACGAAAACAGCATGGTTCCTGCCCTCAAGGAGCTTGTGGTCAAGTGTAAACGGAGAAATTAGAATGTAGTGTGATGCGTGCCAGAGTCTTAATCCAGAATGGTCATTTAATAAGCATTCAATGAGCACCTTCTATGTGCCAGGCTCTGTGCTAGTTGCCAAGGACAGAAAAATGAACAATGTAGAGTCATTGCCCTCAACGAGCCACAGTCCACTTGGGAGACAACAAATTTGGAAAAATAGGAAACTGCAGACTTAGGTATGCTTATATAGAGAGAGAAGGAGAAGGAACACCCAAGCCAGGCTAGGAGGGAAGTGGGGGTATCAGGGAAGGCTTCCTGGAGGAGACACCAGAGCCAAGTCATAAAAGACAAACAAATAGGGATTAACCAGGCAGAGAAATGGAGAGTATTCCAAGTGGTGGTGACAGCATATGCCAAGGGTGAGAAGGCCACGGGGCCAGGTCAAGGTGTGTGTAGGGGTGGATATTGAGTACCATGTTACGGAGATTGGGTCTTATCAGCATGTGATGGAGGATCAGGTACTAAGAGAGTGAGGAGAGGGAATGATAAGTTATCCTATTTAGTGGGTAGGAGATGTTATCACAGATGTGGTAACATTTGAACTGGACCACAGAGTACGTGTAGGAGTTCACCAGGCACGGGAGGGAGAGAGACAGTAGAAGCATTCTGTAAGGGGCAGTTTTGATATTCCTTGGGGATCAGTCAATGGGGAATGTCTAGAGTCCCTGCCCTGCCTCCTCGCTCTGTTATCCCATTTTTCTCTTTAGTCACTGCAAAGCGAGGAGGCTCAGAACTAGAGAAAGGAGGGCGAATGGAAGTATCCGTGTGGGATTTGTGGGGGGTTCTGGCGAAAGGGCCCCCAGAGAAGAGCTGGATGAAGTGAAAGTGAAGATTATGGGCTCTGTTATTGGCCACTCCAGTGCCTCTGGCCTGAGCTGGGACGACTGGCCTCAGGGTGGCAGCAGTCTGGGCTCAGGACTACAGTGGAGGGTCCAGTATGTGGGCCGTTGAGAGGCGGACCCTGGAGCCACACTGCCTGCTCTCAAGGCTGGCACCAACTTTGTCCCATCCCCTGTCTTCTTGATGTTTCCGTGTCTTCATTAGTGGAGAGAGGATAATGACAGCACCGTGACGCCGAAATGAGATCATGCATGGAAAGCACTCGATACAGTCCCTGGGACATAGTCACATTCAAATCCAAGCAGCAGTAATAGTAACTGTTGTTGCTATTGTTATCAGTATTATGATTAAAACTTCTCTTTGATAAAGTGACAATTTAAAAAACATGTCCATGTTTCATGCTTATAATTTTAGAGGTGCATTCTCCCAGTTTCAGATCAAAACTTAATCAGCACCTAGCTGGAATCCTTTTTTTTTTTTTTTTTGGTATCTCCTCTTCATCCGTTTCTCAGTGTGAGGAATCCTGTTGGAAATTAACTAACTTCACCTCCTAATGATCTGTTGGCAAGAAAGATGGCCAGAAAAAAAAAGTACTAATTCAAAAAGAATCTTGAAAACCTTGGTGTTTTTATTTCAGCATTAGACTGTGGATAATTGCTAAGCCCTTCATGCTTTCTTATTGAAATTAAAAAAATTTTAATAATATATTTTATTTAACCCAACATTTGATGCATATAAAATATTATTAATAAAGTATTATACCTTATTATTTTTTTTTCCATACTGAACCTATTTCAATCAAGCCTAGCTACAATTCAGATGCTCATGTGGTGAGTAGTTTAGCTCTGTTACGAAACAAGGTAGCTCTAGACTAAGAAATGCCGAAGATGTAACAAATCTATTCCTGCGGGTATAGTTATTCTCAACTTTCAGTATACATTGTACTTTTTGATAGTATAAAATTGTGTCATAAACATAATTCTTATTTTTAATAGCGCTGATAACACATTTCTATTAATGGATTGTGTAAATATCACACTGTTGCCTTTTTCAGTGAGTTACCCATAAATTTCCTTACTTGTATGTAATTCCATGTGAGGCTACGCCCCTCGCCTTTTTGCACAGTTGTTGCCATGAAAGAGCTGTGCTGGAGGCGGGACCAGTGCCTACGTACCAGGTGGAGATGAGACATCCTTGCTGCCTTTTCTCTTGAATAAATTCCCAGCCAGCCCTGGTCCCAGGCTTCGAGCCGGAGGGTCCCAGCAAGGACTGCTCTTTACCATCCTCCCTTGTGCCATTTAGGGACCATTCAGCAAACATTTGGGTTCCTGTTATATGTGAGTCGCTTGGCTAGGCACAGGGCATACAAAGAATACTGTTGAACCTCTTGGGTCTTCAAAAGTCCCCAAGAGTAGGATCAAACGTTCCAGAAACTTCCACTTTGTTTTAGCTGCAGAATCTTTCTTCTACAGGAAACATCAGGGGGATTCCCATTTCTTTAAGAATAATAATAACAGTGTTTTGTATTAATTAATTTACAGGGATTATTGCATTTAATACTCTCTAGAACCCTACAAAGAAGGACTCCCTTAGGAGAGAGCTGAGGTCCAGAAAGTTTAACTGACTTGCTTGAGGGTGATGAAGCCAGTATTTGAATCTGGAGAGTCTGGCCCCAGAGTCTCGTCATTCACCAGGCTGTAGGCTGCCTCCCAGCCCCCGCCCTCAAGCCGTGCTGTGCAGCGGGAGCAGCGGGGGAGGGTGAAGGCACCCAGAGCCCCCGCTCTGCATAGTTCCTCAAAACCCTTGCAGCTGCCCCCAAGGTGCTCCCTGTGATGCAGCCTGTGGGTTTGGGGAGCACCCTTCCTTCTGTGCCTCACTATCTGGGGTGCTTGGATGGGATTGGACCAAGAACCAGACAGGGCCATGGTGAGCTTGAAAGAAGGGGCCCAGCATCAGATGTCCTGGCCAAGAGGAGAGGTTTTCAGAAGGGGTGCTGGGACCCTGCCAAAGTCTGCTTGGAACTCTTGAAAGTCTTCAGGCTTAAGGTCTGCAGAAATGGGTTGATTGTTTTTATATGGATGGAGGGCAGTGAATTCGGGGACCAAATACACATAAGAGGTGAACTCCGCCTTGACACAGATCTCCTGGACTCACTTGAGCCAGCTTGCGATTTACTGTCTGCCCAGTGGCCAAAGGGCAGCTTGTTAGAATGGCTTATCTGCTTGCTTGTGTTCCATGGTCGAAGGGGTTTCTTAGGGGGGCCCAGGGGCGAGAGGGCAAACCCCCTTTGCCCAGGCTCTTCCTCTCTACCTAAAAGCCTTTGGGCTCTTGTCATTTCTCTCCATGGGTTTTGGACCCCTCATGGGAGACACGGGCTGGGTCTCCCTGCTCTAACTTTGTGCGCCTTTGGATATATTTCCTGTCCCTCTTTCTCTGTCTTCCTTGCAGAGCCAAGAAGAAGAGCAAGCCCTTGAACCTCAACATCCACAGCAGCGTGGGCAGCTGCGAGAACATCCCATCCCAGCAGCGCTCCCCACTCCTGTCCGAGCGCTCCCTTCGCTCCTTCTTCGTGGGACACGCGCCTTTCCTGCCTTCCACCCCTCCCGTGCACACCGAGACCAACTTCTCCGCAAGTAAGTCGCGCCGGGTGCAAGCTCTCTGTTCGTGATCTCGGGCTCGTGAAATGCTCCCTGATGGAGGCTCAGCCGCCCTCCGCCCTGCTGCCCCCACCTGCGCCACTCCCGCCCCTTCGGATGGTTTTGAAGGGGGTGTAATTGGCACTGGGGAGGTTGACGGGCTGTTGTCACTGGTCCCCAGTTCCTGCTCTTTTGCCTGCAGGTGGGAATGAATGACAGATGAAAGCAGGGAGGCAGGGCATTCAAGGAAACATCAGCCCTTTCTCTCCCCGCTGCCTCTCAGCTACCTGATTACAGGATTTTTTGTGGCCACTCTGGCTAAGGCGTCTGTGATTAAATTTTGTATTTGTTTCCCCACTCGGGTCAATACGTATAACCTTTACATCTCAAAGATGTATTTGGGTGCAAACTGGGCTGAGTGTGGCCTGGGGGTGGGGGTTACATTCTGTGCTTACCAATTTCTGCTGGAGACAGAGTGGTTATTACTCGGAGCAGAAATGGAACTTTCTGGCGATGGCGGGCTGAGGTTTCAGAAGGCGTTTAATCTTCTCTACCCAGAGACCCAATTTGCTGAACAATCTCAGACGTGGTCAGAGGGGGTGCCCCCTGAATAAAGCCCAGCTGATCCTGCAGCTAACACAGCAACTTTTATTGATCGGGTACTCAGGAGAAGGAAGGGTTTCAAGAGTGTGGAAGAAATAACCCCTGACCCTTAATAGGGCCACAGGCTGTGCGTGTTTTGTTGCTGCTCTGACAAAATGATAAGACGTGTCGACTGAGCTCTACTACGTGTTAATCACTCACATTCAGGGTCTCATTTAGTTCTTGCTACAGTATGTCGTGCAGATGGATTATGCATTTCCATTGCACAGATGAGGAAACCGAGGCTCAGGGACATCAAAGAACTTACCCAGAGCCATATAGCTGTTGAGTCGTTGAGCTGGGATTTGCATCTGGTTCTTTCTAACTCCGGAGTACACGAGCTTAATCATCACACACGATTCAATAGCCACGATCCCTCAAATATCCAGCGAGGCGCCTTTCTCTAAATGTGGGGTTCTCTGTTTGTGACCTTTACCTAAGCGTTCTGAAACGTTTTTAAGGGCCACTGTTGACCCTTGGAGAATTTGATGAAATTGATTAGTTCTCTCTCTGGACAAAAGGCAAATAGAGCATCCAGCATCCAGCCAGATGGTTAGGCTGGGGCTGAATTACAGTCCACGAGTGTGTATGGTGCGTCCCCTGCAGGAGTCGGCCGAGGGTCTGGACAGAAAGATACCCACGAGCACACCACTCAGGACGTGATGCAGAGATTGCTTGTCTCCATGCCCAGGGCGTGCACGCTCTGCAAACAGCAAACTAAAATAGCACCCATGACCCACAGGTCGGCAGCGGAAGGCCAATTTATTAAATTGTCAAGAGAAATCACTGCCCGAGAGAGTAGAAATGCTCTGTGAGGGGTGGGCCCGCGTGGTAGTCGGAGAGCAGCTGCGTGAGCGTGGATGAGGAAAAGCGGCGATGGTGCTGTGTCAAATGTGTAGCAGCAGCTGGGCGAGACAGGTGCCATGGCCAGGAACAGACGCCTGGGTTCGAATCCCAGCGGTGCTACTCTTGAGCCACGCGCCTGACCTCGAGGGGGTTAAGAGCCTTTCTGAACCTCAGATTTCTCATCTGTAAAATGGGGATAATAAATAACAGGTTCACCTCATGGGTGGCTGTGAGGATTGGATAAGCTCAGGCATGCCATGTCCTCTGCCCCGTGCCTGGCACACAGTAAGCGCATAATAAATGGTAGCTGTCGTGGCGATGTTTGCTCGCTCCCTTTCCCTAGCAGCATCTGGTCCGATGATTAATTTTGGGCTGCTGTGGCTGTAGTTCACTCCCTCCCCACCCCCACTTCCCACGGCCCTAAGAGTGTTTGGCATTTGCCTTGGCATGACGCTGGGCGGCTGCCTCAGCGGCCATCTGTCCTCGGCCATCTCCATCCTATGAGCGAATGTCAGCATGGCCACCTCTGGGGCTTTGACCACTGTTCTGCACTTTAGTTTTGGCCAAAGTAAAATCATCTCCTTCCTGCTTCTAACTTTTTGCCCCTACCCTGGTCTCCACCAAAGAGGAAAGGCCTTTCTGCTCACCTGTGGGCAGGGGCGAAGTCCTTAATTATCATAAAGGCAGCTCCCAGCACTAAGAGGCCCCCAGAAGCACAATTTCCTCTTGGCAGTCTTGGTCCTTGAATGCAAAGAGGTCGCCCTGTGATCTCTCAGAAAGGAGAAAGACAGCGTCTCAGCCTCCGTGGGAGAATGAGTGTGTAACCCGAGTATTAGCAGGAACCCCCATGGACCAGTCATATTTCTGTTGATTCTAACAAGTAACAGAAACAGAGGCAGCCTGGTGTGGTGGAGAAGGCCCCAGATTCGGAAGTGAGAAACTCTCTCTTGGGATCTCAGTGCTGCCACCAATTGCCTGTGTCACCCTGGTCTCTGCCTGGCATGCCAGCTGCGTTGTCATAGTTAAGGCTCTACAATCCATCAGGCAGGTGTTACTATTCCCATTTTACAGATCAGGAAACTGAGATTCAGGAAGGTGCTTGATCTTGTCCGTGTGGTATGTTCTGAATCCAGATCCAACTCTAACCCACATTCCATCCCTTCAGTGCAGCAAATTCCTTTCCCTATCTGGGTCTCAGTTTCCCCAACTGTCCATGCTTCATGAGGGCCCGTACCAGAGCTTAGACACTTTGCGATTCCAAGGCCTGCCCACTGAACTTTTCCTAGGCAACTCTCTTGATTCACTGAGAATGCCGGGTTGGGGGACTCCGGTTGGGCTTGGGATTGGGAGAACACAGCTACCAGGTACTGGCTTCTCCTTGCTTGTCATAGTTCCTGTTCCCTGCCACTCTGAATTTCAGAAGAGAACTCCCTGATTTCGGGCCCCGGTGCCAGCCTCCCTCCTGCTGACCCAGAGAAGGAAGTCCCTGGGGCTGCATCCCTGCCAGGCTGAGTCTGTCTGCCCGTTTGTCACTGTCGGCTCTGGCTCTGGTCCGCGCTGTGAAGGGTGGTGATACGCCCACTCGTTACCCCTGATGCTCATGCCTGGAGACAGCATTACAGCATCATGTGGCCGAGCCCCAGAACCTCAGGGTGCCCAGCCACCTCGAGTGGGCTGCCAGAAGGACTTCACCTCCTTGGAGCTTACCCTGATTCCTTGGTCTGGGGGTGATTAGGAGGGGGAGGAAGGGAGGAAAGTGGCAGGAGACTCAGCTGATGGAGGAACCTGTCTCCAAGGTGTACCAGCCCTTCGTGTTCATAGCTTCACTCAGCTCTGGCCAACACAACATGCGAGATACCAGACTCTTCTGTTCAACATGGAAGATGCCGACTCAGAAATGAAACTGCTTCCCTGGGAAGTAGAGAGCAGTGGACTCATCTCTCCATCCTTGCTGTATTTGTTCCATGTTGCATTTGGAGCACCATGATGCTCCTCCCGTGGTGTTGGGTTGGATGCCCTGCACCCATGGACCAATTTTGGTCCAACGAGCTGTGAGCCTGTGGCCCTTTGTAAGCGATCTCTGAATCCAGCTGACATCCATCAGCCTGTTTCTAAGTCCCCTAAAAAAAAGGCTACTTCAGAATGAAAAAGTGCCATCTAGATGGACAGAGCACGTATTCGTCATAATTCATTAGCAGCTGGTGGAAGTGATTTTGGATTTATAGCGACTAACTGGATGCTGATAAGTCATTGAGCGAATCATTTAACCTCCTGAGTCTGTTTTCTGCCCAGCGAGGATGGAGTGAGGATAAAAGGAGGAATGCATGTAAATTTCCTAGCACGGGGGCTGGTGCTTGGACCTCCACAAAGGGTAGCTTTGGGAGCCATTGCTGCAGGTTGTGTGATGGGGCGGCTTTGTAACAGCGATGCAAATGACGATGATAATAGCAGTTGGCACGGTTGTGTGTTGCCAACGTTCCAGGCATCACGTGCTTTACTATTATTCTTTAATTGATGCTCCACCATCCTCTATAAGGCAGGTACCTTTATTATCCCCATTTTACAGATGACGAAACTGAGGCTGAGAGTGTTTAAGTAACTGGCCCGAGGTCACGAGGACAGGGAAGAGGTGAAGCTTGCATTCATTCTGAATCCTCCATTCTGCCATGCCGGGGTGGGAAACTGCAGGGCTGTCTTCATTGAGACCTGCGTGCTCGTCAAGGAGGAACCGAACTTGCTCAAGTGTTCTCTCCAACGTCCTTGCTGAGCTGGGGGACTGTGTTGTGGGTGATGCCCCTTTGTTAGTTTGCTGTGCCCACTTAGAGGACAGCACCCACGCTGGCTAACCGTTCGTTACCCAACCCGGACTCTGTTGTTAATATTCAAGGGATCTTTTGTCCCAGATGGTAGCCATTCCCACAGGGGGCCAGGCAGTTCCGGAAAGTGGCCAAAAGAACACGCTTCCGGCAGCTTCTGCAACTCATTCATCCCAGACATCTTTGGTAGAAGATGAGGAATGACACAGTCCTTTTGCCACCTGGTGTTTTCTGGTTGACTCTCTATTAGCTGCCCGTGAGGGTTGAGCACTTCAGGGCAGCAGCTATCAAAGGAACAAGTGACTGATGGTTCCAGAACGTCCCCATCTTGCTGGTAATGGCACCCGCTGGAATTGCCCAGGAGGCCCAGGTGTTATGAAATGTTGTCCTTTACGAAGTGTCTTGAAAGATGGCACTCGACTCTCTTCATCTCTTCTCTAAGCAAGTCCTGCTCTTTGTCTTGGGGACAAGGCAAGAGAGAGTTGACTCTCGGCTGAGAACCTGGCCTTGCGTGTGTACCTGGGGCTGAGCCAGAAGCTGGTTTGTTGGCAGAGACAGCAGGTGGCAATAACGACCGATGAAGCTGAACTGCCTGCTCCCAAGAAAGCAGCCACTGGGAGGGTCATAAAGAGACTCAGGATGGGGGTGATTATATAATGGGGTTTAATGAGGCTTGAGGCCAAGGTTCATTACCCCCCAGAAGAGGAGGAGGAGATGCGCGTATCTTGACAGAAGTTTGCTGCCTGAACCACAGTGTCATCTCAGAATTGGGCGAGAAGTTGAGCCGTTTGGGTCTCACCTGACTCAGTGCTGGCAATGCCAAGGGGAAAACATATATTCCACTGGAGTGACCCAAAGGACTTTGCTCCCCAAGAACGGGCAAGCAGGAATGTTGGCATTGGTGCTGGTGTCTCCCCTGCCACCCAGGGGCCTGGCAGACACAGGAGGCTCCCACCTTGCCTGGCATCTTTTTGAAACGCGGGTCGCAGCAGGTCCCTAAAGTGTACTGACCACGTGCTACACTGCAGACAGGAAGGTTCCTGATGCAAAGCTCTGGTCTCTTGCTGGTCCTTCCCCCAGCCCTGCCTGCCAGAAGCAGCCATTTCTAACTCTTTCTGTGGCTAGTTCTTTTGGTGGTCACCGCCACCGTTCAAAGTAGGTGGTCCCAGGGGTTCTCCAAGTGTGTTCCAGACCAGCAGCAGTAGCACCTGAAAGCTCGTTAGAAATGCAAATTCTCGCCCTTTCCCTGTAGACCTGCTGAGTGAGAAGTTCTGGGGAGGGGTCCAGCGGGCTGAGTGTTCACAGCCTTCCCTGGGGTTCTGCGGGCTGACAGGCCAGAATCGCTGGGTTGTATGACAATTCTTTTTTAGCTTTCATTTTGAGCTCATTTCAAATTTACAGAAAAGCTGCAAGAATAATGCAAAGAACTTCTGTATCTCCTTTACTTGATTCACTAGTTTTTAACATTTCCTTACATTTATGTGCATTCTCTCTCTCTCTCTTTCTTCATCTCCCCCTCTCATTTCTGTGAACCGTTTGAGACTGGGTCGCACTCTCTTACATAACCACATATAGTTACCAACGTCAGTATACTCGACATTGAATCGGTACTTTTGTCTAACAATCATGTTCCAATTTCGGCAATTGCCCCAATAGTATCCTTTAAAGCAATTTTTTTTTTTCTGGTACAGGATCCAACCCAGGGTCACATACTGCATTTAGCTGTGGTGTCAAGCTGGGGCGGCGTCTCAGCCTTCCTTTGTCGTTTGTGACTTTGACATCTTGGAAGAGTAGGAGTCAGTGATTTCACAGAGTGTCTCTCAAGTTGGGTCTGTCTGCTGTTTCCTCGTGGCCAGACTTGGACCATGCAGTTCGGGCAGGATGTCTACAGCAGGGGTGTTGTGTCCTGCTTGGAGCATCACATCTTTCTAGAAAACTCCATCGTGCAGGATCAAGAGACTGGGGATCCCTCTGTGCCCTGTTAATCTGCCGTGTGGCTCTCCCGGTGTCCAGGAGCCCGGCCCTCAGCCTTCCCGATGCTTCTCTGTGATGGGAGGGGAGTTATTCCAGATCCAACTTTCCCTCCAAGTGCAAGAAACTAACACAAAAGCCCAGATGCAAGCACTTGGCCTTACCACACATGTGTCAAGCTGTCATGATTCTGTTGGCGACGTGCCTGTCCTTATGTTTCCAAAGCCATGTTCAACCTCCCCGCTGCGTGTTCATTTCCATCGCTGTTTAATGAGGTAAATTAGGCTTCGTCGTGGGCTGGATGGTGGCTTCAAAAAGATTTGCCCGAATCCTAGTCCTCACACCTGTGCATGTAAGCTTCTTTGGAAACAGGGTCTTGCAGGTGTAATCAAATTAAAATGAGGTCGTTAGGGCAGGCCCTAATCTGATATGACTGTGTCCTTAGAAGGAGAGGGACATTTGGACGGAGACACAAACAGGATGCCATGTGACGATGGAGGCAGAGACTGGAGTGATGTGTCTAAAAGCCAAGGAACACCAAGGATTGCTGGAGCCACCAGAAGCCAGGAGAGAGGCAGGGGACATATGCTTTTAAAATCAAGCGCCACCTTGATTTTAGACTTCTGGCCTCCAGAACAATGAGAGAATAAATCTCTCTTGTTTTAAGCCACCCAGCGTATGGCAGTTGGTGACAACAACCCTAGGAAACCGATGCCGACGTCCTCGCTTTCTGAACAAGAATAAAGAAAGGTGGTACCAGGGCCAATGGGTACAATAATGGCAGCTCAGAACCTAGTCAATGTTCCTGTGTCACCTTAAACGCCAGCTGGAACAGGGCTTGCTCTCTGAGATACCTGCAGGGTGCTGAGAAGTACCTGAAAAGATGAAGCTGCCCATTGTGGGGATGGAAGAAAGGGGTGGGTCAGGGCTGTGCAGAAGTGGCAGGGTCGCCCGTCCCCGAGGGGCAGCCCCTCCCCAGCCCCAGCAGGTGTGACTCCGTGGAGATGTGGGCCCAGGGCTGCCAGACTGTTTGATTTTTCAGAAGCTGCAGATCTTGCCTTTTCCAAGAACTCTCCCAATGTTAAAATGTTAGCAACCAATTATAAATCTTTTAACACCGCGTAAGCCAATATTAAATATTAACTCCACAGGTTTGCAGGTTGTGTTTGGTCTTGGGGCTCTCAACGTTTAATCTCTGTTTTAGTCGTAGATGTCAGAGCTGGAAGGGGCCTCAGAAATCACTGAGTCCAACGCCTCGTTTTACAGATGGGGAAACTGAGGCCAGAGATTAGGAAGGACTTTCCCAGGGTGACAGAGCTTGGGCTTGAACCCTAATCTCCTGATACCCGACCAGTGGCTCTTCCCGTTGTGCCAAGATGGTTGCAGAACAGTAGTCTGCTGCTACTCAGAGTGCGCAGAAACAGGGAGGTGGACGTTCAGAGGACGTTCACAGTGTCTTTGTTTAAAAGGGGACACATTCTGTGTGTGTGGAGGGCTGGTGACGTGTGTGGGCGTGAGATGTGTGGGCGTGTGCACAGACGTGTGGGTGCGTCCTATGTGAGGCCACGTCCGGGTTTTCCGCCACCTTTCTCTGCCCTCGTCTGCCCACACGTGTTGCAATTCTTACCTTAGCACAAACAGTCTGGGCTCAGCGTGCAAGAGACAACCTCAGACCTTTTGTTGCGACGGCTCCCACCAGCAACTGTGGCAACAGAAATTGGTTGGTAGGTGGTTGGCTTTCGGAGCCAAGGGGGTCATTTATGTCTGTTGTCCTGATTTGGGGTCAGGGACACGCTGTCGGCATGGGCAATCCCATTTCCTGTCATCAGGACCAATGTCTGGTGGTTACAGCCTTTGTCCTGGTGACCCCCCCCCCAGGTAGAAAATTCTCGAACGTCAACTGATTCCATAAGAAGAAGTGATGCTGCTGTAGAACTGTGCGGTGTAGACCAGGCCTTCATATTCCTTATCCATGCTTCTGCATTCCCATTCTGTGGATGAGAAAACTGACGTTCCGAGAGGGGACATCCACACGTGGAAGTTACATAGCATGTCAGAGCCCAGACCAGAAACCATGGTGCCTTCGGACTGCAAGTTGCACGCTCTTTCTGCACGCAGCTTGGCCTGATCTCATTTCTGAGAGACAGTAGGTTGAGGGGGTTGAGTTGTTTTAATCAAATTTACCCCCTTCCCTACTAAACTTGGTTCTCGTCTGGTGGCCCCTTCTGCCCATCTACCCACTGGGGTGAGCTGGTATTTAGGTGTGACCTTTGACCCTTCCTTCCCATGATTCCCCATCTCTAAGTCTTACTGAATTAAACTTCTAAATCAGGGGGTAGCAACCTTTTTCTGTAAAGAGCCAGATAGTAAGTATTTCCAGTTTCACAAGCCATATAGCCGCCCTCACAACTACCCAACTCTGCCATTAGAACAGAGAGCATTCATAGACAATACAAAAATGAGTGGCCATGGCTGGGTTTCAATAAAACTTTATTTACCGAAACAGGCAGAGGGCCAGATTTGGTTCATGGGATGTAGACTGTGACCTCTGTCCTTCCACATTTTTCCATCCCCTCCTCCATCACCCACACCCTCGTCCAAACAATGTAATAGTCTCCAGATGGATCTTTCCATATCTACTTTGGCCCCAAATCCAGTCCATAGATGTGATCTTCCCAAAATGAGAATCTGGCTCCCAGTCCCAGATTAGGATTTGAACATGATCTCCCATGGTTTGTAGGCCACAGCCAGATCCTTACTGTGGCCCACAGGACACTGGGTGAGCTCACTCCTGCCCACTCTGCAGGGTCATCTTGCCCCCTCTGCCCCCATCACATAAATCTTAAATGATTGGAAAATAAGGAGCACTTATCACTACATGGTGGTGGTGATACTTGTATTTTGGGACTCATGGTTACAAGTGACAGGTAACCCAACTTAGGTCTTTTTAGTATAAAGGTAATTTATTGGCACGTAGAATTGAAAAGTGCACAAGTTGTGTAGGCTTCAGGTATGGCTGGATCTAGAGGCTCAGTTCATGTCAAGACTCAGTCTTTATCTCTCCACTCTGCTTTTCTCCAATACAGCTTCACTTTTAGGCTCCATGTGGTGACAAGATGGTCCCAGCAGTCCCTACCTCTTCATCCACCCTGATCTAGTCCACAGTGGCAGAGTGAGATTGTTTAGGTCTTGGCTGTATGCTCATCTCTAAACCAATCAGCAGAGCCAGAGAAAGGGGGCGGGCACTTATCAGCCTACTCCCGGGCCATGATCTTTACCTATGGGCTTCAAAATGGAGGGTTTCGCCTAAGAAAGGAGAATGGACGCTGGCAAGGCTGACAACCAGTGTCCACTAGAGTCAAAATAAATAAGGTGGCGTCCCTGTCTTCAAAGGCTTTGAGGAGCACCCCACTGGCCAAATGAGTTCATGATCCGAATTAGCAGGATACATTAATGTCTCCACCATCGTACAGAAAGCCCTTTCAGTTCTCCAGGTGCTTCCCTTGGGCTGTGTTCCTTGGCGGTCCCTGGCAAGGAGTTGCTTTTTTATCCCATCCTCTGACACTCCTTGGGGGTCGGGGGGTCTCTAGGAAGCACACCTCCTTCCAGAGAAGGTTAACCATGATGCCAGGTTCAGACTCAGCCCCACTCCCAAGGCAAAGCCATAGTATCCTGGCTTTGGCTGGCCAGGCATGGAGTTGAGAGCTAGACAAACTAGGGTTTGAATCTTATCTCTGCCATTTATTACTTAACATCTCCAAGCCTCAGTTTCCCCATATTTAAAATGGGCACAATATACCTTTCTTGTGGAGTGGCTACTCGCGTGAAATGAAAGGCCGCTGCACAGGAAGCATTACCTAAGTGTTGCGGTTGTTGATACTGTTGTTTGGTGTTTGGGTTTAGGTCGGCTTTGATCCTCCTCGAGTTCTGGGGGACATCACCCTGCCCCCCATACCTGAATGCAGCAGTTAGCATCGATTGAATTTCTGACATGTGAAATATGGTGCTGAGTATCACAGGGAAGTCTAAGACATGTATGTTACAGTCCTTGACCCTGGAGAACTTGGCAGTCTAGTTGGTTAGAAGCCACAGAGCATACGGGCAAGAGCTCTGAACCAGGAGTTGGGAAATCTGAGTTTTCCTCCCAGGGCTGCTGCCCCTGGCCGTGTGGCTTTTGTTAGGTTGCTGAACATTCCAGAGCCTTGGTTTCTTCATCTGGCAAGTGGGCATATCAATGATATCTGCCTACCCTGTTAATTCTTGGGAGGTGTGTAATCACCCTTTGGAAATTAGAAATTGTTCACATGGACAAGGTGTCGTTATCTCAGCCTAGTAAAATAGCAAACAGACAGGCAGGGCAAACCTTCAGTTGCTATGCATCTGTTGGCTGGGCGCATTTTGACTGGCTGGTTGTGCATTCTGATTGGCTCGGTGTGTATTCTGATTGGTTGTGGGTGTGTTTTGATGGGTCAAATGTGTGTTCTGATTGGCCGGGCATGTTTTCTGATTGGTTGGATGTGTATTCCGGTTGGCTGAGCATATTTCCTGATTGGCTTGGTGCGTCTTGTGATTGGTTGGATGTGTTTTTGATTGGCTGGTGCCCATCTCATAATGATTGTTAAATATATCCAATAACACCCCGAATCACAAGCACCTACCTCACTATGCATAAGAAAACCCTCAAGCCTCGGTTTCCTGATGTGTAAAAACGGGTATAACAATACCATCTCTGCGGGATTATTGTGGAAATTGTAGGAGATAAAATATTATTGGATTAAGGACTGTCTTATCCACAAGACTGTGTGTTCTGTAAAGGTAACGTCTTGTCTGTCCTGTTCACTGCTGTATCCTCAGGGCCTGCTACATTATGGACCCTGAACAAGTATGTTTTGAATCCATAGACAAAGCCCCGATGCCTCGTGCTTGGGACATGGTGGTTATTCACTAAATCCTGATCGAGGACCTTAGGGTTCATTGGGATGAAGGATGCACTTGGTGTCAGGCAATAGGGAGGGGTGAGGACTGTGGGAAACTGCAGAGCACCCCCTCCCTGCTTCTAAAGAAGGCAGCCACCACTGGGGTCCAGCCAGTTGTTGTTCTGTTGGAATCAAAGTGTCACTGGATTATTCAAACTCTCTGAGAGAAAGCCAGACATCTAGATTTTTGTGGACAATCTCACAATTTTTAAAATGTTGGCAATGGATTAAAATGGGTTTTTTTTTGTTTTGTTTTGTTTTTTAAAAACCATCACAGGTTAAGCAATATGTGCTTGGGGGCCACCAGTTTGTGACCACTGAACCGGCCATAAATCGTATGTCCTTTGCTGATGCCTGTAACGGGAACTTCTCTCTTCAAAAGGATGGGGTCAGCCTTTCTTCCCATTCTCAGGACTGTGCTCCTGGCACCTCTTCTGATCTCCACCATCACTAACATGCCACAAAGCCTGTCCTCCTGGCCACATCTATGCCCCTGGGGTGGGGCTTGGATAACTCTGATTTTTCACCCTGGGCATTTTGCCTCTTTGTTACTCATTTTGAACCGGGGGTGAGCCCTTCTCCAACTAACAGGCTGCTTCCTCGGCCTTGAGTGGACTTGTCACAGTTCCCCACCCGTGGCGCCCCGGGCCTGTGTTGGCTGCTGGCACACACCCGCGCTCTGATGCCCTGGCCCCATCAGCTGCAGGGCAGGATCTGAGAATCTGGTTTTTCATCTCAGGCCAAATTCTTCTTGGCCGGGGATAAAAGCGCAAGGGTTTCTCGGCGCCCTGTGCTGCTTTCAAGGCCCCCGTTAAAGCATTTCTTCCCTCCGATGCGACTCAGGGTGAGAGCAGGCGGGTGTGGGCGGACACCTAGCGCCTGCGTCTGTCTCTCCCTCCTTCTCTATGTTTACTCCCCTCCCCTCCCCTCCCCTCCCCTCCTCTCCTCTCCTCCTCTGTCACATCTGTCTCAATGTCTGTCTGTCTCTCTGAACCGCCCTGTCTCTTTTTCTGTTGGTTTCCTCTCGAGCTGTCTCTGTGTGGCTTTTGTGTCTTCTTTGGGTGGCAGCGTCTCTCATCTCTGTCTCTCTCTCTCTGCCTCTCACTGTCTCTTTCTCCCTCTCCTGTCCCCGCTGTCTCTAATTACCCGTCCTCCCCAGGCTGGCGAGTGCTGTCAGCCCTTCTGCGCTGTGTCCCTTGAAAACCCCTGCTGCCGACAGAGATGACTTGGAGCTGGTGGCTGGTGGGGGGCTGGAGGGAGGAAACCAGGGCGTCTGTCTCGGGGAGAAAGGCCGAGGATTTGGTGCTACAGGCTGGGGAGCGGGAAGGAGGGGGCCGATGGCAGAGGAGGAACACTCTAGGGCCGGGCCTTTGCCCCTTTGGGAAGACTTCAGTGCTGACCCCACCATGACAAACCTGAGGTCCCAGATCCTTGGCATTAATTGGCACACCCTGGCCTGCTTCCAGCCAGGGTAATTATTCCCTGTGTCCCCAAGCCTTCCAGGCAGTGTCCGGCTGCAGCGTGCCCTAGAAGTGCCAGGAACCACTGTGAATGGCATCGGTACCTCGAGGCTGCCGCGTTTTTGATTCCTGCAGCGGCTCTTTCTGGGAGGCTGCGAACTCTGTTTGTCACCCAAATTCGGGCTTGTCACGATCCTCTGGGGTTAGGTCAGCACGATGCAGTAGAAAGCACAGGGGCTCTTCTCTGCTCTCAGGGACACCTTAGTCTGTCACCTCACCTGTCTATTTTCCCATCTATAAAATGGGGCTAATGATGGTGTAAGTCTTCCCGAACTCACCCTGCTGAGGGGAGGACCACACGCACGAATGCTACATGTTGAAGGCTGCAAAGTGCCAGATGGAGCCAGCTACTTCGTCTGTAGGGGGCCAAATAGCAAACACTTTCAGATTTGCCGGACAGCAGTCTCTGTCACAGCTACTCAGCTCTTCTGTAGTAGCATCAACACAGCCACATATAATTAAATGAGCAGGGCTGTGTTCCAATAAAGCTTTATTGACAAGACAGGTTGGGGGCTGGATTTGGTTGACCCCTGGTTTACGCTCAGACTTCAGAGCTAAACAAGACTTGGGTTCAGGTCCCAGCTCTGCTCCCTGATGGCTGTGAGGCCTTGGTAAATGATGTCCCTGAGCCTCCGTTGCTCATCTACGAAGTTGGGAGAATAACAGGACCTCACTATGGCGTGGTGTCAAGATTGAGTGTGTGTACGCATCTAGTACAGTGCCAGGTACATGGTGAGTAGGTAATGTGTGACATCACTTGTTAGTCACATGTTACAAGATATGTATTTTATATAACATATATTATATATATTATACAGTCAGCCCTTCTAATTCATGGATTCCACGTCTGTGGATTCAGCCAACTGTGAATCCAAAATACTCATGGAAAAAAATGGATGTTGCATTTTTACTGAATATGTATGGACTTTTTTGGGTCCTTTTTCCTGAATAATACAGTACGAAAACTGTATGTGTAACACTTACATTATGTTTGGTAGTGTAAGTAATCTAGAGATGATTTAAAGTATATGTGAGGGTATGAGTAGGTTATTAGCAAACACTATACCATTTTATGTCAGGGACTTGAGCATTTTAGATTTTGGTATTTGGTGGGGGGGACCTAGAACCAATCCCCCACTGATACCAAGGGACAACACATGCACACACACACACATGTGTGCACGCACATATATACGCACACACATGTGTTCCAGAAGACATGATTGTTTTCAGTGCTGGATTTGGAATTGCAAGAGGAGCCAGAGCAGTGTGGCTTTTCATGAGGCATTTCCGTCCACTTTATTTCATGAGGCCATTTTATGCTCGGCTGTCATGAGAAGCCAAGGCATTTATCCAAGGCCCTGTGTCCTCTGTCGGGGGCCACCATGCCCACAGCTCAGCTCAGCCACGCTGAGGTGACTGCCCGGCCCATCACAACCCTTTCCAGGCAATCTGAGATTCCGCTTCCAGAAACATTGGGTGGGAAGGCAGATTGTGAAATTGGAGTTTGCCCAAAGGACAGTATGACCTTTGTACAGGTGTAACTCTGAGAGCAGGTGTATGGTTGGGGGTGGGATTCAGGGCTCTAGAGGAAGGAGACAATTTCTGAGCCAGCTGTTCTCCCTTTTGGAAATAACCTGGACAGAGGAGTGGAGATTGTAATCAAAAGAGGGGTGTCTGGCTTAGAGCCCTCCAAGATTGCATTTTTCTGGACTTTTCCTGATGCAGGTAACAGAGACCCACCACATACTGGTTTCAGCAAATGCAAGTGAACTTGCTGGTTCATATAAATCTAGTTATAGAACAAGAGCTTCAGGAATGGCTGGATCCAGGAGCTCAGTGTCATCAGCACATATTTCTCTTTCTTCATCTCACAGCCCTGTTTTCCTCCTTGTGGGTTTTATTCTCAGCGAGGCTCCCCCTTCATGGTGGATGAAGCCCTTGGCTTATCCAAACTTCTGTCTTCCGGGTTCTAAGTGCATCAGAAAAAAACGAAAGAGTCCCGATAGCTCTGATTACATGGATGGGAACACACATGTGTTTATCCTGAACTGATCACTCTAACCAGTTAGATTAGAATAAATCATGTGGCCCAAGTTACTGCCCATTCCTGAAGCCATGGGATGAGTCAACCCCACTGAACCAACTGGGTCACAGTCAAGGGAAGTGGATTTCCAAGGAACACCAGGGTGCTATGACTACTGGAATGAGGATGCTGAGCACACAAGAGCAACAGTCGCCTGTAAATATAAATATCGACTGGTCTGTGGGTGGCCACCTGTGCTTCATGCTCTCATTTGTTCCTCCCTGCCTCGAGTAGCCGGGGGAAATACGAATGATTATTAATTCAGAAGAGGAGCATGAACCTATGTGATGAGTATTCCCTTTCTGCTTACTTGAGATTCCTTCTTTCAGAGGGTGTCAGGAATCCCACCCTCCCGCCTTCACTATGGGCCTAAGTTGACCATGAAACAAGAAGGAAGTGCCTGGTGGTTCTGGCCCAGTAGTTTCCAGCCTTTGCTGCACATTCAGATCATCTGGGAAGCTTTTAAAAAATCCGACCCCTACGCTGCACCCCAATCTATTGACATCAGAGCCCCTGGAAGATAGGGCAGGGGGTGGGGGGGGAGGTCAGTGCTTTTTAAAGCTCCCTGGGTGGTTGCAGTGTGCAGCCAAGGTCAAGAACCACGGATTGGGCCGGAGTAGCCGCTGTGTTCAGAAGGTGTCCTAGGCAGGTAGAGCTCAACTCTTGTAGGATTTTCTGAATACCCAAGACTTCGATGTATGTTTTGCAAACTTGTTTTTCTCACCTCAAACCATATCCAAGCCCTAGGGGGAAAAAAAAAATAGAAGACAGGTTTTGGACTGTGATGCGATCTGTGTGATTTACAGGTACAGAGGCCCCGCGGGGGCTGTAATGCAGCAGAGCTGTTCCTGCTCACTAACACCGATTATTGTCAGATTAGCCGGTCCTCTCCCTGTCTTCAGCCAAGCTAACGCCGAGACAGCGGCTCAGCCCCCTGAATCCACGTTTGTAGAGGTAGAAGTGGGTAGGCAGGCAGGCTTGAACTACAGACACAACTGTGCCTCCTGGAGTGGGGGTGACAGACAGATCGGGCTACAGGACAGAGCTGTGCCCAGGGCCTAAGACATCTGCCGCACCCCACCCATGGGTTGTTTATTCATTCACTCTAGTCATGCTCTGGGGGGACTTCCAAAGTCGGAGGCTGTGTGGTAGAGTCAAGAATGAAACTGTTGACCTTCATACCCAAGATTTAGAGGGAAAGGAGGCCCTGGCAGTTCTCAGATGCTGGTCCTACTGGAGTTGGGTGGGCCCTTAATCCAACAGGACTGGTGTGCTTATCAGAAGAAGATAATCTGGACACAGACACACGGGGAGAAGGCCATGTAACAACGAAGGCAGAGACTGGAGTGATGGTCCAAGCCAAGGAATGCCAAGGACAGCCACTACCCGAAACTAGGGAGCGTCAAGGAAGGATTCTGGGAGGGACGTGGCCCTGCTGACACCTTGAAGAATAAACACGTCTGGCCTCCCACACTGTGAGAGAAGACATTTCTGTTGCTCCAAGCCATCCGGCGTGTGGCGCTTTGTCACGGCAGCCCTCGGAGACCAGCGCGGTGTCTGTGAGGGGTACGTCTCCAGCCCTGAGTTATGCGAGCAGCGTGCTAATGAGTCAGCTTCCCAGGGACCGTGTCATCAGTCTGGTAGTAAACGGGGTGCTTTTTGGGGAGGTGACATGAGCTCTTCTCAGCTGTGAAATTGCTCATCAATCAATGTGTTCAAGTGGTCGCCCCCACATGGCCCCCCGGTGACCATAAAGAGTTAAATGCTGCTTCCTGAAATGGCCCATGGCTCTCTGGGTGGCTGTTTGCTGCGGAAGGAAATCAGGACTTGCAGTCCTCAGCGGGCTCTGGGCGGAGGGGTGGCTGGGAGCCTGTTAGACACAGCTGTCACTGCCCAACCCCAGCCACATGGGTGTACACTGCCTGCAACATGGTGGGAACAGGCTCTTAACGATTAAACCATTCTTCCTAGTTAGAAGAGCTTCATGAGAAGAAACCCCCTTTGCTTCTTGCTGTCCTTCCCCGCCTCCCCCCAGCCCCACCACTTTCTGATTTAGTAGTAAACAAGGTAAAGCGAGTCTTGACTCAGAAAGGCCACCTGTCAGTTGGCCCATGATGGAACCCCCCAAACGTGAGCCTGGCTCTGCCATCCCTCCCTGCGCAACAATGGACAGGTTAGTCAACCTCTCAGAGGCTCAGTTTCCCCATCTAGAAAATGAGGATTCTTCCATTTAGCCTGCAGCAATGTGACAGATTAAACTCAACAACAGGTGGCAAAGTTCTTGAGTACAGTGGTTCATAAAGTGTACCGTACTATTCCACGGGGCTGGTGGGGCTGGCGAAGAAGGTTCTAAGGATAAGGATGGCAGAGGCTGGAGTGAAG
>NW_012148775.1:220422-236440 GCF_000956105.1 Propithecus coquereli | reverse complement strand
AAACAATGTCACAGAGGTACAGGGTTGTCTTTATATAAAAGTCTAATACTATGCCGGGCACGGTGGCGCATGCCTGTAGTCCCAGCTGCTTGGGAGGCCAAGGCAGGAGGATCACTTTTGAGTCCAGGAGTTTGAATCCAGCCTGGGCAACATAGCAAGACCCCAGCTCTTAAAAAAAAAGTCTGAAACTTTGTGGATCATAGATCTTTTTTGGCATTCATTTTGATTTTTTAAAAAATTGTTACATTCAAATATTCTTATCTTGATACCTGAGTTTTTTGGACACCCCCTTACATTTTGTGCTGGGGCTCCTTCCTCACTTGCCTCGTTGTAGTCTGAGCCCTGATAAAATGAACACCTGTGTGCTCAACACTGAACTTGAACTTGAGAAATAGAACATCACAAGCTCCTGGAAGGCCTGGATGGGCATCTCCTAATTGCCTCCCCCTTCCCTTTCTCCCAGAGTTGATTCCATCCTGAATTTGTTTTACCACGTCTTGCTTTTCTTTGTGGGATGCCTCATATGCACAGGCACCTAAATAGTATGTAGTTTAATTCTGCATGTTTTTGAACGTCATTCAAATGAGATCATATATTCTGCAGCTTTTTTTCCCTGAATGTTCTGTTTCTGAGATTCATCCAGGTCTATGTGTGTAGTGTAGCATCTCTGAAATAAGGCTGTGAATTGCAATCTGTGGCACCTGACGGTCCCTGTGTGCCTGGCAGGGTCGGGCTATCGCTGTCATCTCCTGCCCGTCCACGTGGGCGACATGGCTCTTCCTAACATTGTCACCTCATCATTGTTGATCTTACGTGAGTTGAGTTTCGTTGGAATTTAAAAGGTATTCAGAATTCTTACTCTATAACTTGACATTAAAGCAAAAAAATGTCTACGATATTGTCTATGCAGAAAGGCATGGGAACAGAGAAACATGATATATGATAAAATGTGTCTAAGTAAATCTAAAAGAGATTTAACACTTAAGTAAAAAATTTAAGTGTGAGAAAGCACTGTACCCTAGGTTAATTGGCAGCCTCTTTCTTTCTTAGTGGTTCATAAATTAATGATATACCTTAGTCAATGGCATTTTAAAGTCGAGGAAATATAGTAACATTCCACTGTATGAATGAATAGGCCACCATTAATGTATGCGTTCCTCTATTGAAGGATATTTGGATTCTTTCTTGTTTGTTTGTTTGTTTACCTTGAGGCATTCTTGGACATTTTTCTGGTACACGTGAGCATTTAGGACAGTTTTGCAAACTCCTCTGGTGGTATCAGTCACCCGATATTTAGCAGCATTCTTGGCTATAAGCTAGTAGAAGTCTTCTTCCTATCCCCAACACAAACACTTTTGAAACCAAAATGGCCCCAGATATTGCCAAATGTGCTCTTGGGTGGGGGGGTGGTGTCATGAAATCAACCCCAATTTGAAAACCGCTGGACTAAACGATGTATAATTGGCTCCCAGAATGGTTGCATCCGTTTATATGTTCACCAGCCATGGATTGGTGTTCCCATTTTTCCACATCCTTGCCAACTTTTACATGGCCAGGCTATTTAACTTTTTGCCAATCTGGTGAGAATACAATGGTGCCTCAGCTTAATTTCAGTGTGTATTTCACAAGTTTATGGGCCTCTGGTGAGGCCATTCTGTGTGAAATGTCTCCATCATTTGCTATTTTTTCTTTCCTATTGCATTGTCTCTCTTTTTCTTGTTGATTTTTAGAAATGAAAGCATTCTGGATTCTCGTGCTTTGGTGTATGTGTGGAAAATGTCTTCTTATTTGTGGCATGCGTTCTCACTTTCTTTATTGTCTCTTTTGATGGGTAGATGTTTTTCATGTTAATGCTGTCAAATATATCATTTCTTGCCTTTATGGTTTATGCTTTTGAAATTCTTTATTTAATACATTCTTTCTTCCCTGAGGTCATAAACGTATTGTCCTATATATATTCTTCCAGAAGTTGTGAAGTTTGCCTTTCACATTTAAATCTTTAACCCACCTGGAATTGATTTTGGTGTATGGTACAAGGTAGGCCCTATTTTTTCCCCAACTGAATAACCAATCACCCAGTGCCATTTACTCAATATCCCCCCTTCCCCCACTCACCTGTTGCGCCAACTTCTCATTCATCAAGTGTCACCTTTGCTCAGGCCTGTTCCTATAGTCTATTCTGTACCGTTGGTGTGACTAATTTCTATTCTCCAGTTTTCCTTTTTCATTTATATCTGGATGATCTTTTAAATGTTTGCTTTTATTTTCTTTTTAAAAATCGATAAATAATCTTTATACATATTTGGGGGTATTTGTGATATTTTGATACCTGTATACAACGTATAAGGGTCAAATCGGGGTAATTGGAATATTCATGACCTCGAGCATTTATCTTTGTGCTGGAAATCTTACAATTCTTCTTTTATTGCTATTTTGAAATGTGCAATGAATTATTGTTGACTGTAATTTCCCTGGTGTGCTATCGAATACTAGAATTCCTATTCCTCTAACTGTATTTTTGTATCGCTTAATCAACCTCTCTTCACTCCTCCTTCCCCCTCCCCTTCCCAGCCTCTGGTAACTACCATTCTACTCTCTCCCTCTAAGACATCAACTGTTTTAGCTCCCGCATATGAGTGAGAACATGCACTATTTGTCTTTCTATGCCTGGCTTATTTCATTTAACATACTGACCTCTAGGTTTATCTGTGTTGCTGCAAATGACAGGATTTCTTTCTTTCTTTATGTCTGACTAGTATTCCATTGTGTATATACACCACATTTTATTTATCCATTCATCCATTGATGGACACTTAGGCTGATTCCATATCTTGGCTATTTTCAATAGTGCTGCAATAAACACAGGAGTGCAGTTATCTCTTCGATATACTGATTTTCTTTCTTTTGGGTATATACCCAGGAGTGGAATATGTCTCTCTTCAATGCTATGTGGTATCCTAGAATGGATCTTGGAACAGAAAAAAGACGTTAGGGGAAAAACAAGTGAAATCTAAATAAAGCTTAGCTTCTAATAGTAACAAACCGATGTTGGTTTCTTCATCGTGACAGACGTATCGTGGTTACATGAGAAGTTACATTAGGGGAAGCTGGGTGAAGGGTATATGGATGGTCTCTGTAATATCTTTGCAACTTTTCTGTAAATCTAAAAGTATTCCAAAATAGAAAGTTGATTAAAAATATTTTCCCATTTCTTTTAAAAAAATGTTTTCATTTTCTCTTTTTAACTCCATTTCTTAGTCCTTAAACCCATTGCTTACTTTTACATTTTTAGTTTATTATCTCTTGCATCTAAGCCATTTATTTTAATCTTTTAAATTTTTTGTTTCCTTGATTGGCGGTCCGTTTTATTTTAAATCTCTGTTCTTTTATCTCACTGTTTAGAAAAACAACAGTAAGATGTCTTCCATTTATTGGAATTCTAACTTTTTTAACTTTTAGGTTATTCATCTCTTTTTGTTGCTCTCAGTTTTAATCATAATCATCTATCCCCCCTCCCCCGCCTCATTATTTGAATATACAGTGTTTCATTCCTCTGCCTCTTTCTGAATGCAAGCCCTCGTAGTGAACAGGAAGGCAGGAGGCTTGCTTCCTTCTGCCCCTGAGTTTTAGCAGCAGAATCTGGCTTTTCCAAAGAACCTCCAGCCTGGGAGGCTTCTGCAGCCTGCAGTTCTCTGCGTGCAGATGTTTGATTTGCCGGAGCAGCAGCATCCACAATCCCTCGGGCAGGCCTTGCACGTGGCCTTGCCCTTGGAGACACCCCTGGCTCGGGTGTCTGCAGCCATTGCATTTGGGCCTCCTTTACCTCTGCCTGATGGGCTTAGGCCGGGTAGCCGCTCTCACATCCCCACCTTCAGGACAGCCAGATGATCTGCCTTCTGGGCCTGACTCACTTTTCCAGAAAGATGACTATGATTTGTCTTAACACTCACATTCTCCTCACCAAGAAAAATGCCATCTACTCGGAGGTGTGCCTGGCTCATTGCGGAGTCCCCAGGGCAGGGCAGTCGTCTCTGGAGTTCTAAGTGCTGGGCATGGCTAGTCTAATGGGACCCGCTCCTGAGTTCTTGCCAAGGACGCTTTGCTTCCCTGTGGCCAGCTCTTGCACGGATGGAAGTATCACCCGGAAGGTCATTTCCTCTTTGCTCGTGAGTTTGAGCCTGGGAGAGGGATAACTTCCATAAGACTCTATCCTCGGGGCAATTGCATGCTAGCCCCTTTTTGCTGGAAGTAAATTTTCTCCTTGTTTGAATCTCGGTCTGGCAACTGTCTGCATGCACGGTTGGCCTGGGAAAGTTTGGTGATTGAGGAGTGCCAAGGAGACCCAGGGGCTTTCGGATTCTACAGAGAATCCAAGGTGGGCCTTTTAAAGCTCCCTCTTGCTCCTTTTGTCTTCCTCTTTCCGTGAGACGGCTGCTAACTTCAAACCAGTTCATTGCATGCAGTTTCCCTCTAACCGAGGCTCCCTCCCTCTTCCTGCCTGATCAGAACTTTTCTGCTTTTTGGCTTTTGTGGACAGGGATTTGTTATGGGACAAGCTATAAGAAGTCAAGGCAGAACCTTAGTCGGTGACTCTCGGATAAAACCTGAACTGTCATTCACTGGACGGATGGTCATGGGTCACCTACCACGTAGGAGCTGGGCTTAGACAGACACAGGGAAAACGAATTATCCAGATAATTCCAAATTGTGTGAAGCAGGGTTGGGCAGGGCTGCCTGGTCATCTTTGTGTGAATTAGAGAAAGACACCCCTCTGGACAGCATCACCCTACACTGGGGCGTGGCTTGAGGGGCACAGTGCAGGTAGGATTCTACCTCCAACGTGCCCCCCTGTATCGTATTGACTAGCATCCCCCCAAAACTCATGTCCGCCCAGAACCTCGCAATGTGACTTTATTTGGACATAGGGTCTTTACATACGTGATTAGCTAAGGTGTGGTCATACTGAATCAGCTGAGCCCTAAATCCAGTGACCGATGTCCTTATAAGAAGTCACAGAGAGACACACAAGGAAGAGTCCATGTGACAACAGAGGCAGAGATCGGAGTTATGTTGCCACAAGCCAAGGATCGCCAAGGATTACCGGCAACCATCGGGGGGTGGAGGAGAGGCATGAACCGATCCTTTCTAGAACCTCTAAAAGAGAACCAATCCTGCTGACACCTTGGTTTCAGACTTTTCACCTCTAGGACTGTGAGAGAGTAAATTTCTGTTGTTTTAAGGGTCCCAATTTGTGGCACTTTGTTACGGCAGCCCTGGGACACTAATATTCCCCCCACCTGGGAGCCCTCGGGCAAGGCACGACCTGCATACCCATCCTAGTCCCTCTGCTGAAAAGGCGACATTCCAGCTGAGATGTGAAGGTTAGGAGGAGAAGAACCAGGAGAAGAGTGTGCTAAGCAGAGAGAGGAGGGACTTCCAGGGACTTGTAGCAGGAAGGAGCTTGGCGATGCTACATGAAGTGAGAGGAAATCAGCATCACTGGAGGATGGCAAGCGTCAGAACTTAAGTACCACGATGAAAGCAGGAGTTGCAGAAAAAGGTCTTTTGATAAATCCAATGACTATTGCCAGTAGCCACGAAAGAGGGGCGTGTTCCAGCTTTTTAAAAGTTGTGCCTGGATGACTTTATAACCCTTAGAATAGTTGGATGAAAGCTCTCCGATAAGTAAGAATACAGAGATAAGCATTCTCTTACAGCTTAGCCTATAATAGAGCTCAAAATTGGCTAAATGAATTTGTTGAATAACATAGTTTATTGCCATGGATTGAGAACGGTCTTAATAGACAACTAGGTCCTCTGTCTAATTCTAGCCAAAACCAAGGGGTCCTGGGCAGCTATGAAAAAATTACTCACAATCTTGGCAGATAACCCCTAAATATCTGACTTTTAGTTAAGAATCTCTTGCACTATATTAATCCATTCTGCTCTCCAGGCTTGTATATTTGCCACTGGTTTATTTTCGTGTGCTGCTGTTGAAAAACACTGTTTTTTTATGCTGCTGTTATTTTATGAGGGCTTCAAACTTCGCAATTTCGTTTAATGCATGATAATAACAGCTCCCATTTTGCATATTGCTTTTGGTTTAAAAGTACTTTTTTGTGTATTATCTCCTTTGATAAATAATGATAATTATGCCTGTTCTCCCCTCAAGGAACTTGATTCTGCTTATTGATGAGTGCATGCCGAACTCCGGGGTTTCGTTGGATTCTGGTTGTTAATGAACACTCTGTATGCTTGAAAAGGAACCTACGAAAGACTATCTAGATGTATTATCATAATCTTTAGCATAATGGGATATAGCTGAAGAAAAATAATTAGGCATGAAAAAATGTAGATAGAAGTCAAGATTTTTCCTTCTGATAGAGAAATAAAAGACCTAGGTTGATAACGATCACAAGGAAGAATCCTAAAGTTGCTTTTTGATCATGAAATAAGAGTCTGAAATGTTTTTCAAACTCAGAAATAGTTTTAGGAGGTCAGGCCATCGTATAGGCTTGGAGTTTTGAAATGGCATCTCCCCGGCAGCTCCCGGCAGAGCTGTTCATTCATTTGTTCAACAAGTATTTACTGAGAGTCTTGTCGTACCACCAGGCCGGTCTCATAGCCTGTTGGCCGGGATGGCAGATCTGTAGGTCTTTGGAGAATTCATACTCACAGGAAACAGTACCATTGCCTTTATCAGCAAGACGGAACGGTGACCTCCACTTTCTCGACCCATCGGCACCGCTCTCCTCCACCCATTCAGTTTCCCAGGAAACCTTGTGTCCCCAATTTCCACTGCCTGATTAGCTCTCGAATCACCTCTCTCCATGAACATTTCCACTGCTGGGTCAAAGCCATCACCAGGCACCACGATCTCCTAACTCCTCTCTTCCCTTTGACTTCTTCCAATTCGTTCCCCACTCTGTAGCCAACAGGATCTTTGCTAAAGGCAAATCTGATCAGGCAGTCTCTGCTTCTAACCCTTCCATGGCCTCCATTGCTCTTCGGCCAAAGACAAAACTCAGCGTGGCCCACTAGGCTCAGTGTGCACTGGTCCCTAGCTCTCTGCTTCATTTTGTATCATCTTTCCCCCAGCCCACTAACTCCTGCTCCTTATGCACACAAATATGTGCACGTGCACACACACACACACACACACACACATATTCTCTTCCCCGCAGTTGCTCATAGCACCTTGTTCTCTCCTACTCCGGGGCCTTTGCACATGCTGCTCTCTGTGCCTAGAACACAATAACAAGCACCTACAACATGAGGGATCCATCAGCCTGCAGTTTGGTAGATTAATGTTTCCATACGTGAGAGATGTTACTGATGGGAGTACATCAGGCATGTGTCGCATGACTTCCTCAGGGCTTTGGGATGTTTTCGTGTTTCTTCCTCTGTGTGCTGGGAGGTATCTGAAGCTACTTGAGAGGGGTCCTCCTGGCCTGAACCTGGGTACTCCATGACCCACTTCTGTGTGGGCCCAGGGATCTGAATCATGAAGCATATGGTAGCACACTCAGTGAAGCTGCAGGCCATGCATTTGGTAGGGGACTTGCTGATGCTTTTTATTTTGTAAAATGTTGACTGAAGAGAGTAGAGTTTATGGCGGATATGTGCAGTTCTTCCCGGTATGCCAAAATTAGTCTTTGGATGATGTCAGAGCTGCATTATTTTGAGTTCCCATAGAATTACTTTTATGGACATACATTTTCGCTCTTATATTCCCTCGCTATTAAAGGACATTTTAAGACAGTCCCAAGAGGGCGTTATTGAGGATGTTGATTGTTACAGTAATCAGTGTTCTATTGAGGACTTATGGTGCTAATTTACCTCTGATGTCAGGAACAGGAAGAATTGTGATTCTCACATACTCTTGTTTTGTAGATTGTGGAACCAGTAACTGGGTCAGGTAACTGATATGTTTCCCTCTTTCCTCTGCCCACCAGGAAGCTCAAAAATCAAACCTGTGGCCCATCCTCTTGCGATAGTCAGCATGGGTATTATCTTCTGTTCTCCATCTTAGTTTCACATTTGTTTCCTACTCTCATTTGCTGCTTGTTCAGTTTTCTCGTTAGCTCATCAAAAATTTTTTTTCTTCTGCGGTGTATGAATGTAAGCAGTTTTAAGTCTTTGCTGGCATAAAGGATGGCATAAATAAGTAAATGTGTAAATGTGAGGTACCATTATTGAATTCAACCACTGTTCAGCCCCATGTGTTCGTTGGGCATCTACCATGTGTCAAGCACTGGGGCACGTTAGCAAATTTGCACAGTGAAATTTAAAGAAGCAGCTGGCAGAGTCTAGTTTGAAGGTCAGCTCTGGCTCTTAATACCTGTGCTTTGAACCACTGCCTTAAACTCCCTCTGTTGGAGTGCTTGCCTGTGTCACTGTGTTATAATTGCTTGGCTACCTGTCATTCTCTCAGATCCGACTATGTGTTTCAGGAGCACCAATGTTCATGCCTTGCCTCCTATGTTCCTGGCATTCAGCACTATGTTTAGAATATAGAAGAGGTTCAGTAAATATTTAGTGGGTATCAGCTTGGGCTGCGTTTGAGAAATTATTTCCTCTTATTCCTAAAAGTGGAGTAAAGGACATTTCTAAATAACTCAAGATTCTGAAAACTCTACTGAGTTGAAGTTTCATGGCATAGAAATGAACCTGGAAGTTTTGTGCAGAAAATCTCTCCAACCAGTATAGGTTAGGCATGGTGTTACCTTTGTTTATGGCAGGAAAAGGTGTTAACATATATAATCCTGTTTGACCTTGTCTGTCGGGGACAGGAAAAAAGAATCTTGCTAACTAAATTGCACAACGCTCAAATTGCACAAATAGGCTCATTGAGAATGAGATGCCAGTTGAATAAAGTACCTTTTGTTGTCTTATCAAAGTGGTTCTCTGAGATAGATTTTCTTTTGCTTTGCAGATGTTTTGGGTACAGAATCTGTGAAGGCTGATTGTAAATTTCAACAGTGTTGACTCTCTGAGTTCTTGAATTACGCATGTAAAATAAGATGCAGGAAATGATGATTTAATCCTGAGTGAATCACATCCCAAATCCTGGATTCCCGAGAAGACTGGGCATTTTTTCTACCCCCTACTTTTTTTTTTTTAAACAGAAGTGCAGAGAGGTATGGAGATACCCCTAAGGTCTCATTGGAGTCATTGATGGGAATGGTCTCAGATTCTCCCATCAAGATGGGCTTGTGTTTGGCAACTGGTGCCATCTTGTTTATCAGGCCAATGCAGTTACATAACTTCCATGTGCTGAGTGAGATCATTCCTTAACTCCCAAATTGGTGGAATAGGATGTGAAAATGCATCCCCACGGTGCCCATGGAATACCTGGTGTCCTGTCATCTTCCTCCCTTTGCAAATTTGTGCTGTGGAGCTAAAGCATGGAGGTGGAGGTGACAATTATAGAGCTTGGCTGGTGGGGAGAAGGTCTTCATTATGATTATTATTTTTATCTTTGGCTTTGGAATTTGTTTTTTTTAAAGTTCTTTGTTTTGAAATAATTTTAGACTCATGAGAAATTTCAAAAATAGTATAGAGTTCCTGTGTACCCTTCACCCAGGTTCTCCCAATGACATTATCTTACATCATTATAATACATTACTCAAAACAAGAAAATGACATTGGTTTAATACTATTTAAATGATAAGAGAAGGTCTGTGTTATTCACATGCATTTATGTGAGGATGCAATAACTGAATTCTTGCTTCGTACTGGCCACTTTCCAATGCTATATTGTTTAAATCCTTGTAACAACCCTATGAGGTATATACCATCATTATTCCCATTTTATAGATAAAGAGACCAAGGCACAGAGAGTTTAAATGACCTGCCTGAGTGTGTGTCACTAGTAAGTGGTGGAGTTGTGATACAAACCGAGCATCTTACTCTAGATCCTGTGCTTTTACCCTCTCTTCTATGCTGCCTGCAAGTTTGGTATAATAATAAAGTTCCTTAGAAGTAGAGACTTAGACTGTATACCCTTCTAATCTTCCCACAGTGATTTATAAACGGCAGGGGCTCACTGCATATTTAGGTTTTGCTTTGTGTATGTGTACTGAATATATAAGTAGAGTCACTGGACTATGACTGGACTGGATCTTTCTCTCCCTGCTTTCCCAGAACTTGTTAAGTCCAAGTTATGAGAACTAGGAATGTCACAATCTGCAAAGAAGAAGAGTGGGAAATACCCCACACAGTGGTTATTGGTCATGGCACACAGAACAGTGTCTTGATCTACATCCTGAGCCACCGAGGCAGAGAATGGATTCACCCTTTGCTGCTGACCTTGGAGCTAGGGGCAAACCTAATTCATCTCTATCTGGGCACAGATACCCACACACTGGGAGGTCTAGAGTGCGTAAGCTTCAGTGGTGGTGAATCTACAAACTATTTGCCCTGGGTGTACCTCCATAGTTTCTTCATTTTTCCTTCCTTTGCTTTTTCCTTTGGTTAGCAGTAACACAAGTGGGTGGTCCCTAGGCAAATATCAACTAATAGTAGGCAGCAGGAAGTCACTCGAAATGGTACCTGGGGATGGTGAGTTGGGGTAGGGGCAGGAACCAATTGAGGATAAACTTATTTGAGTTCAATAGATGATTACTGTGCACCCATGATGGGCCAGACTTGTGTTCACCACGCAGGATCTAGGGGCCCACAGGACATGGGACGCTGGCTCTGGAAGCTCGCACGTGATGGAGGCAGTTTGGTAGAGAGAAAAAGCATTCAGATTTGAGTTCAAATCTTGGTCCCTTATCATTGACCAGCTGATTAACCTCAGGCAAATCTCTTAATCTCTCCAATCCTAAATTTTCCTGCGTGTAAAGTGATGGTAACAATACTTACATTGAAGATCAATTGTGACAAATGAAAGGAGGCAGACATAAGAAACCACATTCGGTATGATTTCATTTGCATGAAATGTCCAGAAAAGGCAAGTATAGAGAGACAGAGTAGATTAGATTAGTGATTGCTTGGGTATGGGGCTGGGAATGGTTCAATCGCTTTTGCACAGGTGTCTTTTTTGGGCGATGAAAATGGTCTAGCATTGGATTGTGATGACCATGATTCTGTAAATTTACTGAAAATCACTGAATTATACACTTCCAATGAGTGAATTTTATGACATGGAAATCATACCTTGATAAAGCTGTTTTTTTAAAAAGTGTTAGTGGTGAGGCTCAAGTGAGACGATTCGTTGGCACCCCTTAAGACATTCTGACATGCCGTACATGGGTGCATTATCACTAGGATTTTCAAACTCAGAAGTTGACTGTTCCCTGTGGCTGACTGCACACAGGAAATGTTTCAGAGGTTGGTGGCCTGCCAGTCCAGAAGACAGCATTGTAGTCATCCTCAAGGACTCCAGTAAGCTTCCTGAAGGTAGGGGTTGGCTTCGGATCTGTGTCTCCCTAGGGTCCTGCAGAAATTTCTGCTTCCAGAAATGGTGAGTTGTTTTGCTGTAAACCAGTCCTCCTGCCAAGAATAACTAGAAAAGCTGGACGAAATATTTTTTTAAAAAATTTTTTTTGTTGGGCTTGTTCCCAGGTTCCCAGGTTGTTGAGGCCTTGGTTGGCCTTATTCCCGGAATGAATTGGGGCCCGGAAGGTTGCCCCAAGTTTATTTTTGTTTTTCCCCTCAAGGTGTTTGCTAATTCCAAATTGTGGCTGTGAGACTCAGAAGATGAGCAGAACTTCCTGCAGCTCATGTTGCTTAGGGACAAATATTAGTGCTCCAGGTCCATCAAGTGAAAGGGGACCCTGGTAAATACCAGTGTGTCTAGTATGACCCTGATGGGCTACACTCTATGAGTAAGGGTAAGATAGAAATAGAACAGTTCTTATAAAAATGAAGCCCAGGATCAAATCTGCTCCAATTTGCATTAATGTGACTTGTCTCTCTCCAAACTGCCTGCCAGAAGCAAAATTTAAATCCTCTCTGGAGAAAGATAACATCATCCAGAAACTCAAATTATCTCCTTAAATTTTTATGCACAATTTCAGGAATTCAATAAAAAAAAAATTACCAGACATATTAGGAGGCAAAACTACATGACTGAAAACCAGGAGGTAAAAACAAAACAAAACAAACAAAAAAAAACAGACCCCGAAAAGATACAGTGTTATCAAACATGGATTTTATCTTCTTTTATTTTAACATGATTCGATTTATATTTAATTCTTGCGTTCTAGGATTTGCCAGAATTAGGAGCTGTCTTCGCTACTGGTCGGGGTTTAATTTATATTTTTCTAAAAGCAACAGTATTGAGGTTTAATAAATTGTACCCATTTAAACATGTGGTTGACAAGTGCATACACCTGTATAAATGCTACCACAATGAGCACATGGAACATTTTCATCACCTCAAAAAGTCGGGGTGATGAAAACGTTCTCACCCCCTTTGCAGTCAGTTCCTCCATCTCCCACACCCGTCAGCCACTTACTGTCACTAAAGATTACTTTACATCTTCTAGAATTTCATCGAAATTGATTCATACAACTTGTACTCTTTTGTGTCTTGCTTCTTTCAGTCAGCATGATATTGTTGAAATACATCCATGTTGTTGCATTTATCAGTGGTTATTTTTGATTGCTTGTATTTCATTGTAAGACATATGATTAAGATATATAAGATATTAGATGACAAGATGGAAAATCTCAGAGATCTGGAAATGATGAAAAAGTCAAATGAACATTCTAGAACTGAAAAATCCAATAAGTGAAATTAGCAGTTCACTACATGGGTTTAACAGCACATTGGACATACTTGAAGAGAGAATTAGTGAACTAGAGTGTGGGTCAGAGGAAAATATCCAGACAGAAGCAAAAAGAGAAAAACAGGCAGAAAATATCGAAAAGAATGTGTGCAAGATATATGGGGCCTGTTGAAGGTCTAATATATTTGTAATTGAGATTCCAGAGGGAGAGGAGAGAAAGAAAGGAAGAGAAGAAAATGTGAAGAGGTAATGACTGAGAATTTTCCAAAAATGACAAAACACATCAAGCTACAGCTTCAACAAGTACCTTGAACCCTAAACAAGATGAACACAAAGAAAACCGCATCCAGGGACATCTTAGCAGAACTGCTAAACGCAGTGCCCTACAACCAATTCCTGGTTAACGCAGGGCTCTCAGCCTTTGCTCATTCCATGCAAGCACATGTGCATAATGGATGAATGAAAGAACAGAAGAATGAAATGAAGGCGGGAAGGAAAAAAAAGGAGATGAATCATGAAGCCTAGCTTTCTTTCCCAGATTTGCCACATATTACAGGTTGATTCCTGGGAAGCAGGATCTGAGAAGGAGATTAGTGTGTTGGAAGTTTGTTAGGGAGCATTATTGGAAGCAGCATCGGTGGGGGAGTAAAGGAGCAAGGTTGGGCAGAAGGAGAAGTTGGGTTGTGAATCGATCTCAATAAAGACCTCGTCCAACCTCTCAGGGTGCTCAGGAGCTGGGCTCGCAACGCAGAGTTGTTCTGAATTGAGACAAAGGGCTCAGGTCTCTGTACGACCTCGTTGACCAGTTGGCAACCCCCAAGGAGGGAGAGCGACTTGGGGCATGTTTTCTTTAGTCAAGGGACATTTCTGGGAGGGGACATCTGGGTGGCGTATCACAGTGTCCATTAGTTCTCTGGTGTTTCCTTCCATCTTTCTTCCTCATATTCCCAGAGAAAAAAGTAGGCATGAGAACCCAGCATCCCAAGTTCAATAGCCTTCTGAAGTTATCTAGTTCTTTAACATCCATGTAAAATAACTTAAGCCCTCATACTATGTGAATGGAGAAAATGTTGTCCTCTTTTGGGTCTTGGGGGCTGGAGGGCCACTTGCTTATTCTGATTTTTGCTGATACCTTTCTTCTCTTTTTTTCCCAAATTTATTCATTTATGGAATGAATTGAATTATTATTAAAACATTTAGAAAAATATTTTTGACTCACTGTCGTAGGCACTAAAAGTTTTCTTTAAGATCTCTGTGTATTATCTGCTGCAGAACAAATTATCTCAAAACTTAGTGGCTTAACACAGCAATACACACTTATTATTCCAACGTGTCTGTGGGTCAAGAATTTTGGAGCAGCTTAGCTGAGAAGTTTTGGATAAGGATCTCTCATGAAGATAGAGTCAGTATATTGCTTGGGGCTGCAGTCTCATCTGAAGACTTGACTGAGGCTGGAGCATCCACCTCCAAGATGGCAAGCTGGTGACAGCTTTGGGCAGAAAGCTTCAGTGGCTCTCCCCATGAATCTTTCTGCAGGGCTGCTCCAGTATCCTCATGAAATGGCAGCTAGTCACCATCTCTCTACATTACATGGGCTCTCTCATCTTTGTCCCAAGGCGGACATAGTAATATACTGATTATGACATCATCATAAACTTACTGAAGACTGAAGAGTTCGGGATAGACAGGTAATGGGGGTCAGCAGCAAGGAACAGCAAAGCATTTAACACTGGTGAGCAGATACCATTCTTCCTCAAGGTCTTGGGTTATTGAGCAGATCTTAACCCCAGCACCTGAGACACCCCAACATCTTTAAAGTACTGCAAGTTC
This sequence comes from Propithecus coquereli, assembly GCF_000956105.1. Classification (NCBI taxonomy): domain Eukaryota; kingdom Metazoa; phylum Chordata; class Mammalia; order Primates; family Indriidae; genus Propithecus; species Propithecus coquereli. Next base: position 221,870 of record NW_012148775.1, on the reverse strand, counting down.
TTCTGGACCAAAGAGGAATATGATGTTTGCATGTGTCACTGAAGAGAAGGGAACATGCTTTCTTGGCACTCTGGGTGTGTCTTGCTAGAAGAGAGTGGGTGGTCACCTCTACTGTTATTCAGAGATTCTTGCTCCCAAAGTGTGTCAACTGTAGTGGAGAACACCCCAGGGGCCAAGGGTACCCTGTGTGTCTCCAGTATGTTTGTTGGGTGTGAGGAGAAGGGACACCTAGATCTCTGGCAGATAGAGAATGGAATAGATTAGAATAGAATAGATTTTCTTTTGAGATACTTTTTTTCCCTTAACTGCAACCATTATTATCAAATTCAAGCTAAGTCTTGGCACATCAAAAAAGATGTCGAGACACGAAACACAGAGCAACTCTTTCCAAGCTCACATATTAATAGAGAGATAACACTCAGAGAATATCAAAGTAAATTTCAGAGGTGATGGTGACATTTCCAGCATAAACATTAGTTAAACACTTATGAACGACCGTCAGAATTATTTCACGGGTGTAAACTAAAAGGCAGCCCTCTAATGTTGATTCATTTTCCTCTCCCCAAGTTTCCACAAAACTCTGGCAGAAAGATATTAAGAGACGTTTCTCCACATGGAGATATCAACAGCTTTCCCTTTTATCTTCAGTTAGGTTCCTTTTTCAACCAGATCAATCATTTACTCCTAATAGCGATATTAAATTCACATTTTATCAGGTAATGAACTGGAGTTTCGAGCCACCCACCCAGGGAGATGTGGTCGGGAGAGTTTCAGAGCATTTTCCATTTAACCAAACAAATACAGTCAATTCTTAGTTATCCATTTGTGTATTTTCTTCTGTGTGTCTTATCTTTAGGACAAATTTTCTCTAGATTTTTAAGACATTGCCTTTTTTAAATTACAAAAAGTAATTTATGTTTATTGCAACAAATTTAAATGATACACAAATGTATAAAGTAAAAAAGTCAAATACTGCCACCAGGACATGTCCACTTAGAAACCAATCTAACGGTATATCCCTCTTAAATTTTTTTCTATACACGCAACAATGTTCTGTTATTTTAATTTTATTAAAATGGGTATTCTATACCTTGTTTATTTTCACCTAACGCTATACTAAGGACATCTTTTCATATCAGCACATATATGTTTATGGCATTAACGACATGTAATAATTTATACTGTGGATATACCGTATTTATTTGCAACCCTGTTTTACTGAACTTTTCACTTTATCAGTGCCACAATGGCTTGCTTATAGATCTCTGAGCGTAATGCCAGTTGTTTGAGCCTCCCTCAGAATGCGGAGCCTGAGGCAAGGATTAAATGTTAATGCTTTATGTGGTAGGTGCAACCCCAGGGCATTAAGAGTGAGGGAAGCAGAAGAAGGGAGAACAATGCAAGATGGCGCATTACCACACTGGCCATTGCTTCTCTATGAGCCACAA
>NW_012148775.1:145320-219327 GCF_000956105.1 Propithecus coquereli | reverse complement strand
GGCCTCCCAGAGTGCTAGGATTACAGGCATGAGCCACTGCACCTGGCCACATAAAGAACTTTGACAGATGCCAACAAACTGCTTTCCAATAAGGTCAGACAGATTTACAGTCCCGCTAACAGAGCATGAGAGAGTTGTTTCCTCTACCATCACTAACCCTGATACTATCAATCTGTATCAAGGTTTTCCAGCTCAACAGGTGAAAAATGGTTCTGTTTTAATCTGCCATTATTTAATTATCAGTGAGGTTAAGGATTTTTTCATAGATGTATTGGCCATTGGCTTTTCTTCTGTGAATTGCCCATTCGTATATCTCAGAACAAGCTAGATTTCCTATTTGCTAGCAAGCGTTGGGTTCTTTTCACAGGGAGTGCAAAGGCATTTAAGTGTTGTCCACACCGACCGTGGAGAAAGGAAACTTTCTAGCAAAAAGAATTGCGTCGTTCCTTCCAAAAGAAAACACAAATGGGATTTTTTTTGAGTATTTTTATTGTGGTGAAACATACATAACATAAAATTTTAACCATTTTTTTAAGTGCATAGTTCTGTGGCGTTAATTACATTCACTCTGTTGTGCAACCATTGCCACCATCCATCGCCAGAGCTTTTTCATCTTCCTCAGCTGAAACCCTGTCCCCATTAAACGCTTACTCCCCATCCCTCCTTCCCGAAGTCCCTGGCGTCCACCATTTCGTTTCCTGTCTGTATGCAGTTGACTACTCAGGTACCTTAGATGAGTGGGGAAAGCACAGTATTCATGACTGGTGCATTTCACTTAGCATGATGTCTTCAAGGTTCATCCATGTTGTAGCCCATGTCTGTCCTTTTAGGACTAGATACAAATGTGGTTTTGAATCATCACTGTTAGGATTATCTTGGTTCTCCAGTTGACCGTGGGTTCCGGAAGTGATTGTTAGAGATGTTCTAGGCTGCTGCTTGAGTACTGGGTTCCACCTTCATTTCTGCTTAGGACCTGTTCTTGGCCAAGTCATGAAGCTTGGCTCCTGGTCCCTTAAGTGTCCACTCACTGTCCCCATCCTATACGCCATGAACATAAGCTGGCTCTACCATAATCATGCCACGTCCCATCCACTTGTCACCTGCTTACTGACAGCCGGTGACCTGAAGTGGACACATGTGTGTGTGCATGTGTCTTTTCAAGCATTGACAGATTTGTATCAAGCTCAGATATACACCTTGATTTGACTGGTTTGGAAACTTTCCTAGAGACCATACGCTAACCGTGGCCTCGCCACGCCCAGTGTGACTGACTTTCTAAGCTTTCTTATGTAAATCAGAACCGATCAAGCTTCCTTCAGGGGCTCCTGCTTCTCCCAGAGTTCCCCAGACAACTTCCAAGCCCACAGGTGGTGCTGAGGTTAGGAGGAAGGGAGGGGAAGAGAGGTGACTGTCATGTTCTTTTTAAAATTAGAGTCAGCACATTCTTTAAGATATTTTCATTACAATTTCAGGCTCATAGACAACGAATATGTAGAGCGTTAGTTTGTCTTTGCAGGAGAATATTATAACTTTCATAAGGATATATAATCTTAGAAAGTCGCTTAAACTATGCAACCTGCATAAATCATTGTTATTAAAAATAGACATATTTTAAAAAATTAGAATCAGCAACACTAAGTTATTTTTACACCACAATACTGATGATACTAATAATGGTTTATTGCAGAAGTAATCTCATGACTTAGACTTCTTACTAACATGTTGAAATATATATGTCTCCAGCATTTCTGTGTGTGTGTATTTGGAATGCTCTGTGTGTGTGTGTGTGTGTGTGTGTGTGTGTGTGTGTATTTGGAATGCTGTGTGTGTGTGTGTTTTCTAACTGGGATCATTTCTGATGGCTTCAGAGTATCTCATAATATGTCCTGTGTGTTATTTACCCATTCCTTTGTTATTTGACATTTGCATTGTCTTCTAATTTAGGGACATTCTATAACTGCAAAATGGTCTGCACAGCTACAGAGCTTTGTGAGCATCCGTGATTATTTCCTTAGGTGCATTTTTAGAAGAATAATCTCTGTGTCATGGAGTGTGCATATTTACAAGGCTATTGAATTATATTGCCAAATTTTCCTGTGAAAGTTCTGTTGATTTATACTCCCTAAATGCTAAAAATCTTCTTACCCAGGAGGCTGAGTAATATAGTAGAAAGAACACTGAGAAAAAAATATATAAAAAATGAGAAAATAATGTCAGCAATCCCCAAGCAGCCCCTGTCCAGCTGAGTGTGTCTGGGTGAGACATACACCCTCTCTGTGCCTCAGTTTCTTCCATTGTGCAGAAAGGAAGCTGGGTTGGCTCAGGAGTTGGCAAGCTTTCTCCATAAAGGGCTGGATAGTAAATATTTTAGGTTTTGTGGGCTGCGTGGCAGTAGTTTTCAAATGGAGGTGGTTTTCCACTCCTAGTGTCTGGAAACGTGTTTGGTTGTCACACCTGGGACGAGAACGCTGTGGGATACTAACGGGAAGAGGCCGGTGACACCGCTCAGCATCCCACAATGCACAGCACCACCCCCGCCACAAAGAATGATCCAGCCCTGAACGGCTCGAGTGTGGCAGTGAGAAAGCCCTGAGAGTTCTGCCACGTGGCCTCTGTCCTGACTACTCAGTGCTGCCATCGTTGCGCCAAGGCGGCCGTAGACAATACAGACGTAGATGGGGGGTGCAACCGTAGTCCAATTTTGGCTTGATTTATGGACACTGAAATCGGAATTTCACAGAATTTTCACGTGCCACAAAATATCACCCTTTAAAAAAATCTTATTCAAACCATTGAAAAGTATAAAACCCACTCTTAGGTTTCAGCTGAACTTAAAAAACAGGTGGCAGCCTGGTTTGCACCTTCATGCCAGTTAGCTGACCTCTGGGTCAGTTGAATTCTACTGCTCGGAGAGTCTGTGAGGGAGGAGCAACAGATAGTCTTTATTGAGCACTTATTATAGGCCAGGCACTGTACGGGGATTGTGATCTTGTTAAATCTCACATCGACCCCATGGAAAGCTCTTATCCCCATTTGGGAGATGAGGAACTTGGGGCTGAGAGAGGTGAAGTCACCTGCTCGCGATCTCTCAGCTGCCAAGTGGCAGAGCCGGGCTTGGAACCAGGTGTGGCCCCTTCTGGAGCTAGCGTGTGAAATCGGTAGCTCGCCTGCTCCGACATGACATGACTCTTCCCCAGGCCTGGATGGGGCTACCTGGGGGTGGGGCCAAGGTGAGACGTGAGTAGGGAGGGAGGGAGGGCGGGATGGAAGGGGATAGTGAATTGGAGAGAAATACAGTGTGTGCGGGGAAGAGGCCGCTGCCTGTGCAGAGTGGAAGGTGGAGGCTCCCTGGCTGTGGGCGGCCTCCCAGAATTCCCTGTGCACCCCAGGGCTCGCTAGTGCCCCCCAACTGTGTGCACCTCAGCTCTCATAGGGCTTAGCCTTACGAGATAGACCCAGCCCATAGCTCCCTGCCATTGCCCACGGATGTTGCCCCCACTGAAGCACATGCTGTCCAGGGTGGGCCCAAGGCACTTTGCCTCCATTAGAAAAAGGAAGAAAAAAAGGAAAAAAAATTTAAAATTCTATGTTATAACTATGTTGGTATAAAGGTCACATAAGCCATGCTGGATTCATTATGCTATACTCATCATTATTACATTTAGTTTTTTTCTTCATATCTTAAAAGAAATGAAAATGAAAGGCTGTTCACGGGCACCTAGAAGTACAGTGGGCCCCACCCCAGCCACTGTGCCTTTGATGCCACAGGCGGAGGCCACTCTGATGTTGTTTTCCTACAATTCTGGAATCAACTAATAGCCTCGAGGAGTTGGCAAATATTCTTGAAAGTTTCCTCATTGGCAAGTTTCCTCATTCTCTGAACTGAGATCACCTTGTTTTTAAAGCTGTAATAATGATGCCTTATTAATCTGAAGTCTGGAGGTGATGATAAAAAGCATCTGTGGTTTCATTCGTTTGGTGGATTTTTTTTTTCTTAACTGAGCAGCTACTATATGGCCGATACCTCTCTAGGCGCTGCGTAAGACACAGCCATATCTTCAAGGATCTTATGTCTAGGAAAGCTTATATTAAAAAGCTGGCAAATGTTATATAGCATTAGATGCTGGAGGTACTATTTTGGCTCCACTGTACAGATGAAGAGATTGAGGGTCAGAGAGTGACATACTGTTCCCTGTTTGTAAGCAGTAGGACCAGGATTCAAACTCCGATCGTTTGCTCTAATGCCTTGCTGCTTTCCCCACGGTTTGGTTAGCATCCAGTTTCCCAGCCTGAAGGGGTGGTCCCCTTGCGGAGTTGAGCTGATCCCACATGGGGCCCGGTTCCTGCTGGCCCGGCTGTGGTGCTGAGGACCCACTGGCAGGTGCCTGAGCAGCAGGGAGCTGTCGCTCACACTTCAGTGGCCTCGGGGACAGCCTAGCCTCCTATGCACCCCAACTCTGCTCTGCTCTCTCCAAAAGGGCACCAGTGGCATGAGAAACCCTGTGCCCTCCTGTCACACCTGTCTGTCGGCCCCAGATCCACAGAGCCCCTGGGTTAATCTCCTGTCACTGAAACGCCTGACGCCGTCACCCCCTGCCCATCAAGGCTGCTCCTCGTGCCTCTGCAGTTTCCTCTCTGGTGAGGTCTGTGCATGCAAGCGGGGGGGGCATGATAGAGCTGAACCCACACAGCGCTGAGCTCTGCCTGATTCTCCCGCTGGGGGAGAAAATGGGGGTGCATAGAGGGAAGCCAAGACGAGGGTTCCCAGCTGCAGGGCAGGAGGAGCACAGCCATGGGATGGAGGGTGGTGCAGACCCCACAGTCTGGAGGCTGCCCAGCCTGGGTTCAATTCTGGCTTTGCCTCGTGCCAGCCTTGCATCTCTCTGGACTCAGTTCCTTTGCCTGCGAAATGGGTATACACATATCTCCTTCCCCGTAGTCATTGGGACGACTGAACAAAGCCATGTGCTCTGAGCTCCTGGTACAGCGAATGCATCTAAGTTCTTATCCTAATTAATCTTAGAGGAATTTCCTGTGTGCGAACTAGCCTTGCCCTACCTTAATGTAATGCAGCTAGATGTTCATTGGCTCTAAGACAGGCTCTGGGATGCCCCGGGGGAGGCTGAGATGAACCCAACATGTCCCTGTCCTCAAGGAGCTCATCGTCATTGAGCACAACGAGCCAACGTGAAAATCTCACAGGGACAGGATTGGTGACACAGGGTCCCGCCACCTACAGAACCGTCCGTGGCCTCTGGGAGGGTAAGCAGGAGTCCGAGTGGGCAGAGGGAAGCATTCAGTGACCTCCTTCCTCCCAAGTGAGGGACTCTTTCTTACCCTTTCCCCAGTCCTGTGTTTATTTGTGTGAGTGTCTCTTCACCAGCTTCGTTGCTTTCTGCGTTGTCTTCTTGTCATTTAGGAATGTGTCTTAAAGGGACCTCATCCTATCCCTGTTTCCATATCCCCAAAGCCAGCCCAGCAGGTGAGCCAGAGAAAGCTGTCTGCAAATGCGCACTGGCGAGGGAGGGAGGGAAAGAGGGAAGGAGGGAAGGGAGGGAAGACAAACAATTTGAAAGTCATTAGGTATCAATCACCAAGGAGACCATGTTTGCTTGGATACCAGGGCCCTGATGCCTTATTTAAATTTTTTAACTGTTTAACTTTCATCTGCGTGCATTGTCTAATCACAGCACCTCCCATCCATCGGCCATGACCATCATCCTGGGACGTAAATATCACCGTTTTACGACAAGGGAACAGTGGAGTAGAGAGAAGTGTCTTGGCCAGAGTGTCCTGGCTAGGAAGTGACTGAGCTGGGCTTTGAGCTCCGGATGTCACCCCTGTTAAGGAGCAGAGTGGGAGCATTTTCCCTTCCTGCCCTTCCTTAGGGGGAGCCCCTGTGCGCCCTCCTCTTCTGCTGGTGGGGAGGGGACCCACGAGCTGGGAATGGCAGGCGGAAGCCAGCCAGGGGCGACAGTGGGAAGGTGTTTGGAAGCTTTGGGGGGTGCAGGCTAACCCTGGGCTCCTGGTCTTTTGGGGTCAGCCCCATCCCTCCTCTGTGGACCCGCCAGAAACAAGGAGAGAGAATCCAGAAGCCCTGTGGTGTGCGTGTTGAGTAGTAGTGACATGGTATGTTGACCGGTGTTGGGTTGGGGTGGATAAAGGATTCCACGGTCAAACGAGTTTGGAAAATCTGTGTTATATCACGTTAAATGAGGCCTTTTTTACTACAGAACTTTTCAAAACCTTTAATATTCTTAATGTCCATTGTAATTCTTCAAAACTTGATCATGGAATCCTTGTCGTGTTTTTTTTTTCATGAAGCACCTCTCAGGGTTAGCGTGTTGTGTCATAAGTGTTGGGCTAAGCTGAATGATATCCTATAATTCAAAACACCTGCCAGTCAGAGACGTGAGAGCAAACATTCGACCGTCTCCATTTATTGGAAGACGCCGCGGAGGCACGGAGAGGCCAAACAACTGGCCCTGCAGCCGCTCTGGTTAGCAACAGCATCCCCCGAAACCGAGTCTGATCTCAGCCTTACGCTCCTGCCGACGGGCACAGCGTCCGCGAGGACCTGCCGCCTCACGGCAGCACCACTTACGAAGAGCCCGTCTTCCTTTCGCAGATGAATCTTCCTCTCTTTGGGCTCATGGTTTCTTTCTTTGGCTTTGTTGTCCTGTTCCTGGGGGGATAAAATAAGCCCTTTGTAATTTCGCCCGGTGGACGCTCCCTCTGGTTGATGGGGTGGGAAGTTTGGGGTCCTTGTTGGCAACAGTGGAGGGGCCTTAACGGCCATCAGAGCTTTGCTGGGACAGAGAGTCCTCACATCCACGTCAGGGAGTTGGTCACAGCAACACTCGCCCACGTTCAGGGCGCGCATCTCCGCCCAGCCACAGACAACAGGAGAACCTCAGCTCACCCGATTCCTCCCAGAGGCCCGAATCCACTGCGATCCCGGCGAACCCAGTTAACCCCTTCTTTAGAAGAAGGCACGAACAATATTAGAGGAAAACACAAGAAATCAGAAGGCTTGAATACAGACTGCAAATATTTTTTGCTTGGCCCATGCAATTTTGGTTTTTTTTTCTGAATTAGTTGCCAACATTTAAAGATTGAAGAATTTCATATAAAAATCTGGAATTCTGGTTTCTCTTGGAAAAAAATATCAGAAAATCCAGCAACACTGGACCCACATTCCTGCTTGGCCACATGGACTAGAGCTGGGTAGGGGTCACCCCTTCAGATCTTCCCCCCTCTGTGTGCGTCTCTGTGTCTCTTTCCCCTCTTCTCAGAAGTCATTGGATTAGGGCCCCCGCTAACCCAGTATGACCTTCTCTTAATTTGGTGACATCTGCAAAGACCCTATTTCCAAAGGTGAGGTCACATTCAGAGGTTCTAGGTGAACGTGGATTTTGGGGAGCACAATTTAACCCAGTGCATTAGGCGCCCCCTAAGATCTTTGATTCTAAGTGGGGGAGCACAGACCATTCGTGCCTTATCCGATGCATCCTGAGGCTGAGTAGAAGCAGGCAGAGAGGGACAAATGTTAGCTAAGCACCTACTGAATACTAGGCACTGTTCTTGGAGCTCAGTTGATCATTTCAGGAACCAATGAGGAAAGTGAGGTGCAGGGGGGTTTGGCAAGAACTTTCTCAGAGTTTGACAGCTGACAAGAGGCAGAACTAGGATGCCAACCCAGGAAATCTGACTCTAGGACTTTATGAAATCTTACAGCCACCTTGCACGATGCTGTTTAAATCCTCATATTGCAGATAAGTAAGTAAACAGTCTCAGAGAGGGTAAAAGATTTGACCAGGGGCAAAGCTGAGATGTGAACTTGGGACAGTAACCTTGCCCTCTCCAGAGCAGGGGGTTCTGGGCCCCCTGTCCACACCCCATGCCTTTAACATTTCTCCCTTACAAGCAAGGAGAATGTCTTTTGCCTGCGCTCTCTCTCCAGGGCGATATCTGGGGATGAAAGAAGCTAGCAGATGCAAAAAGAGTCACCTGGAAGCTTTGAGCAGGGTTCAGAAAACCCTGAGCTGGCTCTAAGCATTCACCCGTGAAAACCCCTTTCAGCCTTTAGAGAATCAAGGTCGTATTGACAAGGTGCAAAGATGTTGACGTGCGCTCGGAGGCCGGCTGCCTGCGCCAAGGTAAGAGGCATAGATCAGGCCCGTGAATGTGCTTCCTCGGGAGTCATCAATCCTGCCTTTGTTTTGCACACAAGCGAGAATGATCACACGGAACAAATCCATCATTAGGCTGTGTTCCTTCCCGCAAGAATAGGAGCGCCAGGTAAAGGAGAGGGAGGGTGTGGTCCAGGGGCACGTTCAGAGCCAAACTCCACCGAGAATGGGGGCAGGTGTCAGAGCAAAGAGGCCCTGAAAACCCACCTGATTGCACCCGCACCCAGCTTGCCACCCAGATCCAACGCCCCTTCCTCTCCCCACTGACTGTCAATCTCGTGGCTTTTGAGAAACCTGGGAAGATTGCGCTTTAGGATTTGTGTGCTGAACTTGAGAACTGGGAGCCCGGGGCTGCGTCGTGAATGTATGTTTTCGTCTTCGATCGTTGCAATCAGACCGTCTTTGAGCATTGGCCCTGAGTTCCTTTTCGGGTTCAGACCCATTTTTCAATGATGAGACGTTTTGTCCTTGGTTGCAGGGCTGAGTCACCACACCTGGACTGACCTCGGGAGGCCCACAGGAGTGACAGGCTCTGGCACCGTGGTCCCCAGGTTCACTCCAGGCCTGAACAATCTAGGTGGGGCTCTTTGTGCCATTTCCTTGTTCACCATCCCCATAAATGTCTCTGCCTTCATGGTCACCATTCAACCACTCTCTTGATAAGCTGCTGGCATCGCAGTGTAGAGCTCCGAGAGGTTGAGTGTCTTCTTCAGTGACTTCCATTCTTCCTGTGCATTCTTGGTAATTTGGATCTAGGGCAGTGGTTCTCAGTTAAGGAAAATGTTGCCCCCCCCCCCCCAAGGGACATTTGGCAATGTTTGGAGACATTTTTTCTTGGTCACAGCTGGGGGACTGGGTGCTGCTGGCATCGAGTGGGTAGAGCCAGGGATGCTGTTTAACGTCCTGTGATGCACAGCCCGGCCCCCGCCACAAAGAACGGCATAGCCCCAAATGTCAGTGCTGAGGTTGAGAAACTGATTGAGATCGGTGGTTCTCGAAGTCTGGATCCAAGAACAGAGAGCCATTAGCATCATTGGAAATTGTTAGAAATGCACATTTTTTGTCTCCATCGCAGAACCCCTGAATCAGCAATGCCGGGGGCGGGGGTCTGGCAATTGTGGTTTTTAAAGAGCCCTCCAGGGGACTCTGATGCATGAAGTTTGAGATCCGGGGACCTGGATGCTATAAAAGGCCCAGAGAGGCAGGTGCAGGCACAGGTCTCATTAAATGGCTGAGATGCTACTGGGACTCCGCAGCCACCTTCTCAGTCATTGCATCTCTCTGTCCCACCTGAAGTGTGTCCGATTTCAGACAGCTCACCCTCAACATCAGTGCCTCGTGTCCGTCTGAGAAGCCGAAGAACTTTCTAGGTAGATCAAAACACTGCTAAATCTAGCAGAGGTTTCTCTGGCTGGCACCTTCCCTGGTGGACCTGGGCAGATTAAATCGCTTATTTCTAGGAAGGGGCGGGGGGAGGGGAGGATTTCCGTCGTTTTGATTTTCATGGAATGTGGAATCCTGTTCACAGATATCACCAGGCCTGCCCTGTCGCTTCAGGCTGCTAGGTCACGTACATGGTAAACGGATGTTTTTTTTTTTTTTTCTGTGACGAATTCCTGATAAGAGCAGAAATGGCAAATTCCCCACTTTTCCACCGACTTCATTGTGTTGAGCAAGTTACTGAACTTCTCTGACCTGCAGTTTTCTCTTCTGTGAAATGTGATGGAGCCCTGATCTCTCAGGTTGCTGGGAGGATCCTGAACAGAAAACACCAGGCGTGGAACAGAAGATTAACAAACGCACGTTTGCGCCTCTTATTTGAAAGAGGTGGGAGGTCTATGGCCGAGTGGGCTCCTATCGATTTATCATAAAGTTAGTGATTGAAAACAACACAAACTTATTTTTTTATAGTGCTGGAGGTTAGAATTCCAAAATAAGTCTTGTGGGGCTAAAATCAAGGTCGGGGTAGGGCGGTTCCTTCTAGAGACTTGAGGGGAGAATCTATTTTCTCCCTTTACCAGTTTTAGAGGCTCATGACCCTACGTCACTTTTTCTTCCCTATGTCCTGTTGTGGTCATGCCGCCTTCTTCTTCCTTTGACTGTCCTGACTATCTTTTATGAGGATCTACGATTACATTTGGTGCTTACTTGGATAATCCAGGCTAATCTCCCCATAACAAGATCCTTGGTTTAATCTCACCTGCAAAATCCCTTTTACCATGCAAGGTGACATTCCCAGGTCGCGGGGATCAGGACCTGGATACCTTGGGTTGGGGGGAGAATTAATCGGTCTACCACAGTGACTAAAGTCATTGGCGACTCTTGTAAATAAACTCCTCTGTAGGAGACCCAGCAGTGGGAAGGCTCCGCCGCTGTGTTTGGTCACAAGGTGATGTCTCGGTAGACGTTCCTTGGTGCTGCTCCAAAGCCAATGGTAGGCGGGAAGTGGTGTATACTGCCCAGTGGTCCTCAGAGTGAGGTGCCCAACCCAGCCTGGGAATTTATTAGCAGCACAAATTCTCAGGCCCTGCTCGGATTTAACCACGTGAGATACTCTGGAAGCGGGGCCCAGGCATCTGGGTTTTAACAAACTCTCCGGGTGATTCTGGTGCATGCTCAAGTTTATTGTAATAGCTTTATGGAGATATAATTCATACACTACAAAGTTTACCCTTTTGAAATAATTCGATGGTTTTTAGTATATTCCCAGAGTTGGGCGACCATCGTTATTACCCAATTCCAGAGCATCCTCATCACCCTAAAAGAAATCCCATACCCATTAGCTGTCACTTTTTATCGCCCAGCTCCCCACCCCGGGCCTTGGCAACCCCTAATCTACCTTCTGTCTCTATAGATTGTTCCTGGGGGTGGGGGCTGTCTGTGCCCTCTCTATACTGATAACATTACTCACTTATAAACCATGGCCCTGTTGCGTCAGAGGTCCTCTGCCCCAGAGACCTCACTTTCGGGGCTGCAGTGGGGACTTGTCACAACCCTGTCACCTCAGCAGGCTTTCTGGTCCCATTTAGGGATGCTCTGGAATATGGATGCACAGTATAGACCTTGCATATGATGGGTCACAAGGCTGTCCCCACTGTGTCTGCAAACTACAGACAGCGGGACCCCTCTCTGGACGGTGCTTTGAGTCTCAGGAAACTGAGAGCGGAAGTTGATCTACTGCCTGACGTTCAGACCCCACGATGCCTGGTGTCTTGGGTTTCTTAAAGTCTGACCAGAGTCTCTTGCAGCAAGCTCGTCTGGCCTGTCCCCGCGGAGTGCACTCAGGCAGTAAATTCCACGGAATGACTCTGTGCGGGCACTTCTCAGCAGCCCTTTGTTCTATGGACAATTAACTGCCACCGAACATTAACTACAGGGTGGCTGCATAATTAAAAATCGCCACATTTCCATTGGGGGAGGATTTCAGCTCAGACAACTCCGAATGGCTCTGATTTAAGATCCATAAACTCAGTTCAAGGCGATGAATATGGAAGTAATTGATGAATGATGTAGTGTGCAGGGGACTTAAGACCCATCCGTCACACCCGGGCAAGCAAGGGCTATCGACACGCTCCGAGAACAGGGTGATGTAGGGGGATAAACAGCCGGAGAGACCCAGACAGTGCTGCCCTCTGCATAACTCACCGTAGCTTCTCTACGGAGTCATGGCTTTCTTCCTAAAAGAGCCTCTTCCCATGTTTTGTTTTCTCCGGCGAGGAAGAAAGGCTGCTAAGGAAAGCTGAAAACAGCAGCTGGATTGATCTCAAACATATCTGCCTCTTACTGCAAACCTACTATGTGCCAGGCACTTGCTTTGTATTCAAGCAGCTAGACCCTACGAAACTCTGCAAGGTGGATTGCATCACCCTCGTTTTACAGGGAAGGAGGTCTGCAGCGGGGAAGACACAGATGACAGGGCAAGCCAGCGCAGAGCCAAGGGTCTGACTTAGGTCTGCACCTGCAAGTTAATTCCATCTTGCCCATTCTGCCTCTCAGGCAAAAGAGGAGGTTTGCATCTCCCGGCTGCCCGGATTGCGGGACATGCAATCCACAGATGAGCCCTTTCGCCAATTTCTGGGTCCAAACGTCAAGCCCACCTTGCAGATTCCAGGCTGTGGTCTGCGTGCATGCATGTCTCCCACCTCCCCTGCCCACACCTGTCAAGCGATTGCTGTCTCTCTCGGTTTATTTCGACGTGAGGCCATTTACAATTGAAATCGATGGAGCACGGGGCTGGCTGTTTTCCTCCCTTCACGGGGACATTTGTGGTGATGGCAGCGTGGGGCTTCTGTCTGTCAACTCTTGTTTTGTCCTCATTTAAGCCTGAGCCAGCCAGGATAAGCCAGCTCCTTCTAATTAGCATTTTCCTTTGGGTCAAGGAGACAGGTCCCGTGTGGGGGCGGGTTGAGGTGGCTCTGCATTGCCACTCAGGCCCCGTGCATCTCTGGCTCTCCAGGCTGCCCAAACCCATAAAGACATTTTCCTTAGGTGACCTCTTAGCCTCCGTTTCCCCATTTGTAAAGTAGGATCGTTAGTACCTACCTCCCAGGGTGGATTCTTTGTTTATTCATTTATTCATTCATGCGGTAAATATTATTGCAGATGCCGCCCTGGGCCCATCACTGCACGAGTTGCCGAGGCTACAGGCGGGAATGAAACATACTTGGTTGCTATAAAGAGTCAATCGGATAATAATGAACAAAAAACCCTTAGGCTAGTCCAGTGGTCCCCAAACTTCTCCGCACATTAAATTACCTGGAGGCCTTTTACAATTTTCCAAGTCAGGCTATACCCCAGCACAATGAAATCAGGGGTCAGCAAACTTTTTATTAAAGAGCCAGACAGTAAATATTTTAGGTTTTATATCCCATATGGTCTCTGTCGTGTCTACTCAACTCTGCCTTTACAGCCATAGACAAGTGGGCATGGCCGTGTGCCAATAAAACTTTGTTTACGAAAACAGGCTGGCCCATGGACCATCGTTTGCTGACCTCTGAATTAAATCCCAATGGGGGTGGGGTGGCACGGGTACCAGGTGATTTCAGTAGGCTGACAGTTTGGAGAACCACTGACTTGGGCAACGCCTGGCCCATTTTGGTTAATAGCATTGTATGAAGTGAAGTAACTTTCCCAGTTAGTGGCCAAACCAGGACAATAACCCTCGTCTTTCTACTCTATTCTTTTGACCACTCTGCTTCTCCGTCAAGCTCTCAGAGCCTCAGTGTTTTCATCTGCAAAATGGGATCAAGACTAGACCTCTCCGTGACAGGGTGTCTGGAAGACTGAATATTAAGTCAACATAAATGACAAGTCTGCCCTTGGGAGGGACTCCGCCAAGGGTGGCCATTGCGGGTGGGAGTCAGGAGGAGCTGAACATGTTCTAGGGGTCCTGACTCCAGTGACTGGGGAAACTCTGGGGTCCTGAGTGGACAGGAAAGTGGGGAGAGGTTTGGGAGAGGAAGTGGGTGGGCTTCGTTCGGTCAGCAACCCCAGCTGAGGTTTCAGCCCCACGGCAGAGGCAGGGAGCTGGGGCTGGAGGTGTGGGTGGGAGGTCAGGGCAGTGGGGGGGCTCCTGGCTCCACGAGACCCCTGACTGGCCCAGGCCCTGCAGGACGTGGGCAAGCGCAGCCTCCGTTTGGAGAATTGAGCTGTTGGCCTATTTTTGCTAGAGTTAGCAAGAAGAATCCCTCACCTCTCAGCAATAAGCCAAAGTCTGCCTGAGACCCTGGCCACCGAAAGGTGACTAAATGGCAGCTCTTACTCTCCAGGAGCTCACGGTCAAGGGTGGTGGCGGGGGGTGCGGACAGGTAAGCAGAGGCTGTCCATGTGACGAGGCAAGTGGCCCAGAGAGGTATGTACGAGGTGCTACAGGAAGGGTGTGGCAGGGGCCCTTGTGCATTCAGGGAGGACTTCCTGGAGGGGCCCCACCTGTGTTGGATCTTGGAGGAAGACTTGGCATTGAGTCAGGCTAGGAGAATCACAGGCTGGGGGCGGTGGGGGGCGAAGAATATTCTAGACAGAGAACCTTTCCAAAGGTTAAAGGTCTGCAATAGCAGATCCGTGTCATGATGTGGGTGTAACTCAGGGAGGGCCGGACAGGGGCTGGGACAGCGATTTTAAGCTTAGGAGTGGCCTTTAGCTCTGTCATGCTGCTTTCACCAGATACACCAGACATTTCTTCCTCTTTGGCCTGGGGTCAGCGTTTTCTTCCTCCCCATCTGACCTTTTCTTCTTGGTCACTCAAGTAGATATGACACTTCAGTGGAAGCCTTTGGGACAATGATTTTGGATAGTCCAAGTTTAGACAAGCCTCTGGGCAGAGAGACCCCTGCCACCTGCCACCCTCAGGCAATGTTAGGTCTGCCCTCAGGATCACGTTTAAGTGACTTCCCCCGACCCCACCAAGCACCACACATCATCTCCTTGTTGACAGTTTATCTCACAAGCGCCTCCCAAACAAACCGGGGCGGATCTGTTATCCTAGTACATTCTTCTGGATTTCTAGATGTTAACCGTTTATTTCCTTTTTTGTATTTTAATTTTGTTATCTTATTACACAAAGTGATTTTGACATTTCAGGATGTTCCCCTCCTCTTTGCACAGTAAAATTATATCAAGGGGAAATTCTAGGGGAAGGTTTGGGGTAGGCATGTAAGGAGAGGGAGAAAGGTAAGTTTCCTAATGCATCTCATCTTTAGATTTGAGGGAAGATTGATAATGAATGACACGCCCCTCTCCAGTCTATGGGGTTGTGTCTTGTCCTATCCCCCCATTGGTCACCACTGTCCCCACGTCCCCTGCACGCACACCCAACCCTCTGTTGCCATCCTAGATTCTCCACCTGTCATTCCCATGAGGAAGATAATTACTCGTGTGGTACCGGATCTCTCATTGTTTGGTTATAAGGTTAAAAATCTCTGGTATACTTTAATAAATTCAGTAGTGAGCACATTATAAAATGTAATTAAATGCCTCGGCCATCTTTCCTTCCTTTACCGGCAGTGAAACTTAATCGAGGCCATCTGAGAGGGCTGAGATAAATCACAGGTGATGACTCTAGGGTGCGCATTTCTCAGTGGGAGAGAGTGATGTTATCACTGTCCACGCGTGTGATTTAGGGCCAGTGGAGGGGATCCTGGCTCGGTGGTTACCTGCCAGGACTCAGACATGAGGTCATGATGGTCTTTTAAAAAGGGGAGACCATAGGCTGAATGCAGTGGCTCACACCTGTAGTCCCGGCACTTTGGGAGGCCAAGGTGGGAGGATGGCTTGAGGCCAGAAGTTCAAGACCAGCCTGGGCAACATAGCGACACCGCATCTCTACAAAAAAATAAGAAAAATTAGCTGGACATGGTTTGCACCTGTAGTCCTAGCAACTTGGGAGGCTGGGGCAGGAGGATGGTTAGAACCCAGGAATTCGAGGCTGCAATGAGCTATGATCACACCACTGCACTCTAGCCTGGGTGACAGAGCAAGACCCCGTCTCTAAAAAAATTAAAATAGAAAGGGGAGAGGGATTCTGAGAGGGGATATTAGAATAAATACCTTTAAGTATTCTCACTGGATCCAGAAAGTGTTTCTGGTTTAGTGTCACCGTTTTTAATTTTTTACCCAGGGGTGGGGCCGTGTGGAAGAGGTGAAGGAGGAGAATGGCGATGGTGACTCTGCTGTGACGTCTCCCCTCACGTGCTCTGCGCCATCCCGCCTCTTGCCCTCACATTCCAGCCCCCGTCTCCTCTGTCGCCATTTGTGCAGTGCCCTCGCCGTTCACCTGTCCCACCGAGATGGGCTTCCACCTGGAGACACTCGCAGGAGGGCATTTCCTCCATCCCCCTGGTGACCTGGCCACCGTCACCCCCCGCAGTTGTAACTTACGCATCTACCGAGTCCTTGCTCTGCTCTGATAAAGTGACAGCTAGAAAATCTCATTCATTGTCCAGACAGAAGCTATGAGAGGAGAGAGTTCATTTTCCTCTTCCTCTGCCCCCCACGAGTTGAAATGATTTCAGCAGGTGTGTGTAATCAGAGACATTGTCCTCTCGTGGATTATTCTACTAGGAGACAGTGAGGGGTGGAAAGAACACGAGCTCGGGGTTAGCATCTCGGCTGCCTGTGGGTCCTCCTTTCCCTGGCCCGTCTCTTCTGTAAAATGGGGATGGAAACAACATCCCCTACTGTGTGCTAGGATTAAGTGAACAGAGGAGTGACACCAAGCGGTCAGACGTACTTTGGCTTGGAGACTGCAGACCCCTTATCCTTCCAAGGATTCGCACGGCGAAAGTGGCAGAAGTGGGTCTTGAACCTAGGTCTTCTGGCTCCAAGAGAAAAAAAAAGTCTTTCTGCTAATCAGCCAAGGAAATGATTTTCACACAGCTCTAAATCAGGGGTTGGCACACTTTTTCCATAAAAGGCTAGGTAATAAGCAGTTTTGGCTTTGGGGACCACATTGTCTGTGTCGCAACTACTCAACTCTTGCTGGTGTAGCGCGAAAGCAGCCTTCGAAAGTGTGTCAATGAGTGGGTGTGGCGTTGTGCCAGTCAGACTCTATTTACAAAAGCAGATGATGGGCTGGATTTGGCCTGAGGGTTAAGGTTGCCAACCCCTGCTATAAATAAGTCCTAGTGCATGGAGAGCTTTTCCACGTCCTGACTGGTGCGTTAATTCTACAGGCAGAGAGATGGTGACAAAACGATAATGGCAGTGATACATCAGGCACTCAGCCGAGTGCCGTTCCAATCTTATTATCCCACTTAATCTTACTAACAATCCCATGAGGGAGATATTTTGACCTTCTTTTTATAGGAGACAAAACTGAGGCTCCGAGACGTAAGAGAACCCAAGGTCCCATGGCGCCTAAATGTTGGTTACAGGTGTACTCACTCCACGGTCCTACACCCCGCTGGGCAGGTTGATGCCCTGGGGGCCCTTCCTGTTCAGAAACGAAGTGTGCCGCTCTGTCTCCAGAGGAGGTCCACGCTCAAAGCCTTGTCTCCAGCTTAAACCTCCCACCTGCATGGATGGGTTCAACCCTGATCCCTCCATTCCTGCCACGCTGTCACTCCTAGGCAGGAACTGAGGCTGTAGCCTCAATAGCTTCACATTGCCCTTGGTTTTGCCTCAATGCCATGCGCAGCCCGGAGAAACGCCTTCGAAATCCCTGTAGAGGTTCTCTTCCATCGAGAGTGCGCATCAGTATCCTTGCACACGCCTGGCGTCTCTAATCACCGCCAGTCCCCTCCGTCTTACTCCTTCCCCCATGCCGCGGCACCAGAGCCCACCCTCGTCTGCTTGCCAATGCCACGTGGTTCCCTGGAATTGGTTCCCGTAGCCATCAAGGGCCCCAGAGGATGACATTTGGATCTTGGGAAGTGGGTTGTCATCGTCTCGGGGAGAAAATCATGTCCAAATCTATGCAGAAACTCTACTCAGCCCTGAAGCAGCATGGAGCTGTAACCTTTAAAGACAGCGCATGATTAAAATACCTTTAGATCGGATATATTTGAATTGGATATTAAAATAAATAGAATTCTTCCCTGCTATGTGAATAATATCGTGAGCGACTTTAGTCGAGGATTGGTTGGCACCTTGGATGAAGCAGTGGGATTTTAGCCGGCGACTTGCCTGTAACCCCAAACTGCATACGAGAAAAGTTTAGTGGTCCGAGTTTTATTAGTTTCAGATATCTTCGGGCCCAGAGAGTTTGCTACTTGATTGAAATGCAACGCCACTGCCAAGCTCTCACTCGGTCGTGTCCCTGGGCTGGAAACTTAAGGGCAGTTTGGAACTTCCAATCCCTCTGTGGCATTTCTGAGGATGAGCTCTTGGGTTTGACTGTCCTAACTCAAACCTCAGCTCGACCACCCAAACTGGAATTATGGAGCTTAAATGAAATAATACGTCTAAATCACATTATCTAGGTCCTGCCATGAAGTAGGCGCTCAGTAAATGTTAGCTGTTATTATTAATAATATTATGTGCTCAGAGGCCTTTATCTCCATGGAAACACTGAAGGACAGGGTGGTTCCTCGTCTATCCAAGAGGGTTTAAAGGCTGAGAGACTCCAGTAGTTTCTTGTGGTCCTTTCCAAATCTAGGATGGCACAACTTTTAAAATAATTGTTTTCTTCTTCTTTTTTTCCTTTTTGTTCCAGATTTATTGCTGAACTGCATAAAATAATTTTTACATTTATCTCAGAAGGGGACATGGTGTAGGAGTGGGTATCAAGGCTTTAGTTTTATGGGGAACTGGGTTCCACTCTAAATATGGTGAACTTTAGCTATGCGACTTTGAACGATTTATTCTCAGTTTCCTTATCTCCAAGCTGGAGATACAAATTCCTAGGGTGTGTGGATTCGATGAAGAAATGGCTGCAAGATTTGTACAGTGAACGAGACCAAGCATCGCTCTCATGCCGGGCCGTGGACTGAATGCCGTGTGCATTTTCTCACTTAGTTCAAACAGCCCTGTGAGGAACCGTGATTCGCCCACATGTTTTTTGTATGATGACACTGAAGCTCGTGGGACTGTCACTCACCCAAAGACATACAAGAGGTCACACCCCAGCTCAATTTGCCATCTGTAAAATGGAGATAAATGTATACTTCCTTCCCTACCACGCAAGGGTATTTTGAGGACAAATCAGTTCAGATTTGCTCTGAATCTCATGAAGGGTATCTCTAAGATCTCCCAAGACTATGTCAATTTCTAGGTAACCAATGAAACAGCAGTTTTAGCCAGGACTGGTTATTGGTTCATTCATTCATGCATCGAACTCGCAGTTATCCTTTGAGCAGATATTGAGCTAGTCACTGGGGGATATAATGATAATTAAGACGCGGGCCCACCAACCCCCCCAAAGGCTCTCAGCCTAGTGCTGTTGGTCCCCGTAGTAGTTAAATTGCAAAGAATGATTTTTTTAAAATCTGCTTTGCTTTATTACCATGACTACCTCTTTATCCTTCCCTGCTTGGGTTTGGAAGTGCACATCCCATGATAATTTTTAAGGAATTGTCCCCAGAGATCAGTCTGTGCCATAGCAGATATCTCAGTGCTACAAGTCGGTGGGTTTGGGACAAAACACTTCTCCACCCTCTCCTTTACAGCCAAGGAGGGAAAAGAAATATCCTGTTGGTTTCTGGAAAATAACACAGGCTGTGGGGCCAACGACCACCCCCCTTGCTTTTCCAGGGACATGGAAAGGTGATGGGGGGTGGATTTTTTATTGGCGGCTGCAGGAGGGATCATGACAGCTCAGGTGGGAAAGGCCTGGGCTGGGAGATGAGATGGCCTTGTTAGGGTTAGGGCTGATGCGCTGGACCAGGGTAGGGGTTGGAGGATGGGGGTAGGGCGGTGGGGAGGCTCTGCCTGGTTTCTCATTCACAGCCGGGCAAGGCTGTTCTCCCCTCGGCCGCCAGAGGGAGCTCTGAAACCCATATGGACCAGCCCTGCATCCTGCTTCCGTTCCAATGCGCTTCCGGGTTCCCATTGCGTTAAAACAAACTCCAAAGTCTGTACTGTGTTATTTTCCTTACGGGCTCATATTCATTTAATCATTTACTTTCTGATTTCCCTTCTAGACTCCAAGCTCTCAAAACCTGGTTATCTTTTTGACTGTGTTTTCAGTTCCTAAAACCATACCTGGCGCAAGATAGGTGCTGTATCAGTTTCCCCTGGCTGCTGTAACAAGTGACCACCAACTCAGGGGCTGAAAATGACACACATTTTTTATCTTACAGCTCTAGAGATGAGAAGTCTAAAATGGGTCTCATAGAAATAAAATCGAGGTGTAGACAGAGCTGGTTCCTTCCGGAGTCTCTCGGGAGGGCCCGTTCTCTTGCCTTTTCCAGCTGTGTGGCTGGGCTGCAGGTCCCCTTCCGTCTTCAAAGCCAGCAACCGCATCACTGTGACCTCAGCTTTCATCATCACATCTCCTTCTCCGACTCTGTCCCCGATACCTCCCTGTGATGCCATTGAGACTTCCTAGGTCATCCAGGGTCATCTCCCCATCTCAAGATCCTGAACTTGGTCAACATCTCTTTTTGCCATGTAAGATGACACACTCACATGTTCCAGGGATTGGGACGTGGACGTGGTTAGGGTGGCAATGGCGGCATTATGCTATACATCACCTTTCAGGCCTCCTCAGCCCTTCCCAGACAGGGGTCGGTGGGAGGCCTTGACAGTGTAGGATGGCTTGAGGAGGGTGAATGTTAGGAGGGCCGTCTGGACTGGAAGCATCCGGTTTGTTCCTGTCTGCGGCTTAAATCCCAACTCAGACCCTTGTTAACTGTAGACAGTTGTTTATTTCTTCTGAGCCTCGGTGTTCCCATCTGTGAAATGGAGATGAAGTTGGCTGTCGTTTATTGAGCCCTGGCCCTGCGATCTGAATTAAAAATCCCAATTCTGGCATTTACTTGCCGTGTGACCTTCGGCAAGAGGGATACCTTTTTTGATTTCCATGTTGAAACCGGGCTCACGATAACAGCTGAGGCACTGCGTGTGTATATACACGGTAATGTTTATATGAAATGGGATAATTTATGCAAAGGGCTTGGCTGGCAGTGGTGCTTGGCACGTGGTCACAATAGAAAGCAAATCTATTATTATTTTCTCATTTCTTATTTTCTTATTATTATTTCTTCTCTTCCTTTTTTTTTTTTCCTTTCTCTTCCTCTTCCCTAGGGTTTATCGTCAGCCATTTTTACCTGTGTCTCTGCGTATATCCTTATATGTTTTTCCCATGCCTGGCTCATCTGTTAGCCTGGTTTTGAAATCACCAGGTCAGAGCCTGAGGTTTTCATTATGAAGGTCTGTACAGTATGGATGCTTTGGTTAATGTCGGTTCCGTCTGTCGGGCCTTCTGTTTGTCTCTCTGACTACCAAGTTGTTTCCAAAGGCTCCAGGTTTACCCTGCTTCTATGTACTTTTCTATGCTGTGGCATTTCTCAGAAGGTACCAACAGCCAGGATCTATGCAAGCGGGGAAGAAACCTCCCTTCCTCCACCTCTTTCCCTTTCTGTGCACTAGAAATGAAAATATCTAAGAAGAAACGTCTATCATTTTACCCCTGAGAGTGCAGGCTCTGGAGATGTATAAAATTCTGCCTCTGTGTGTCTGCATGACTTGTTATCAGAAAATTAGAGGAGAAAAGAAGCTTTCGTTCAGCTATGGAGACATCTTAATAGGTGCTTTGATTGTTAAACAGAAGTTTCTCTATCGGTTTAATTGCCATAAATGTTGTTTGCCTTCTCTGTTATGATAAGGCCTGGATTTTCATAGATTTTTTTCCCCCTTCCCTTTCAACAGTTTCCCTTTGCTTTAAGGCTTGCATTGGCAAGTTTAATAAAATCCAAACGAAGAAAGTAAAGAGAGGATCTCGAAGTTCAAATCTTCACGCCCACGGACGCAGCCGTGCGGAGGTTATTATTGCTTGAGACTAACGATGCTGCGGCCACTTAATGTAATTGACGGAATTCACCCCTTCAACCAGATATTGGGAAATGAAACCAACTACTAAACTTAATTACATCTACTTTTATGAAAAGGCGCTGTAATTGAGAATAACAGAATAACTCAGATATGAATCTAAAATAGTGAAATGTGCTTATAATAAAATAGGATTTGTTCTCTGCTGACTTAAGCTTTGGGAGCACTACCTGGTTGTTTTTCTCTTTTTCTTT
Organism: Propithecus coquereli; assembly: GCF_000956105.1. Taxonomy (NCBI): domain Eukaryota; kingdom Metazoa; phylum Chordata; class Mammalia; order Primates; family Indriidae; genus Propithecus; species Propithecus coquereli. The sequence goes on along the minus strand of NW_012148775.1, from coordinate 197,456 downwards.
CCCGGAAGGGTGGTGGGGAGGGAGGGGTTGGCTAGAGAAGTGGAGAAACATCTAGATCAGGAATTCTCAACCTTGGCGCTATTGACATTTTGGGCCATTGAATTCTTTATCATGGGAGTCTGTCCTGTCACCCCTGGCCTCTCCCCACCAAAAATGTCCCCAGATATTGCCAAATATCTCCTACGGGGAAACAGCTCTTCTGGTTGCGAACAGTGGTGCAGGTGCTTCCGGAGGACTTTGGAACAATTGCAGAGTTAGTTCTTGAAATTCTGCTGGTGCCTGGCTGTGTGGCCTTGAGCAAATCGCTGGACCTCTCTGAGCTCCTTTGTCTTCCTTTGCACAATGGGTATAATGAATGTACTGACTGCTCAGAGGCGTAGCTTCCAGGTAAAAAATGTGCAGCAGAATGCCTAGCACATGTTTAGTAATCAATAAATTCAATGTTTCTATTATAATAACCTTGGATTCAGCTAACACGAATTAAGTAGTACCTGCTTTGCCTCAGGCATTATGGTATGAGTTGCTGATGTGAAGATGGGACTTGGGGGTACTACCTTGTTCGTTACCCATGGCAGACATTGCTAATCAATTTCAGTGCTCTTTCCCATTGAGCCTCAGAATCCTTCTCAACACACCTTTCTAAACAGTCAATACTAACGGCCGGTAAGATGCTGCCCATTAGGCACTCTTGGTTTTGTAGATTACTCATGAGAAGGCTGAACTTCCCTCCCCAACACAGCCCTCCCATCTCCACCCACCCCTGGCACCGGAGAGAGCACCTTGAGGTGGTAGCAGGTAGCATCCTTCCTCCCACATCTGACTTCAATCCCCAAAGGAGACAGGAATGGAAAGAATGCTCTCTTTTCTTCGATTGTTTTTCTTTCTTGTCTTTTTTGTTTCCCTTAGAAACCGAAACAAGTAGTAAAATGCACTCGAGTTGGATGACATTTAGTTTTTAGTTAAACTAGAGGAATTCCAAAGGCTTATAATTCTGATTGACATATCATGCTGTCTCTTCCTTGGTTTTCTCTGCCCTTTGGGGCTTGGGAAATCATTAGCTCTCTCAAAAAGGGTCCCAGCTTTACAAGGGCAGAATTAGGATTTCTGGAAACAGCTTTCCGATGGCTTCCGACAGTGTCATCAGACAGAGGAGAGGAGCGAGTAGGTTGGGGGTTAAATGCTCCCTGATAGGTTCTGACACGCCCGGCTCCCCGGTGAGAGCGCCACTCCATAACAATTGCTGTGAAAAATGAGGCGAGCATCTGCAGCTCCGAAAATGGGGAGCTGGCTCCATCCTTCTGGCCTGAGAAATGAGAGCTGGCGTGTGGGTCAGGCACTTGCTTCTTGTCTCCCTATCTGGTGGAGATTTCACAGGCAGCGCTAGTTCATTTCTGCTGTTGTTTCACACTTCTCCGGGGCCTCTGAGGTCTGCCAGGAGGATGGTGTGGGCAGCTGGGCAGTAGGGGAAGGGTGGGGGCTCTGCTCAGTCAGTGATGGAGTGAGCGCTAGTGCGGTTTGCTGGGATTTATCCTAAGGCGTGAAAGGAAAGACCAGATGGGAACGGGCACCTAGTCCGAAGTTTGCATAGTTTACTGTTTCTTCCTTATTTCCATCCATCCATCAATCCATCCACTCATCTATTTACTCACCTACCCATCTGTCCATCCGCCCATATGTACAACCATTCATCCACCTATCTATCCACCCACCTGTCCATCCATGCATCCATCCACCCACCCACCTCTCCATCCGCCCCCATCCATCCACCCCCCATCCATTCACCTATCCATCCATCCACTCACCCCCCACCCATCCATCCACCCCCCATTCATTCACCCCTCCATTCATTTATCTATCCATCCATCCACTCACCCACCCACCTATCCACCTATCCATCCATCCACCTATCCATGCATCCACTCATCCATCCAGCCACTTATTCTAGCATAACTTTAGGTGGTACCTGGTTGGACATGTTTTAAATAATTATAATATATAGTAAGTGACATGGCTTTCCATAGAGAGTTTGCTCTTAAAATAAATGTATTTAAACAAAAAAATGGGGCCAACCTAAAATGTGAAGTAAACAACTTTACAGTGGTCCAGAGGCATGGCAAAAATTAGGAACATGATACTTGCATGACCGGTGTTTGGAATATACCACGTTATAATTTTGCATGCAGAGGCATGTGTTCTAGAGTCCCTTGAACCTGAATTCACAGCTGCTATGCAGCCTACGAAGTGTATGACCTTGAGCAAGTGACTTCCCCTCTGCAAGCCTCACTTTCCTCATCTGTAAGGTGGGGATGCTAGAAACCCCTATTCTTGGGGTGGTTTTGAGAATGTAGCACGCTGAGGCAGGTGAGTCACTCGGCACATGCGTGGCACACACATAGCTCTCCATAAATTCAAATGGCGATCGGGTCTACTCCTTCCACAGCAGGCTCCTTTTAAGTCATCCCCTGAGCAGGGCAGCCCTCAGACCTTGCGTGAGCTGAGGTAACAAGCTAACCCAGTATTCCACTTGGCTTCGGTTTAGCAGCTGGAGTCCTTCCTGAGGTTAGCAAGCCTCCCTTCCCTTCCGGGGCTCGGCCAGAGCCCGCCCCAGCCTCTGGCCCTCCGTGTAACAGGCTCTTCCCCTCTTCTCTCCTCTCCCTGTAGACACACTGTCAGTGCCGCGCTGGTCCCCGCAGATCCCTCGCAGAGACCTTGGCAACTCCATCAAGCACAGGTAGGATGGATTCCTGTGTGCACTGGTGCCCACGTACCAGCCCTGTGAGGGGTGGCAGCTCTGGCCCGCTGCCCTGGGGTGGGGGAAGGCTGGGTGGAGTGTTTTCCTGCAGCTCCTACATCACCATGCCCCTGTCTCCTCTGCCTGGCGAAACCTCAAAGTGACAGCCAGGGGGCTGAGGTCTGCTTATTAACCTAGCCCTTATGAAATCTGCACATAGTAGTTAAAAGCCCAGAGCGTTGGAGTCCGACTGACCTGTGTTCCAATCCCAGCTGGTAGAGCTTTGCAATCTCGAGGAAGTGACTTAACTTCTCTGAGGCTCAATTTTTCCATCAGAAAGTTCTGCCTACCTATAGGGTGGTTGTGAGGGTTAAATGAGATAATATATGTAACGTGCTTGGCACATAATAAACACTCAATAAATGGTATCATTGTTAAAACAAACACTTTATACCCTAATTTTGGGTCTTCTTAGCCAGAAGACACAAGATTGCAGGCTGAACTTAGAGGTGCTCATTCTCTGAGGTGTGGGTCAGCCCAGAGCTCCAGCCTTGCTAGGTGCGTGGGACAGCCTCTTCCAGGTTTCACCTGCCCTCTTTGGGAGAGGGGTTTTATCTACTAGCCATCCCTTGTAAGAAGTTCTTTAACTTTCCAAATTTAACTGTCCACGGTTTGTCTCCTTAGCCTCACAGTTTCCTTACAAACTCAGTAGGGTGGGCGGGGCAAGTGTGGTCATGCCCCTTTGACAGGTAGGGAAACTGAGGCCCTGGAAGATTAAGCAATGGATCTAAAAGCTAATTAGCCTCAGCAACTGCGTTTTTTTGATACTGCTGCTGAAAATTTTCCTGCACCGGGGCCTCTGTGAGCTCGCTGAGCGCCTCGTTCTCTCATTCATGGGTTCTTTCCACTGGTATTTATAGCGTGTCTGTGCCACGCTCGCAGCACTGAGCAAGACATAAAGCCTGTGCCCGTGGGGAACTGGGGTGTCAAGGGGGTCAGAGAGTTAACAGACCGTGACAATACGGAGGGCTCAGGGCTAGGGGGCTGACGTCAGGGGCAGACACATCGCCACAGCCGGGGGGCAAGGTGGGAGGGAGCACTCTCACGGAATGGCAACTCGTCAACAGTTTTTGAAGGAAGTATGTTGACAGGATAGTTGTTAAGACTCAAACAAGAAAGCACTGGAGGAAGCGGTGAGAAATACGTGATAGACACGTCAGTGGTCTGGCGATGAGCTGCAGAGAGAAGGGTATCAAAGACAAAGGCCTTTTTTTTGTATTTGCTTCCTCACTGCTGTCTGGCTCGGCCCCACCTCTGGACTGACCACAGCCCTTGCTAGACCTCGTCCGTCCCCCTGCTTGGTAACGCCTCTGGCTCAGCTCCACCCCTGGATTGGCCACGCCCCATGTTGGCCTCGCCCCCGTGCTGGCCACACCCATGGATCGCCACACCTCTGGCTCAGCTCCATCCCTGGGTTGGCCACGCCCCTTCACAGCTCCTCCCCTGGGGCAGCCACGCCCCTGGCTCAGCTCCACCCCAGATTGGTCACAGCCCTGGCTCTATGCCACACCCCTGGGTTGGCCACGCCCCTGGCTCAGCTCCACCTCCCAGGATTGCCCCGCCCCCAAGCTCTCTGGTAGTCCCTCAGATACAGATAGATGCTGATGCCCAAAGGAGAGAAACAACCTGTAATTTGGGGCATGAGAAATATCTTCCTAGAGGAGCTGGGGCTTGGGATGACCTGTTACTCTTCAGTCTCACCCTGTATTTCTCCCTGGGCTCGATGCCAGGAGAGAGAGACCTGGACTCACACCAGCCTTGGTGAAGAATTGAAATTAAAATCCCATCTGCTGTCATCAGTCACTTCAGCCAGAGCCAGGGAAGAGGGAGAGCTGATTCTGGGGACAGGAGAAGGCTGGGAAGTAGGAAAAAACTGCCCCCCAAACTCAGGACCCCTGCCCCCACTCCTGCGGGGCTGGCTGATGGGCGACACACCAGCTCCTTTGCCATCGCCCGGAGCTGCAAAACAGACCCTGCTAACCTCGCTGGGCCTGCTGAAGGGACAGAAAGTGGCTTAGCCAACCCCCCAGGCCAACACTGGAGAGGGAGAGTTTTCTTGGCAACACGCGTCTCTGTTCAGAATATTGCTGTTTGCTTAGATTTGGAGCCTTCGGGCTGTGGCTCATCCTGTTTGGAGAGTGACTGACCCAGATCAGACAAGACGGAGCAGCAGAGGGATGCAACCTTTCCCTCAAAATTCTCAGACTCCAGGTTACATAAGCGCTTCCGATTTCCCTTTTGACACTCAGAGGCAATGGAGATTAGATACGAGTCCTGCTGACGGTGACACAAATTGAAAATTAAAATTAACTGTGACCTGGCAACCTTCAATACTTTTCTCGGGCCCAGCCCTGTCGCTGCCTCGTATCTCTTGGGGAAGAAAGCACCCCAGTGACATCTGTTGGGGGAGCGTAGGGATCCCCAGGGAGTTAACCTACGGCACCCTTGCTCCTGCTGGTTTACAGCGGTATGTGGGAGACCTCCAGCCTGTCTTATGTTTGCAGCAAGCAGTGGTGGTTGGGGCCGGGGGTGAGCTGATGGTCTGAAACAGCCTTCACTTTCAGGGATTCTTCTGTGCCTCTGAAGTTTGGGGTCTCAGCCCTCTCGGGAGGGGAGGGCCCCTCTTGAAGCTCCCAGGTGACGTCACTAGCAGTGGTGGAGAATGGGTCAGCTGGGCTCCCGGGAGGCCCCACCTTGCTTTGTGGCTCTCTGATGGCAGTTGTAGCCACAATGGTTGCCCTGTGCCAGAATTCAACTTGGCACATAGTAGGCCACCAGGCAATATTTGTCGAACAAAGGAATGACTGTTATGAATGTTCAAGGCAATAATATAGTCTCAACCCAGTTCATTGAGCACTTACTGTGTACCCCTTGAAGCACATGACCTCATTTAATCCAACAATTTATGAAGTCAGTACTATTATCCCCACTTTACAGATGAGGAGACTGAGGCTCCATTGGTTTAAGCAACTTGATTAAGTCACATGTCTCAGAAGAGACAGGACTGGAAACCAGGGCTCCTGGGTTTGCACTTTTAGTGGTTCATCCTCCTAGAGAAAGGTCAGTCACCATTGCCTTACCCCTGAACATTTTCTGTCTCTCTTCCACAGGTTTTCCACCAAGTACTGGATGTCTCAGACGTGCACAGTCTGTGGGAAAGGGATGCTTTTTGGCCTCAAGTGTAAAAACTGCAAGTAAGTGGCTGCACCTTGGAGTGACTTTTTATAGCACCCAGTGTCATCTGGAGCCATCCCGGGCTCTGAAATAGCTTATGGGAGTTTGGTTTCTTGACTCTTGGAAGAGTTGCTTGCTTTGTTTTTCAGAAATGGGTTTGAAATGAACCTCTACAGTTGGATAGGGAATCAGCGAGAGCAATTCTGAATAAGAGCTGATGGAAGATTCTGGAAATGCATAATGCTGTCTGCTGAGGCATGGTGGCACCTCACATTTTCATAGCATCTGAGGTCCAGGGTTTGCAAACTTTTTGTCCAGTTGACTAGATAGTAAATATTTTAGGCTTTGCAGGCCATGGGATCTCTGTAGCTCAAAAGCAGCCATAGGCAGTACAGAAACAAATAGCCTTGACACGTTTATTTATTGCAATGCAACTTTATTTGCAGAAACAGGCTGCAAGGCCGGCTTTGGCCCTCAGCTGTCATTTGCCAGTCCCTGAGTTAAAGTTGGCAAAGTTCTTTTCTCCTCTCTTCCTTCCCCTCGCAGTACCTCTCTGAAGGAGTGTTATAATTCTCCCCATTTTACAGATGTGAAGGCTGAGTCCTGGCAAGGAAAAGTCATAGCTAGGAAGTGGCAGCAGGACTTGAACTCAGACCCCTAACTCCTATCCTTCTCGCTTTCTGTGGCATCATGTTGGTCTTGAGTTTTGGTGAGAAGACCAGGCCATCCAAGCACCCCGCTTCCCTCCTCTTCCACACCCCCATTCCAGGTCACGCGTGGCAAAAAGGGAGGAGGCAGGAGGAAACGGTGACACCAGATGTGGGCTCTGGGGTCCCACGAAGCCGGGTTCAACTCCTCCCAGCTCGGCTACTCTGTTGCTGTGTGACCTTGGGCAAGTCCCTTCATGTGCCTGTCCCTAGTGTTTCATCTGTGTGGAAGGAGCAATCGTCACAGCTGCCTCAGGTGGCAGCGAGCGCTCAATAAATCAGCACACTCGGGACACAGCACGGTGACAGGCTCAGAGTTCAGTCCTAAGAAATTGCCAAGGCCTTTCTGTCTGGCCTTTCTCCTTCTATAAACATGGATTAAATACCCTTTTAGGTCCAATTACTATAAAATAGTCAATTACGTTCAACTGTGTGTAATGGCTACAAATGAATGCTTTATAGAGGTCACTTAGTTTAAAAGACCCTAGGAGCCCCTCTTTCCCCTCTTGCCTGGTTCTTCCTTGTGTAGTCTAGACCGAGAACTCTCACTGGGGCCCTTTCAGGTCTCCCCAAATCCTTGCCCCACGATGGGGAGGTGAGCTAGTTCTCTCTCCACCCCCAGCCTGGCAGCCGCACCTGAGTAACGCAGGTACAGCTAGCTGGGTGAGCCCCCTTCCCTCCTGGAGTTGTGGGGAGGGGGGATTCATCAGTTTCGGCCCCTAAGGAGCCGTAAGCTCCGTGGGATAAGGGGAGGTGGGGCAGTGATTACCCAGCACTAGTATGTCATGGCTGCCATCCTCACCTTGATCCTCCGTGGACCCAGGCTCTCAGGTGGCCCCTGGTCTTTCTGAGTCCGAGAGCCACAAGGCCAGCCCCTCGGGTCTGGCTGGCAGGCCGTCTGATTTGTCCTGTATACCCAGCAACTCCAAAGACCTGTCTCCTCTGTATCTAGTCACGCCGTGTTCCAGGGGGGAAGTGGCAACATTCACATCCTCACAGCTGCCACGTGGAGGCTTTGAAGTCAGGTAAGTAGGTGACAGGGTCGCAGCCAGGAGTAGCAAGGCGGAACACTTCGCAAGCCGTTTTAATTTTCAGCACTAGTGGCAGAAGTCGGAGGCAGCCTTTGCTGCTGCCCTCTGTTCTAGAAATAATGAGAAAAGGCTTAGGCCCTGCCAAGGGTTGGGAGGGGAAGTGGGGAGACAGCTGGCTGCAAGTAGCATGGGCTTTGGAAACAGCCAGAACTGAGTTTGGGTCCCGGCTCCATTGCTGAACTCCCTGTGTGAGCTTGAGTGAGAGTTTGTCATCTTGGGGCTCAGTTTCCTTATCTGCAAAGTAGATGTGCTATTGGGGCTGTTGGAAGGAGTCCATGAAATGTCCTTGCCCCAGATTAAAATGTATTATCAAAGAACATTCCTCCCTGCTCCATCTTGTACAAACAAAAATGACTCCTGGCATGTAGGAGGCAGAATGCAAACCAAGCCATGGTTGCACTGCACCACCGATCTTACCAATTTGCTCAGCCCTTAGAAAAATCGCCAAAGCGGTGACAGCAGCTGCTGCAGCTGCTACGAAATTGCAGCATGCTTCATGAATGTTGACATGGTCCTTGTAGAAACTACAATAGAATTTCGAGCTAACTCCACTACGTAATTTTGAGCATGCATTACTAATATCGCCGGTGGAAGTTCCAACTTACTCATCTATGAATAAAATCCTGCAGTTTTTTGTATTAGACATAGAGAGGATGGATGGCCATTTACATGTGTTTTCAAAGACTGGCGGGATTTTGGATTTATTTGTGAGCTGATAGAAGGGCTGGATGGAGGTGAGGAGTAGACAACATACAGACCCCGTTGTCAAGGAGTTTAGGGGAGACACACCTATAGAAGAGTGAATTTCAATACAGTTGAAGTATATGCACAAGAACAGCAACAGGTGAAATTTCAGGGATGACACCAAGAATGGTGAGGCAGCTTCTTATAGAAGACAGACAGCTGTCTTATAGACAGAACCATTTGTTCACTTATTCAACTAATATTTATCGAGCACCTGCTGTGTACCAGGCACCGTTCTAGGCACTGGGGAAACAGCAGCGAATAAAACAGATAAAATCCCTGCCCTGGTAGAATTTATATGGGCGAGAAGTGGGCAGACAGTCATCAAGGTAGAATAAATTAGTAAATTTTTGCAGATGATGCAAAGTGCTAAGAAGAAGAAGAAAGCAAAGAAGGGACATAGAAAAGGGCCAGGATGGGGTCTGCAATTTTAATTAAAGTGGGCGGGGATGGTCTCATACTTGACTGAGAACTTTGCAAAAACAGTGGTATGTGATCGAAGTCCATTCCTGTCCACCCCAGAGGCATGGATTTGAACCTGCCCTGAAGGAAATGATTTTTTTTTTTTTTTTAACCCAGAGCATCCCTGGTTCTGTGACTGCCAGAAACTCAGATTCAGTAGCTCTGGGGCAGAAACCCCCAGAATTTGCATTCTAACAAGCTCCCAGGTAAAGCCGATCGTGCAGGTCCTCGGACCCCACTTTGAGAACCACGGCTCTACATAGAAGATGTAGTTTAAAGCACAAAACCAAACTTTGTTGTACAGCTGTGGGTTGTTGGTGTAAGGATGCACACACCCCTTAGCCTCACTCTGTAGATCTGGGTCATTTTCGTCATCATCTTTCTAGTAAATTCATCCAGTGCATGTTTGTGTGATGAGTCAAAAAGATAGCGTGTGATTAGGAACCCAAGCTGTAAGTCGGACACACCTATATTTGAATCCTAGCTCTGCCACCAACTGGTTGTGTCACCCTCTCTGAGCCTCAGTTTCTTTCTCTGTAGAACAGGGATAATAATATCTACCTCGATAGCTTGTTTTTGTTTTTTTTTTAAAGTAACATAATTGATCAGGAAAATGCTTATCTTAGTACCTGGCCCATTGTAAGTGCTTGATCAAAGCAAGCCAATGCTATTACTAACGTTATGAATTAACTTTGGGGTCTCCCTACACCCAGCAAGCCAGAAACATCTTCTTAATCTCTAACCCCCTTCCCTCCTGCTTCAGTTTAATGCCCGCTTCCTCCGGAATTATCATCAGCTGTCTTGTTGGCGTTCTGAATAGCAAGATTAATGAAGTAATAGGAAATTAAGACTCCGAAAGCAATTTGCAGTTATCTAAATTGAGGCATTTTCATCTAATAGGTTCATGAGCGCAGAATGGAGTTTAGCTCCGAGTGGTTGGATGTCAGCACAATCCGTATATTGTCTGATAACTGGATTCAGCTGGCAGAAGTTTTGCTTTTGCAGTAAGATGCTGATGGATTTCCCAGCCTTCAATCATGTGTTATCTGTAGCCTTCTGACTTCTTCAGGTCCTTCCCACAGGTTTTTGCAGAGCTGAGATCTGGTTCCTTGGAATTCTCTCTGTCCCTATCTGCACTTCTTGCAGGAAAATGCACAACAGTGATTTGGGTGACTTCTGCTCTAAAAAATGAAAGTTCAAAGTAAGGTACATTTTTTTTCCCCGCTTCATGAGTTGGAGTGTGGGAGGGAGGGAGACATTTTCCAAAACCACCAATGGAGAAGTAGCATTTTCACTGTCTCCTCTGCTTGTTCTAGCTACCCCTTCTCCGTTTTCATGGACTATGCTTTGGTCCGGTTAGGTCAGCCAGCCCTGGCTGAGCAGCTGCCGTGCGGGGTTCTGTGCTGCCCCACGGAGTTTGAGGGTGAAAAAGATGCAATTGCTGTCCTTGAGGTGCTCACAGTCACTCTCAGTTCTCAAGGTGTGCCCTGGCGCCACCTGTCTCAGGGTCAAGGTGGTGGCTTAAAATTGCAGCTTCCTGAGCTCTTCTGCAGACAGGGCCTAGAAATCTGCATTTAGTTAGCCTCCCAGATAATTCATATTTGTACTTAAGTGTGAGTAAGGAACTTGGATCTAGAAGGGGAGTTAAACAAGGTCCATGAGAGCCGAGCACAGGGACTTGTGTGATCCCAGTTACTAGGGAGGCTGAGACAGGAGGATTAGTTGAGGCCAGGAGCTCAAGACCAGCCTGAGCAAGAGCGAGACCCCATCTGTACAAAAAATAGAAAAATTAGCCAGGCGTGGTGGTGCACACCTGCAGTCCCGGCTACTCAGGAGACTGAGGCAGGAGGATCACTTAGATCCCAGGAGTTCGATGCTGCAGTGAGCTATGATTGCACCACTGCACTCTAGCCTGGGTGACAGAGGGAGACCCTGTCTCAAAAAAAAAAAAAAAAAAAAAAAGCCGAAAATCCCTCAAGATCTGCTTCTAGAAAACCCAAATTACGTCAGTAAAACAACAGCAAGGATACAGACTCTGGAGGCAGAGAGAACTGAGTTCAGGTCCTCGCTCTGCTACTTCCTTACTGTGTGATTCTGGGAAAGTTTCTAAACCTCTCTGATGTGCGATGAGGCTAATATGTTCACTCCACGTGATATGTGAATGCCCCAATCACATTAATTACCTGAGGGTTCCTTCAGCATTTATTTCATTGCAAAAACTGACTTTCTACGAGTACAAAATACACAAAGAAACAGACCCACTAAATCACTTCCGAGGGTTGATGCAAGGTCAAAGTTCTGGAAAATTTAGCACATTTCCTACTTTTCTGCAGTTCTTGTTCTCTGTTTTTCTTTTGGAATTTTCTGAACCAACCAGCTTCTCGGGAGATGTGTGAAAGGGTTTATTTCTCAACCTTGACACCGTTGGCATTTGGGGCCAGATCCTTCCTTGTCATGGAAGGATGGAGGATGCTTGGCAGTATCCCTGCCTTCCACCCACTAAATGTCATTAGCACCCCCCCCACTCTCAGTTGTGACAATCAAAAATATCTACAGACATTGTCAAATGTCCCCTGGAGGTCAAAATGGCCCCTGGTGGAGAGCTACTGGTTTATATACTATACCACTCATCTGCGACCAGTGGTTCTGCAAAATGCCTCATTTAGTCGGAGTATGCCAACTTTCAGTTGCTTGACCTGTGCTTAGAGCCATTACTAAAATATTCAACTTATACAGTGAATCTTTATATAAATATAAGGTTATAGGGTGAACTATAGGGTTATCCATCCTACAATTATAGGGTGATGTAGAGATTATAATCCCCATTATATTATAGGGTGATCAACCATCCCAGTTTGCCTGGAACTTGCCTAGGTTTAGCACTGAATGGAACAAGTGTCTGGAAACCCCTTAGTCAGTCCTTGCTTGGTCACCTTACAATAGAGGCAGGTCTGTGCTAGCGAAAAACATTTTGTGTGCTCCAGTTGAGGTCACTGTCCACTTCTGTAGGAGCGACACCTGTGCTCGTTTCCCTGGGCAGGTAAGGCACAGCGTTTGGAAAGCTGAGTTCCTTAGCACAGATTTCCAGTATATTCCAGTGGTGTTTTAATACTGTTTCTATAAGTCCTTTCTCCCGCCTGCTGGCTGGACATGCTTGTACCTACTTCTTTTCATATAAATAGTCACTTTACTAATTTTCACTTAAATGAGCCACACACTTCTTTTTATCTCATTTTGCGATGTTATTGGATCTTTTTCACTTGGATTTGATGCATTCTTCAGTTTCCCTCTTGTCCTGTGTGTTCTCCTCACCTATGTTCTTGCCTCGAAATGTAACGTTTTATCTGAAAATATCCTGTTTTCGCAAAATGGCTGCAGTCGCAGGTGACCAGATGAAAGCGTGACGTCACCGTGGTTGGTTGGAGCCACTGGGTACACTCATTTGCCCAGACCTTAAGAAACCGGAGAAATGATGAGCGCTGATGTTGCAGCTGCTGCGAAGTTCCTGGAAGCTTCAGGAATTTGTACAGCAGGCAGGATATTGGCAGGATATAATTATGAGCATGTATTTCAGAGATCACCAGCTTGAATCTTGAACTTACTTTTATATTAATAGAAACGCTTCAGTTTTTGCAATAATTATAACGGGAATTAATGGTGCCTTATATGCATTTTTACCTATTATATAAGCAAAAAATTTAGGTCTAATTATAGTTGCATGTGAAGAATGATCATAAATCTCCTGGGGGCTGAGGTGGGGTTAGATGTGATAATGATGACAATTAGGATAATGGTATCATGTGTTGGGGGCTTACCAGGTGCCAGACATTCATTTAGCGAAACACTTTGTATGCACGATCTCATTTAATCTTTGCAACAGCTGTGGAAGGTAGGTAAGGTCTGTTCTATTATTATCCCCATTTTACAGACAAGGAAACAGGAGACCTTCAGGTTTCCGGACTTTTAACCGCTTTGCATGGGCAAAGGAGCTGGCTGTACAGTAGACCGGCAACAAACGCTAGCTCCCACCCACTCACTCTGCTTGCCCTTGAACTAGACAGCCAGCACAGAGTGTGAGAAACTGGGCTCAATCCTGACCCTGGACCAAAGCTTTTCCGCACCCACCTCCCACCCCCAGCCTTCTACACTCTCGCATCCATCATCCTTTCTGGAATGGGACGATGACAGATGTGTCTTTGTGTTCTGACGAATGTACCTTCAGGTCCAGAGGGCCGCTTTCTCCTCTTCCAGGGAAGCTGAGGGAGGGCATCCCCGACAGGTAACAAACCTACAGCTTCCCTCACAGGGCCCTCTTACGGAGAGAACAGCGCTGGGGGTTTCCTGGTGATCGTTTTTTGTGATGTCGCTAGAGCCCGTGGTCTGATTTACAAGCCACTCCTCCCCACCGCTCTTTGCTCGTTTGTATCGTGGTTGGGTTTTTCTTTCTAGGAGTTGCAGGCTAAAGAGCCAAACCCTACTGAGCTGTGAGTGGTGAGGGAAAGATGGTTTTGATATCTGTACTGAGAGCATGCAGAGGCATTTCTAGAAGCACTGACTCAAATGAGAGACCACCCGGGAACCCCAATGAGACCACAGTGCTCGGTTGGGGTATGCAGTGAAACAAGCCTCGCTCGGGAGGGAGTAATGATTTGGTTTAGTGATTTTTGTTTGTTTGTTTGTTGCAAGAAGTCTCTAGAACTTCTGCAGAAGCGCTTAATGCAGCGACCTGGGAGAAGGAAAGCAGGTGCAGGGGTAGGGAAGGTAACGAGAGGAGAACTTTGTTGCCCTTTCGTTGCAAGTGTCTGCTGCCAGACGGGGGTCTTTGCAAAACGCTTAGCCAGCATTCACCGCCCTGTTTAAAATCCTTCCTTGGGTGCCCCTTGCTCTCAGGATAGAATCCAACTCGTGATGAGACTTGGCTCCGTCCCTTGCTTACCTCTCTTTCTGCCCTCCCCCCTCCCACTCCCCCTCCATGCCCAGAGCTCCAGCTACACTGAGCCAACAACCCCCGCAGCAGGCCACGTGCCTGCTCAGTGACACATCTTTGCAGCCCATTGCTTCCGCCTGGATCTTTCTTGCACACCTCTGCTAGCTCTCATTTATCTTTCAAGCTCAGCTCATCCACCACTTCCTCCAGGAAGTCCTCCCTGACTCCACTCAAATCTGAAGTGCCACACTCTGCCCTTTCCTCTCATACCATAGGACATACCACTACCTTGTGTTTGTCTATTTACCTGGCCAGACTTTAAACTATTTGAAGGTAGGGCCCTGTCCAGATTGTTTGCTGTTTATACTTCCAGAGCTAGCACGGCCCTTGGCACATAGTAAGTGCTTAGTAAACATTTGTTGGTTGAGCAGATCTCCATGGGCGCCTCTGGAGGGAGAGTGGTTCTTGCCAACACAAGGCCCCAAAACCCTGGTTCAAGTTCAGATGAGCTCACGTCTAAGAGGCAGTCTGGGGGCAGTGGGATGAGTGGAAAGATGTTCGTGCTTGAAGCCACAAGAGATAGGTTTACTTCCCCAGGCAGTACATTTTTTGCCAGATTGTAAGATCTTTAAAGGAAGAATCCTTGTCCTATTTTATTACCACACCCCCAGGGCCTAGCCAGCACAGCCCTTAGCACAGAGGAGGAACACGATCGTGTTTTTTGCATGCATGAGTGAATGAATTGTCCCGACTCTGCCCTTTATTAGTAGTATGACTAGACTGCTTACTGGGCCTCAGTCTTGTTGGCTTTGAAATGGGTATAACAATATCCACCTCTTAGGGGATTGTTTTTTGGAGTAAACAGATTATAAATGGCTCAAGGCTGGTGCTTCTTGAACGTTTCCTCCATTTTGGCTGTTAGGGGCCAGGTTTTTTAAATGCCCCACTTGCACGTTGTAAGGAAAAGCTGGGCCCTTACTCAGGCGGGTTATCAAAGTCAGCTGTTATGGGACAAGAGAAAGTGGGAGGAAAGAGGGATTTGGGCTGCTCTGAGCAAACTTTTCATAAATTGGTTAGAATCGCTGGAGGAACCATGTGACATTAACGTGACAGTCTTCCCCAGCTGGAGTCTTGCCTGTCCCTCCTCGGAAGCCTGGCATTGTGATCCCAGCTCCGTGCCGGCTCTAGGCTTGTGTCTGTTTCACAGGCCTGGTGGGGGCTGTGACAAATCTATTAAGAAAACAGTAGAGCTGCTCGTAAAAGGGACCATTTGTCCCGCCACGGTTCCGGGCAAGATGCATGGAGGTCCACTTTGCTTCTGGGCAAATCCTTGTCCCGCCCTGACACCGGGGAGAAGGGAAGGAAGAAAAAAGGGAATGAGAGAAGGATGTGTTTGCCTTTCAGAAGCTAAGAGGCATACGATTTATAAGAAGTCACTTTTCAAAAACATTTTGATCAAGAATCCCCCAGTCGGTAGCATCTGACAGATTTTCCTTCTGCCTTTACTTGTTTCCTTTTTCTTTCTTTCTTCCTCTCTCCTGCTGTCTCTCTGATATTTATCCAGCGGGTATTAGGTACTCATCACCTAAGGAAGGAAAGGGAACTGCAGCACGAAGGAAGACCCCTCTGCCCTCCAGATAAATCCCATATTTAATTTTCAGGCAGAGACGATGTCTCATTTAGCCAGTGGCTCCTTTGGGGGAATGAGATGTTCCACATAAGCAACTTTTTCCCATAACTGAAGCTTGTGTCCTATTAAGCCTAAAAAAAAAAGAAAAAAGAAAAAAACCATTTGCAGTGAAAAGTTTTAAATAAATCCTTTCCAAGTTGCCAGGCTCTGTGGGTCGGCCTGGTGTTTGCGTGCCCTCAGGATGTGTTGTATCCCTGCCTGCTAAAACGTTGACCTGTCTGGTGCCTCTGTGGACACGACTCGGGCCAGATCACAGCCTCAGAGGGTGAGACTTGGGAATGTGATCCTTGAAGCAGGTGGTCTCCTGATAAATTGTATGCTGGTGGCTCTTTCTTCCAGAGGCATAGAAAAGGCCAAAAGTCTAATTTAGGGGGAATCACACACATTTCCAGCTGGAAAAACGGTTCTCTGTAAGTGGGATGTGGCATGTGTCTGCGCGGCGCAAAGCCTCGCTGTGAGCCTCTTCCCGCTCCCTCTCGGGTCTGCGCAATTTCAGGGCTCGGCTAATCCTGCCGACTCTATTAGCACATCCTGGATGTGCAGGCTCTAGTTATTGACATCTGAACCTCCGTGCAGGGTTTAAGTGTCTGGGCATCGGAGATATTTCTCCTGGGGTTTTCTGTGTGAGCAGAGCGTGGGTGCATGTTGCTACTCTGAATGCTGGTCTCTGAAGCCCCGGGCTGGAAGGAGGAGTGTGTTCCATCCCCCACCGCTGGGCCAGCGGTGCAGGAGGGCTTTTCCGTTACTGCAAGAGACGAGCACCAAGCCGGAGAGGAGCATGCCAGGGAGGAGGGCAGGAAACAGGCCGAGGTCATGGGAGCGCTTGCCTGTCCCGTCCTGTGCTGGTTTGGCAGTGGTCCAAAGGCTAAATGAACTTGCATGCCGCTGCTTCAGGGCACTGCCCGCGGTGGAGACTGGGCTTCTTTGCACCTGCAAGTCGCCTTCCAGGTGGGCTTGTTACAGAAGACTCGTAGAGGGTGGTGTCAGAAAGAAAAAATTTCTGTCTGGAAGCTTCCGGGGTAGAGTCCGGCTATTGCAAGTGCAGAAACTTCTTGGTAGGACTCCCAGTGGGCAGATTTCCCCATGCAGGGAAACATCCGTCTGACCGGGTCACACGACTTGCCCAGGGACCCCCTCAGACAACCATCGCTGGCTGTTCCATTTCCCTGGATTCTATGTTATGATCTTACGACAGCTGCAATTGTTTTATTTATTTGCTTGCATATCTGTTACCCTCACTGTAAACACGGGGCTTCCTCCGCCTGGTTCACTGCGTGTCCCCAGTACCTGGGGCAGCCCTGGCCTAGTTCAGTGTTCGGCGAAGGAATGAAAGGCTCGTTTCCCTTTTAGCAGAGCTCTGCGTCAGGGTTATCCCGTGGGGGATGGGACCTTTCCTGGAGATCTTGGGGCCTTAGAAAAGAAAAAGACAGAGAAAACCAAGTCACAGTAACTTGGGATTTGTATAATCCTTATGAAGCCAGGCAACGGCAGGGGGAACAGCTAGGTGACATCTGGGGCTTGTCTCAAAGAAGGGCACTTTGACTCAGGTAGCTCTGGCTCCCAGGAACCTTCTTTACCCACCCTTACCCCCAAGATGTAAAGCAGGAAGAGTTTCGCAAGTTGTGGAGGCATCGAGCGTGGTGGCTAAGAGCTGGGCTCGGGACCTCTGTCTCTTACTGGCTGTTTGACCTTGGGCAAGTTATCCAAATTTGCTGAGCCTCAGTTTCTCACTCTGTAAAACGGCCATAACAATACTTGCTGCTACTTAGGGCTGTGATGAGGATTAAATGAATGACGTGAAGCACTCAGAACATTACCTGGATGTCATGCGCACTGCGTAAGTGTTAGCTCTCGTTAATTGCAGAGTCCTGCAGTCTTTGTGGCATTCGGGACCAAAAGCACCTCCCAATGTTTTCCTCAATCATCTTACACTTTCTGGTGCCAAGAGCTGTGCCCTCTCTTTGTAGATTCCGAGTTGTCTAAGTCAGCTTTTCCCAATCTAACTGAGTCATTTATTCAACACCCCGTCATGGATAAATTATGTAAATTTTGTCATATTTATATATCTACTCTCCTATTATGTATTTATTATTTATAGTCCTTTTAACTTAATTTATTTAAACACAAAAACATATCATATTATCATGAATGGAAAATTGACGTCACTTATCATTCACATAAGGTAACCCGAAAAAATATTAGATATTCAAATGGAAAAATACATGGATTAAATTCCCAATGGATATTGTTGCCTGTCCGAATCGGGACGGGGGCTAGCGCATGTGAGAGACCTTCTCTCTGCTACAGTCAGATTGGAAGGGAGGTGGGGGGGCTCAGGTTCCCATGATGTTACTGAGCATCGATTCATGATGTCCACGTTCCTCCTCACTTCCCCCTGCACTCTGGGCCGTGAAAGACTGAACGCAGAGAAAAATTGGGGAAACGTGCACAGACATTCCAAAGCAATCAGCTAGGCTGGTGATCCTCACACCTGAGCATGCATCGGATTCACCTGGAGGGCTTGTTCAAACACAGGTCGCTGCTGGCTGCGTCCTGGCCTCCGAGGGCTAACTCAGGCTGTGTCTGGGTATGTGAGCCATTCCGCTAAAGAGAACTGTCAGATCCCTAGAGAGGAACAGGATGCAGGACACCTATAAATTCCCACTTCTCCATATAGTGCATGTGCCTTTCTATTTGAATACTGAACCTCTAAGCCACCTGAGGGCAGCCATCCGGCAAAGATGTTCGCTGTGGGAAGTCAGGCTGGTGAGCACAAAAATGGCCTGGATGGGACACGTATGGCATCTTCCTGTGTGTACCCATCCTATTGACATAAAACTCTAAAAGAAAAAGACCAAGCCAGGCTGCAGTAACTTGGAATTTCTATTATCCTTGTGAAGTCAGGCAATTGTAGAGGGAAGAGCAAGGTGACATCATACGCTTGCCTGGAAGGGAGATATTTTGACTCTAAACTCTTCAACCTACTGCCTCTGAAGTGTAATACCTGTTACCAATTTCATCTTAATTGGAAGCCCTGGTTGAATGTCTCCTACAGCTTGAGCCTTTAAGAAAGGTGAGAGGCCACCTTTGGGACCACTGACCCAGGTTTTTTGTCAGTTAATCTGTTTTTCCATCTGTAAAATGGGAATGATTATAATACCCAATTTGTAAGGTGGTTATAAATACCAAATGACATAGTGTATGTAAAATGTTTAGTGCAATGGCTGGCAGATGAGTCTTCAGGTAAATGGTAGATGATGATTAGCATTGTGGTGATGATGATAGTATGGGCTGATAAGGGAAAGTGTGTTGTTTGGTATTTTTCAAAGCACGAAGTCCACATGGGCACTGTTGGTGAGACAGGTGCCACCCACTCTTGGGCCACCCAGGACTGACCTGAGAGAGTGGGATGGTGGCAGCCTCTTTCCTGAGTTAATGTCCTGGGTTGCTAAGGATCTGTGCCTTTGCAGTAGCTGCCCCATCTCATCTCACCTCACAGCTTGGTATCCAGAGCTTTCCAGACCACTAGGGCATCCCACCCACCCACTCATCTATCCATCCATCTATCCATTCACCTGTGCATTCATCCACCCATCCACTCATCTATCCGGCTATCTCATCTGTCTGCCCACCATCCATCCATCCATCCATCCATCCATCTATCCATCCATCCATCTGTCCACCCACCCATCTGTATACCTATCTATTCATTCACCTATCCATCCATCTATCTACCTACCTGTCCATTCACCCATCTGTCCATCTATCCGTCCACCCCTTATCCATCCCTCTATACATCCATCCACACATCCATCCACCCACCCATCCATCCATCTGTCCATCTTTTTCTCTCTTTCTCTCTCTCAGGTTAAAGTGCCACAACAAATGCACCAAAGAAGCCCCACCCTGTCACCTGCTGATCATCCACCGAGGAGGTAAGTATTTAACACTTCCTGTCCCAGGGGTGGGGTGGGGTGAGGGACTCCTGCAGGCCGCTGGAGACAGCGGCCCCACCCGGGCTGATTCTGGATACCTCCCCATCCCCAGACTCTTGCCTGTGTCATTCCTTCTCCTCTGACACCCATCCTTCCTGACATCTGTCTCCTTTATCCATCCCCCATGCCTGTTCTTTCTGTTCCCAGCTCCTGCAGGGGTCACTCTGATACTTTAGCCCCCAGGTCTGTCTCCTTCCTCCCTCACCCCTGCTCTCTCATCCCATCTCCTCTCCTAATTCTCAGTCTCTTCTCTTTCCCACAATCCCATCGCTTTTCCTTCCCACTAAAAAGAGGGCTGGCTGCATGTTTTTCCATTCTTTGCTCTCTGGACTCAATCAATTGGGCTTGCAGAAGTGGGCACGGGGATGGCTCTGGCTTGTATCTGCTGGTTTGGGCCATCTCTGTCCCATCCCCTGGGGCCCTGCGAGTGTGTGGACCAACCTGTCCAGGGTGGGAGATAGCAGCTATCCCTGGGAGAACCACTACCAGGCTTCCACTATGCAAAAGATAGACCAACTTGGCTAGAAAGAAAGACTAGAAGAAAAGGCTGTTCCCAGCCTGCCGAGGACACTATAGGAGGCACCTCCCTGGGAAGGCTTGCCACCCAGCTTCCAAAATATTTGCCCCGATTCTCGCCCTGTGGGGTGGTCACCCCCAGACTCCATCATCCGTATTGCAGTTCATCCCTTCCCTAAGAGACTCTAAGCCCGTGCTGTCCAATACAGTAGCTACTGGCCACATCTGACTATTTAAATTTAGACGGCTTAAAATCAAATAAGAACACAAATTCAATTACTCAGTTGCACCAGCCCTGTTTCAAGGACTGTGTGGCCACATGTGGCTACCATATTGGATAGGGCAGATGTAGAGCACTTTCATCGTCACGGAAAGTTCTAGTGGACATGGAGGGCCAGACCCTTGCTATTCAAAGCATGATCCATGGACCCAGCAACGTCAAGGCCACCTAGGAACTTGTTAGAAGTGCGTAGTTTCTGGCCCCACCCCAGACCTGCTGAATCAAAATCCGCATTTTTAACACACTCTGCAGCGAACTCCCGTGCACTCGAATGTTGAGACGTGCTGCTCTGTGTAAGCTAGATGCCTACTAGGGGCAAGTTAGTAACCTAAGGGAGAGAAGCCGGCCAGATGGGGGCTGTGGCACACTGGAGAGCCCAAGTGTCATCTGGAGAGGGTGGCCTCTCCAGTAACAACGTGGACCTGTGTTGCTGGCATTTCTGACATTTCAAACAAAAGCCCAAAAAGAGAGTTTTATGTGCCATATGCTTATTTTTAAATGTTAGCAACTTATTGAAATATTTTAAACTATTGGGGTTACCCTCTTGCGATCCCCCAATCTGTAGGTTGGATGGAGCCTTAGAGCCACCAGGGAGCAACGCCAGGGTAGCAACTTGCTAATCTGGTACCTGCCCAGCCTCCTTCCCCATCTCCCGCTTCTCCCCACTCGCCTCCCCTGGCCCTGGTCAGTGCCTGTTTTAGGGAATCTGTTCTATTTTAGAATGAACCCAGGGGAAACTTAAAGAAGGAGACAAACTGCTGCTGAAAGCACCGTGATATGTCCCAAAGCCATCGGGCCATTGGTTTTCGATGATTTTGGCATTGTTTATGACCACTAAGAGAGAACATTGCGAGTGAAGGCAAAGCCATCAGCTTCGCTTGCCCCTTCCCACCCCTCATCCTTAATGGGAGCCGTCTGGTCCCTGAATGACTGTCTGCGCCCAAAGAGGCTGTTATAAAACCTGAATTCTCACCTCTCATGAGCCCCTGCCTCGGGTCAGCGTCACTGGGGAAATCGCCTCCCACCTACTTCCTCTCCGTGGTGGGTTCTGCGGGAGCCCAACTCCCACGTGGAGGTGACAGATAGCCTGCTGGAAGGCGACCCGCTCTCGGGCGTTGACATTTGGAGAAGGGCTCCCTCCCACCCACCTTAAGGCCGTGCTCCCTTGGCTGGAAGGAGGCAGGTGCCTGTACGTGCAAATCACACTGAACTTTCCAGAAGTCCAACAGCTTCTTGCTCTTTCCCCCGTTGGTTGGAAATTCAAAATATAGTCAGTTTCCATGGTGATGGCAGCTCAGGCTAAGCAGAGGAATTAAGTCCCTGGGTCAGTCCAAAGCTTTAACTTCTTAACCAACACTCTCCTCTCACCCCCGCGATAAAAAAGAAAAGAAAAAAATTCAGCTAACAAGTAATACCGGGCATCAGGTTTGCATTTGAGCTGCTCACTTTTGTCCCTCACCGTGTTCCCTGTGAGTAGTAGAAATGACAGAATGGAGAGGGACTTGCATGATGTGATTCGGATCAGGAAGCATGAATTTAGCATCAGCTGTTTACCCAGCCCCCTGGGTGGCCCTTGGCATGATACCGAGGGGAGGGCGGGAGCAGCTGAGCCTCTCTGGAAGTGTTTCAATGTACAACAGGCTGCCCAGGCCTGAGAAATCTCCAAAGTAACAAAGAATGATTGAGAAAGGAAGAAGGTTAGACGGTCAGGGACAGGTGCCTTCCTGAGGCACTAACTATGGCCCCTGAGAAATTAGGGACCTCTCGTGTTTCAAATGAGTTTCAATTCTGAAATGGATACGAATACGAAACAAGTATGGCATTGAAAATAAAACCTGATAGATTCATTTTTATAATTTTTAATTGTGCAAAGTCATATATTGACAATACAAAAATGTTAGAAAGCACAGAGAATGCCCAGATCCACCACAGTGACAGAACGACTATCACTTTTAGTGAATTCTCTTCCAGCTCTAAGGGTGGGCCTTCGAGGTGGGGTCTGAGCTACGCTCTCCTGGCATAACCAAAGCCAAAGCGGTACTTAAACTCCCAAATTGGTGTTTTTGCCCCTACGGACCCAGCAAGGTTAGTCCGGACAGAGTCCGTCCCGTGTGACATCAACAACCCTCTAAGGAAGCCACCCCGGTATTCGGACCTGCACATCAGTCAGACGCTCCCCAAAACCAACAAAATCAACAAGGTAAGGCTGGGCTTCCTCTGGGTCTGCATATGTGGGTCTGGTACTGCCAGATGTGGGTAGGAGGGAGGAAGGGATTGGTCCAGCATTCCCTCCCAGCACCCCCTGGGCCCTCCTAATTCTGTGTGGTTGCTGTTGAGTAAAGCTTGGAGGACATCCATTGATCAGTGGAGAGATTCGTATGCCAGGAACCTCATTTAGAGGGAAGGCACCTGGGAATGAGAATGGATGAGGATGTCCAATAGGTCGCCACAGAGGTGGGAAGAGAGACTTAAAGGGAGTTGCCTTGATGGTCCAGACCTCAGCTGGTCGGCCTTGTGAGAGGTTTCCCCGTCTGCTGGCACCAGCTTTGCAGATGCTTCTGGGCTTTCTGATACGTCTGTTGAATCACCTTCAATGTAACACGACAGCTTGAGAAATCACCTGTTGGCATGTGCAAACTTTGCCTCCTACTGTGGGGCTGGAAGTGTCCCTGGCATAGCTTTGGTGCAGCCCCATCAACAGACCAAACGAAGGATGTGGAAATCATTCCAGAAATTTCTAGGCCACAATGAACAGGTGCACAGAGGACCCCCTGCTGACCACCTGTGTGAGGGCAGAAGCCCACCAAACTGGCTAATGTTCTGAACTCAGGCCCCCAAAGATGTCCCACACACCCAACCTCCATCAGAAGCTCAGAAGGAGACCCCTGTCCCTTGGTTGGAGGGTCAGGAATTGGGACAGAGCGCAGAGGGGATGGTTTGTTCCATGATGTCTAGGGACTCAACTGGGAAAACTCACACAGATGGGGTCTGGTGTCCTCTAGAACTATGATCCCCAACGCCCAGGCCACAGACCAGCACCCATCCATGGCCTATTAGGAACTGGGCCGCACAGCAGGAGGTGAGCAGCAGGGGAGCCAGCGAAGCTTCGTCTGTATTTACGGCCGCTCCCCATCACTCGCATCACCGCCTGAGCTCTGCCTCCCCCCCTCCCCCACCCCCAGTCCGTGGAAAAATTGTCTTCTGTGAAACCAGCCCCTGGTGCCAAAAAGATTGGGGACTGCTGTTCTAGAACAGGGACTGGCAAACTGCAGCCCACAGGCCAGATCCATTCTGCCACCTGTTTTTGTAAATAAAATTCTATTGGAACACAGCCACACCCATATTTTCTGTGGCTGCTTTTGTGCTATAAAAGCAGAGTTGAGTAGTCATGGGCATGGCCTGCAACGCCTGAAATATTTACTCTCAGGTCCTTTATAGAAAAAGTTTTCTGACCCCTTGTTTGCAGGCTCCTACACTCACATGTCTGGTTTGTGGGCTGGGATGAGTTTAAGTCTGGGCTCAGCAGAGATGCCAACTAGAGTACCCACGTGTGAACTTGCCTTGTGGCTTGGGCTTCCTCACAATATGGCTGCTTTAGGATAATCAGGCTTCTTACACGGCAGCTCCTGGCTCAAAGAACAACTGAATTAGCCAACGAGGTAGAACTTTGGCAGTGTCATTTCTGCTCTACTTTGCTAATGAAAGCAGTCACAGACCTGCTCAGGTGCAAAGGGAGGAGACGTAGACTCCCACTCTTGATGGGAAGAGTGCAGGCATGTGTAGTCAGGTTTTAAAATGCCCATGGTGGGCAGTAAGAGCACCAACCTTAGACGGTTGTTGTGGGGATGGAATTAAATCATCAGCATTTAAAAGCACTCGGTGAAGTTGCTGGCACATAGTAGAGTGTCGAGGAAATTCTAGGGATTATTAACAGCTTAAATCTTGGGGCCTCCCATCAAAATGTCAGACTGAGTTCACTTGTCCTTGTTATTCGCAGAAGATATAGTTCTCTGGGAGAGAGGGTCCCCACCTCTGGAAGGGCAGAGGGGGTTGAAATGCTGAGGCCCCTGGGAAGTAACTGTGCATCCTTCGTGACCCATTCTTTCCTTTGTGACATCGTGAGGGACGAGGAGCTCAAAGTCACCTTGAGACCTTTCTCTCTGGCTTTACAAACACAGTGAGCCTCTTGGTGTTAGATGGGACAGGAACACGGGTCAGATGGATCAGTGCCTGTGACATTGTTCTGCTTGTCTGCCAGCAGGAGAATTTGATAAGGGAAATACATTCACCTCTATTAAGGAAGCAGCTTGGACACGAAGGTGGACGGATCTATCATAGGGCTGGGTTATTTTCTCCCCTTTCTCTTCTCACTGCCTTCGCGCAGATTCCCCTTGTCAGGCGATGATGTGGTTAGTGCAGTACCTTTCTGAGCCAGTTTGGGCTGAGGATTTTCTTTTCATTGCTCGCTGTCTTCTCTCCTGTCTAGCTCAGTCAATCCAGGTCCAGAGAGGCCTTGTTTTTTCACCTGGCACGGTGGTTGGAGTGTGGATTTTGGAGGCCGGGCTTGCAGCTCAGCTCCCTAACTTGCTGTGTGACTGTGGGCAGGTTATTTCAAGATCTGCCTGCCTTAGTCTTCCCCTCTGTAAAATGGGCAGTATTACAGCTGGTGTTACTGGGGTTGTGGAGAGGATTACAGTGCATGATATATATAAAGGATTTGGTCCAACACTGAACACTCAGGGCCAGGAAGTAGCTTGATGGTGAAGAGAAGGTGGAGGAGGAAGAAGCTAACTATTCTTAGCTTGTAGGAGAAGTAAGAAAGAGAGGAAGAGGAAGGAAGAAGAAGAGGAGGAGGGAGAATGGAGGAGGAGGAGGATGAAGAACAGAGGAGTAGGAGATGGAGGAGGATGGAGACGGAGTTGGTTGGAGAAGCAGCAGCAGCATTAGCATCTGCCAGTCCCTTAGGGGACCAGTCTGCTACCCTCGTGCTTCACATCCCGGCATCAGAACACCTCCCAGAGTGGAGGCAGAGATCTGCCTGCTGCGGTGGAGCTGTCCAGAGCGGCTGCGTGCCGGCTTGCTGTTGTCAGTGGGCTGCAAGGAACAGAGGCCTGCCTAGGCTGGCTCAGAAAAATTAGTTGTCTATTGTGAGAATGGACATGGGGCAGTAAGAGAAATGGCAGTCACCATTTAGGAGCTGCGTCTCGTGACACTAGACACAGAGGATGGTCTTGAGCTTGGGCCAGCTCCTTGGACCCAGTGCAAGTGGTCGTTGTCCTGGCCCTCTGTCATGGCAGTGACTCAGCCACTCCTTGTGTGTCGCCCTGCTCTGTTACTGCTGGCTGGAGTCCTTGTCCTCTTGTCTTTTCTCTGTCTCCATATCGTTCCTCCCCCTGATAACCCTCAGCTTCTTTGCTTTCTGGCTGTTCTGGCTCCTCTGTTCTCCTTGAGCCTCGTCTCATCTCAGCCTTTGCTCCTGATGCTGCTCTTCTTCCTGTTGGCCCATGGGAAGCCATCATTTCACCCTGTGCCCTAGGTCACTGACCGGCTGCCATGGTACTCTGACCTGTGGTCCTGTGTTGGGAGTGGGGTCTGGCGGTCACAAGACAGTGTGTCTGTCTAGGGCCATCCACTCAGCACTGGTGGCAGAGTTGGAGGGTGGGGAGAGCTTCCCTAGGAAACGTCCACGAGAAAGCAGTGATCCCACCCCACATCCAAGTCAGTGCTCAGCCATGGGGTGTGGGGACCTGGGAAGTAAACGCACTTCTGTTTGATTTCCAGAGTCTGATGTGGGTTTCTTATTCCTCAGTACAGCTTTGTGTTTCTGCTTCTGGGCTGGGAGTTGGGACCCGTGTGTGACTCCAGGAAGTCACCCCCCTCTCTGAGTCTCACTGTCCCTACCTACAGAATGAAGAGGTTGGACTGGATGGTCCAGAGGGATGTTTCCAGATCTTATCTGTGTGCAGAGAGAGGAATGATGCCATCAGCCCTTCCCTGCACAATCTGGTAAAGTTTCCCTCTGATGGAACATAGCTGCCAGTCATGGGGCCCACGGGGACACAGATCCGGGTCTGACCTACAGAAGGAACTTCCCCTCCCACTGTAACAGTTCTGCCAGGGAAAGTGAGCACCGCATGCATGCATGAGTCTGTTTATTCACATCTGCCCCGAGCTATAACGATGATAAAGACCCAGTTCCTGTCCTTAAAGAGGGAGAGATAATTCCTTCCTCCATAAAAGCAATTCTTCCCTCCTTCTACCTTTCCTTCCTTTCTTGGACTCACTGATTCATTCATTCATATGGCATTTATTAGACACCTCCTAAGTTTGTGTTTGTGCTGAGTTCTGCAGATTCCAAGATGAACAAGAAGACACAGTCTAATGGGAAGACGTATCCCTTCCTCCTCCCTCCCTCCCTCTCTCTCTTTCTCTCTCTCTCTCTCCATCCTCTCAACCCTTCCTCCCTTCATTTCTTTCTTCTCCATGTTCATGGATCGGAAGAGTCAACATAGTTAAGATGTCAATTCTCCTCAAAATCAATATACAGGCTTAACACAGTTCCTGTCTTGATCCCAGCAAGATTCTTTCTGTAGTTAAAGACAATATTATTCTAAAAGTTCTATGAAAAAAAACAAAGGAACTAGAATAGCTAAAACGATTTGAAAAAGAATGAAGCAGGAGGATTCAGTGTATCCAATTTCAAGATATATTTATTATATAGCTGCAGTAATCAAGACTGAAAATGGTATACCCGTGGCAAGTACGCACACTACAAGATGTTCACTATCATTGGCCATTAGGGAAATGCAAATTAAAACCAGAAGGATATGTCACTATACTCTTACTAGAATGGCTAAAATAAAAAATAGTGACGACACCAAACGCTGGCTAGGATGCAGAGAAAAATCACTCATACTTTGCTGGTGTAAATGGTGCAGCCACTCTACAGAACAGTTTTTTTCATTTTCTTTAAAAACTAAACATGCTATTACTATAGTATCCAGAAATTGCACTCCTGGCATTTATCCCAGAGAAATAAAAACGTGATGTTCACATAAATCCTGTACATAAATGTTTATAGCAGTTGTATCCACAACAGCCAACAAGAGGAAACAACTTAGATGTCCTTCGGTGGATGAATGCTTAAACAGCGGTACGTCCATATCGTAGACTATTACTCAACAGTGAAAAGGAACTATTGATACTCGCGACAATTCAGATGGAATCTACAGGGAATTATTAATATTCTGAGTGTAGAAAGTCAATCCAAAAAGGTTACACACTGTGTGGTTCCATTTATGTAACCTTGAAATGGCAGTCATAACAAGATGAGAGAATTGAGTTTCTGGCATCTTGAGTGTGAAATTCTCGTGGGCATCCAAGACATGTTGAAGAGGCTGTTGGTTATCTGAGTTGGGAGTGAGATCAGGGACTGAGCCCTGGGGCTCACTGACATTAGTGGGTCCCAGAGAAGAGGCAGAACCAGCAAAGGGGATTGAGAAGGGGTGACCAGTGAGACAGAAGGAAAACCAGGGGAGTTCTGCGTTCTGGAAGGCAAGTGAGAAGTGTGCCAAATGCTGCAGAGGGGACCGATGCGTGGATCTGACCCATGTCCAAGAGTGGTGTCAGAGGAGGGGTGGACACAAAAGCCATTTTGGGGTGGGTTTCAAAGAAAGAAGCCTGGAGCCAGTAAGTCTGGATAACTCTTCAAAGGGGTTTGCTGCAGGAGGAACAGGGATGGAAGGTGGTTGGAAGTAGGGGTTGGACCAAAGGAATTTGATTATAAAGATGGGAGAGGGCACAGCATGTCTATATGCTAATAGGAATAGTACAGTAGAAAGTGAAAAGTTGAAGAAGGTTCTAGAAAAAAAAATTTGTTTAGACGGGAGAGATGATGTTAGGGATGCATCAAAAGAAAGTGAAAAATGGACCCCGTTGAGAGTGAAAATTGTCACATGCAACTGTGCTGAGAATTTTACGTGCTTCTGTGTCATTAATCTTCATGCAGCCCTGGGCGTTTGACATTACGATTATTCCCATTTTGCAGCAGACAAAACAAGGCGTGCAGTGGTTAAGCATTTTGTCCCAGATGCACGGGGAAGAGGTGGCTGTGGGGTTTGAATCTGCTTCTGTTAATTTCCTGGTGCTGCCGTGACAAGTGGCCACACACTGAGGGACTCAAACAAGAGAGATTCATCCTCACACAGTTCTGGAGGCCAGAAATCCGATGTCAAGATGCCAGCAGGGTTGCCTGGGGGAGGCTGTGAAGGGGAGTCTGTTCCACGCCTCTCCTGGCTTCCGGTGGTCCCGGCAGTCCTTGGCTTGTGGCTGCATCATTCCAGTTCTACTTCTGTCTGCTCTCTGTGTCTGCCCTATCCTGTCTCTTACAAGGATATTTGTCATGGATTTCGGGCCCACCCTAATCCAGGACGATCTCATCTCAACATCCTCACCCTAATTACATCTGCAAAGACCCTTATTCCAAATGAGATCGAACTCTGAGGTTCTGGGTGGGCTCATCTCTTGGGGGATGCTATTCAACCCCCTACTCTGCTTCTAAGGCCACCTCATCAAGGCACACGTGGATCCTATCTTCGTCCTGTTTTCGAGCTGGTGCAGGCAGCGAGGAGAGACAGGCAGTGTTGGCTCCAACTGAGTCATGAGCGAAGATGCCGCGGGCTCACGCTCACGCTCCCTCTGGCGCCGTCAGGCTGTTGATTGTTTAATAAACACTCAGGAGGAGAGGTGTCAGGACAGGAGGAGTGTTCTGGGCACCTCAGCGTGGGATTTTCCAGAGTCAAAAAGGCCCCGGGCACATGGCTGTCACCTGTGTGGTTTTCATTACGTGGTAACGTCGCATGCTGGAGTCCGGGCAGTAGATAGGGATTTGACTCCAGAAACTGTTCCTTCCATGGCTGGATACAGGCGGTGGGCATGGTGAAGGAGGCAGGACTGTGGAAGGATCTGGTGAGGGAGGAAAAGGCAAGAGTTGCTGAGGATGCTGGGGTGGCGGGGCCTCTTCCTGCTCCACTCATCCTTTCGGCTGTGTCTCCATGTCCCAGCCTGTCCCTGACGCCTGCCCTGTTTTCTCTCTGCAGGACCACATCCCCGTCCCTTACCAGCCAGACTCTAGCAGCAACCCCTCATCCACGACGTCCTCCACGCCGTCCTCGCCGGCACCCCCTCTTCCCCCCAGCGCCACGCCGCCTTCTCCCCTGCACCCTTCACCGCAGTGCACGAGGCAGCAGAAGAACTTCAACCTGCCAGGTACCTCCATGCCTGGGGAGACGTGGGGTGGGCAGCAGTAGAGGGGCAGAGATTAGGGAGGGGGCGTGTTTGTGCCAGCACCATGGTGGAGCCAGCCCATGCTTGAAGGTTGATGACCAGAGAGGGCCAAGGTGGTGCGTGGACTGACCTTCACCATGTGCTGGGCAATTGCCATTGTTACCGTATTTAATCTTTAGAGTAGCTGCAAGGTCAGTATGACCAGCTCCGTTTTACAGATAAGGAAAGTGAGGCTCAGGAAGGTGCAGGAACTCTTGGGGACTCTGTCTTCTGGTAAGCAGCAACCCAGTGTCTTCACCTAAGTCACAGAAGGGAGTCATTCGCGCTGGAGCTGGCAGTTGTTGTATGAGCTCAATCGGTTAAGATTGGCAGCAGGACCCTGTGCTGAAGATCTGGGGGGACACACGCCTGGGCGGTCTGCATTCCTAGTTTTAACCCAGATGTCTGCACGGGGCTGTGAGTGGGCAGCCTGGTCTCCCGTGTTTCTGCTCTGTGACTTCACCTCCAAAAGAGCATGGTTGGATGAGATGATCTGGAAGGTTCCTCCAGCTCATGAATTCCAGAGCACTCGTGCTGTCAACCAGGGAGTATACACTGGGCTTTGAGAGGATGGTAGAGAAGCCACTCATTAGACATTCTGGCTTCCTGGCCCCTTTTGTCATTAGATCTAAGAAGGGGACACTTTTCTTCCTTCAGGTGGACCAGACCTAAGGGTCTCCCCACCTCTTCTGGGGCCCAGCCCAGTTCCTCTTCAAGAGCCCCAAGAATGATTCCAACTCGGCCATAGTTTTCACACTGCAGCCAACTTCAAGAGGGAGGCTGATGGGACTGGCTTGGCCAGTTGGAACCAGGGTCTCGATCTGTGTTGTTCGATGTGGCATCCACTAGCCACAGGTGGTGATTTAAATTTAAATGAATTAGAATTAAATATAATTAAAAATGAAATTCCTTGGTTACACCAGCCACATTTTGAGTGCTCAATAGCACTTGTGGCTGGTGGCTGCCATATTGGACAGCTCAGGGATAGAACATTTCCATCATCACAGAAAGTTCCACCGGATAGTGCTGCTCTAGGGGCCAATTTCCTCCTTGGCCATTGAGCTTGACCAGAGGCAGGAGGGGAATCCCAGGTCCTCAGCCACAGGTCACACCTCTGAGCTTAACCAGCCACGAGTGGAGTATGAATGGAACTAAACTTTTGGGGAAGGTATTTTGGCATTGTCCGTTAAAGTTTTAAATGTGCCTTCGACTGGCAACATCACTCCCAGGAATTCATATACAGAAATGCTCACATTAGGGTATAGGGACCTGTGTGTAAGGGCTTCATTGCAACAGTGAAAAACCGAAATCAGCCCAAAATGCCCATTAAGAGGAGAATGGTTGAATACACTGTAATATATCTGTATAACCAAATACCCTGCAACCTTTAAAAAGAATGCAGTACTCCGTAGATTTCCTGATATGGAAAGATATCCATAATTTTAAGTGGAAAAACAAATGATTTGCAAAATAGCTGGTATAATAGCATTCTATTTGTTCTAATATTACATACATTTAGGTGTGTGTGTAAGTGCGTATATACATATATGTGCACAAAAAAGTCCGTAAGAACTTCATGCTGGCTGCCGCGGGAGAGGGGTTTTCTCTCGGGCACGTCTATAACGTATATAACCGGTAGCATGCATCAGTTTAGAACTGAATAATAATTTTAGATATGCAATGCTGAAATGGAAAACAAAATAGGACCTTTTAGGAGTGCAGTCGAACCTCCCTCCCACCCCCTTAGGCAGTTTTAGCAGAATTCCCCCGGGGTCTTGTTCACACAAGGACTGGTCACATGCCCCACTCTTGATGGAAAGCCTGTGTTGATGGAAAATTGAGCTTTGGTTATGGTTCCCTGGCAGATATTGAGTTTTCTGGAGGCTGCTTAAGCTAATGCCTAGGCATGTCAATGTCCCCAGCACTGATTTCATCTAGAACATTCTTGTCCAAAGGAGCTGGAAGGTTAACAGCCTTTGGCTCATCTGTTAACCTCAGGACATGCGAAGAGACCCAGGGCAGCATGTGCAGGTTTGGTGATGTTCTGTGCTCTGCCAGTAGGCTGGACCTATTTGTTCTCTGCCCTTCCCTGAGTCCTGGTGCCATGTTGGACATGGCCCAGTGTAGGGTGGAGTCGAGAGTGCTGTGTGGACAGACGGACCTGGGTTTGGATCCCAGCTGTGCGCCTTCCTTGCTGTGTGGCTTTAAGCAGGACACTGACTCTGTTTAGGTCACAGTTTCTCATCAATAATGTGGGGCTAACAGTTCAGGGTAGTGGTGACATCTATCATGGCCAGGTACATGGAGTGGCTTGGTAAAGGATTGTTTTGTGAATTTCTGAGACGAGAGTATTCAAATACCTTCTTTCTTTGGAGCCACCTGGGGCCATCTTGGTACACACATGCACACATCACAACAGGCAATGGCAAATTCTAACAGCTCAAGGGGAGGAAACAAGAGGCAGCGTCTGCATTTGGTGGAGACTGCGGGATTTCTGAGATCTCGCTGGGGCTCAGGAGAGTGTCTTCTCCCTCTCAGAACTCTCCCCACCCCCATTGCTCTACCCTGATTCCGTCTTTATGTTGCTCACTCCATGCTGCGATCTTGTTTAGGTACTCACCTGTCTAGAGTCTGTCTCCTCTGTCAGAAAGTCAGCTCCTTGAGACCAGGTGACGTGTCTTCTTCACTCACCACTCTACCTTCAAAGCCTAACACGTTCATTGTCTACTATGGAAGGCACTCATTGACTGTTTGTTGAACAAATGAATGACCTGAATTTCATCCACTGCCCAGAACTGCAGTTTTTTCTTTTCCACTTGTCTTCTCAGCCCTCAGACTGCATTATCCATTCGTTTTGTTAACAGGTATTTATTGAGCATCTATTGTGTACCAGCTACCATGCTAAGTGCAAAGTATGGAGTGATGAACAAACCAGATATGGCCTGTGGCTGTTGTAACCACAAACTTAATGGCTTAAAACAACACAAATTTAATATCTTATAGTTCTAGAATTCAGAAGTCCAAAATGGGTTTTACTGGGTTTAAAAAAAATCAAGGTATCAGCAGGTCTGATTTGTTCTGGAGGTTCTTGGGGAAAATCCACTTCCTTGCATTTTCCTGGCTTCAAGAGGCTGCCCACATTCCTTTGTTTGTGGCCCCTTGTCACCTCCAACCTCTGCCTCCGTGGTTACAGCTTCTCTCTCTCTCCCTGACTCTGACCCTCCTGCCCCCTCTTATAAGACCCCTTGTGATGACATTAGGTCCACCCTGTTAATACAGGATAATGTCCCCACCTCAAGAGCCTTAACTTAATCTCCTCCATGAAGTCCCTTTTGCCTTGTAAGGTAAACGCAGTCACAGTTTCCAGGAATTAGAATGTGCACATCTGGCGGGGGCGGGGTCGCATTCTTTTGTCCACAACGGTTCTTACTTTTGCAGAGTTTATAGCACAGTGGGAGAGACAGATGTTAACCAAGCAAACATTCACGTGAAAATAGGATTATACATCATGATAAGGGAAGGATTATCAATTGTAAAGGGAAAGAGCAGTGCTGCGGGCAAACGCGATAGGAGAGCACGTTTGGGTTGAAGGTCAAAGATGGCTGAGTTCTGAAGGCGGGGAAAGCAGGGCACGGGCCCTGTGGCAGGAAGGGGCTGAAAGAACATCACGGTGGCATCCCACGTGCCATAAACTAGGGAAAATGGCACCACGCTGCAGAGCTGAGGCCTGGCAGGGGTTTAGCTTTTATTTGAGACCCACTGGGAAGCAGTTGATAGGTTCAGGCAGACGATGACTTGGTCCTTCTTCCTGGCTTCTAGAAGACCACACCGGCTGCTCTCTGGAGGGGCCTTAGGGTCACAGTGGAGTCTCCTCCTAAGTGGCCCGCCTGTCTCTCCCAGCGCCTTTGCAGCCAGGTCCCAGGCGCTCTCGGATGCCAGCAAGCCAGCAGCCACTCAGCTCTCCCGAGCGGCCCGCTCGGGTCACCAGCTGTTCTTTGGAGCCACTTCTCACGGGTGTCTGTTATCAGCGGGAAGAGCAGGTCTCCCAGCGACATCTTTCCTCCTCTTCTGGCCACTCATGTCCCTCTGAGTCATCAGGAACGAGCTGTTCTATGGCACACAGAGGGGTTGAGGAGGGCTCTGGCTCTGGGCGTGGCGGCATCTGCCGGTGTCTCGTTGCCCGACACCTGTCCCTTCTCAGACTCTTGGTCTCCACTGCCCACCCCCTCCTTCTCAAAAGCACGTAACTGCCAGCCAACCTCTTGTGCAGATACCAAGTCCCCATCACAGCCAGAGCCGGGGAGGGAGGAGACCAGCTAAGCCTCTTGAGAACCACGGGTAGTTTTTCTTTTTCTTAATTTTAGCCCCTTGTTAACTAATAAAACGGCTACGTGCAATGAAAAACCTAGGCTATCCAACAGGAAAAAAAAAAATAATAAGGTCCCCAAAGTCACGGAGGATGCTTTTCTTTTAAAGCTTTGCTTTGTCACTTTGAGTACGTTGCTTTCTGTCCTATAGACCCCATTTTCTAGAATCAAAAAATGCATCTATTGGGACTCCAACTATTTGCAATCATCAGGAATTGGACTAAGCCCGAGGTTTCTGCTGTTTTATCTATGATAAAAAGAGAGTTGATTAACTCAATAAATGAGTGTCGCACACCCACTGGTACAGGCACAGGCCCAGGAGTTTGGTGTCCTGAGATAGTAGGACTTGTTCTCTATCTTGAAGGAGTTTATAAATCACTTCCGACCTCGGGGGCAATGTTCCGTCCGCTTCCCCAAAGCAATTGATTTAGCACTTAAAACTGTCCGGTTGTTTCTTAATTATAAATCATTCTTGTCTATTAGTAAAGAGAGCGTGGAAAGAGGTTTGTTTATTCACCACAGCTAATACTTCTTCAGCACCTTCTGTACACTCTTATCCCACGCAATGATGATCCTAACCCTTTGAGGAAGGGACTCTTACTGTCCCCATTTGCACACGTGGACCCTGAGCCTTGGACAGACTTGCTTCAGCTTTTACGAGTAGCCAAAGGCAGAGCAAGGATTCTACCCTACAGGACCCGACTCTAGGCTCGAAACTACCATGCTAATATTTGGAAAACCAACTCCAGAGGCGGCTGTCCCCACATGCCATCAAATTCTGGAAGTGCATTCACCAGTTTGGACTCATGTCTGACCACATCCCTGCCCCCTTCACTTACTTAAGGATCTAAACCTCTTTGTACTCTTCGTACCCCGCCCTAGACACCCCTATTCTAGGCGCCGTACCCTAATGGAGTAAGTGGTCATGTTAGAAACCGTTGAAGTTTCTGAGACCCCCGGGCTCTGCTGAGTGAACTAGAAATAAAAGGAATTATAGAAGAACCAACAGTTAAATCCAGGAAATTTCTTTTTAGCTATTTTTCCCCTAAATACAGAAGTTAATTCATGCTTGTGGTAGGCAGAATCATGCCTCCCCCAACCACCCCCGAAAAAGATGTCCGTGTCCTAACCCCAGGATCTGTGAAAATGCCACTTGACGTGACCAAAGGACCTTGGCAGATGAGGTTAAGCTATGGGTCTTGAGATGGAAAGAGGATCTTGCATGATTATCCAGGCGGGCCCTAAATGTAGGCACAAGCCATCTTGTGTGAGCGAGGCAAGGTCAAGGGCAGAGGAAGGAGGGGGCACAGCCGAAGCAGAGGTCGGAGTGATGCAGGAGCCCCCAACAGCCAGAACAGACAAGCAGAGGACTTTCCTAGAGCCCCCAGAAGGCACCAGTTCTGCTGACATCTGATTTTAGCCCTTTCAGACTCATTTCAGACTTTCGTCCTCCAGAACTCCAGGAGGATAAATTTGCGTTTTCTTAAGCGAGTAAGTTGATGGTAATTTGTTACAGCTGCACAAGGGGAAATTAATATACAATGTTCAATATAGAAAATTTGGAAAACACAGGAAAAGCACAAAGGATTTTTTTTTTAAAGTCACTGGACTCACTCTGCCAAAAGGGAAAGAATTAATATTTTGGATTATGGCTTTATAGACTTTTTCTCTGCGTGTGTGTAATGATGCATTGGACCAAAATGGTATTATACTCAGGATGCCTCTCTGAGTTGGAATGGTCTGATGGTAGGGAGCGTGAGGTGTCAGGTGGGACAGCTGGCTTGGGTGTTTAGAGTTCTGGTTTCTTTATACATAAGCTCAGTCCCTTGCATTTCAGGGTGTTTGCAGAAGTGTGGAAGCTCTCAGGTGGGCAGAGAATGACCCCGTGGTAGCCACGGGAGCCTAATTTGGTACTCAAAGGGACATCTTCTGCGGGGGGCACTGACTCGGATTTTTTTTTTTTCTTTTGCCAGCGTCTCACTACTACAAATACAAGCAGCAGTTCATCTTCCCAGGTGAGTTTTGTGTGAGCTGGAAACAGCCCCTCTGAACAAGCCCCGCTGAGTCGCGGGGAGCTGCAGGAATTAATGGAGGTGAATGTCGTCGTGGGGGTAAGATCTGAGCAGGTGGTAGTGGAGTCACCTTACCCCAGGGCAGTGGCTGAACATGGGAGAGGAGACTGTAAAGGGGGGAGGTCCCAGGGCACAGTGCAGAGGCCAGAGAGGGTGGTGTGCCGTGGAAGTGGGCACGGTGGGGTGGGGTCTAGAGCCACATGGCAGGAGAGAGATGGCCAGAGGGGCTCGAGTTGAATACTGAGAAGATGTGAAACCACATGGCCTCATCATCCCAAAGCACCCAGGTGGTCCAGGGAGGGAGAAAGGGATTAGCCAACCCCAGACACCCAAGGTCTGGTGGAAAATGATTAGCTGCTCTGTCCCCCGAGAATTCAGGCCTTTGGGGGTGGTTGTGGACTCGATGTGTGTTTTCTGACTGTCCAATCTCTGACTCTCAGATGTGGTACCAGTGCCAGAGACACCAGCCCGGGCACCCCAGGTCATCCTGCATCCGGTGACCTCGAATCCAATGTAAGTGGAGCGAGACCCCTCTCCCCTGCCCTGAGCTTCCGAGCCCTGGCCCCGCAGTCTGCTCAGGCCTCTGTCTTCTTTCTTCCTCTTCCTGGAATTTATAGGATGAGGGCTGCAGAGGGAGAAGGTCAAGGGGGCCAGAGAGATGTAGGGAATGACTCATGCAAAGAGGAGAGTGACAGCCCAGGCTGAGAGATGGAGAGAGACGCAACACTGGTCCCCTCGAGCCAGCTCTGCCTTGTGTCTCTGGTCTCGCCTGTCACGTGTGATTTCCAGGGGCTGGAGAATTTCCTAAGGACCCCAGACCCCCCCCCAATTAGAAAGACAAATTTCCCCAGGCAACAGCTAGAGCTTAATAAAAGGGAAGTTATTCCATGTCACTGTCCCCTTTTAAAAAAGTCTAATTTAGATTTATACCAGCGATCAGCAAATTATATAGCCCATGGGACAAATCCAACCGGCTGCTTGTTTTTATATAAAGTTTTATTGGAACGCAGCCATGCCCATTTGTTTACAACGTATTGTCTGTGGTTGCTTAGTCTGTACAGCAGCAAGGTTGAGTAATTTTCATAGAAACTGTGTGGCCTGTAAAGCCAAACATATTTATTCTCTGGCTCTTTGCAGAAAAAAAATTTTTGCTGACTTCTGGTTTATACTATTATAAAAATAATATAAGCCAATTTCAGAAAATTTGGACTACTCTATAAAAAACAGAAAGGAAGAAGAAGCACTTATAATTGCCCCACTGTTCGAACCTTTATGCGTGCTGCTTTTATTCATATTTTACATAGTAACTCGGTATTTGCAGTCACCATCCTGCTGTGGTTTCTCTCATGCCATAACATCACATTTTTCGTGTTATTCCAGACTTTCCAGAGACATTGTTTTTAATGGCTGTAAAATGTCATGTTGATGAAGGATAATTTCTTTAATTTCTTTAAATAATTCCTATTGCCGAATTTTACTTGCTTTCCATATTTCACTGTTATAAACAACACTGCAATGAACATCTTTGTGTGTAGCATCCTAGGATACAGACCCTCATTCCAGGTGGTCTATTGCTTGTGCAGCCGAAGTGAAATCACCATCCTTCACTTCTTTGGTTGTGACCAAAGTCTGGGACGTGCTAGGATTTGATCAGTTTCCCAACTCACATTTTTGCCTGCTTGGTTTCTCTGCTGGCTCCCCTAACTGTTTCGTCCTTTCTGACCCACATTATGGACTTTGCTAAGGACCCCAATGGGACATCTCTGAAATCAAAGGAACAGCAACTGACCAGGGGGGATATTGTACTGACATGTAGCTCTGGACCATTTGTCTGCCGCAGGTAAACCAATTCCACAATTTGTGCAAGACGAACTCCAGTTTATTAACTGACAGTCAGGGAGCGCCAGTGAAAAACAGAGTCGATAGCTGCCTGTGATCTGCTTAAATGTGCGTGGAGTGATGGAAACTCACTCTTTGCAGAGGGAAATAATTCAATAGCCCCAGCTGCTGGAATCACGCAGCCTCGATGCAAAGAGAGGAGGGGGGCGGCCCATTTTGTCGAGAAGGGACTCTAGCTGCGTCGTCCCACCTAATTCTCCCCCAGGGCATCGAGTTCCTAGCAGGTCAGCTGTTCTGTGCGCTTTCATTCTGCCTTCCCTGCTGTACTATGAATAATCGGTTAATAGGATGGCAGATGCCACTTTGAAGAACTGACCCTCCTCTTCCCTTCTTTTAGTTCCTGTGGGCTTTCAGACTCCCTCTCGCCAGGGCCCCCTCCAGCAAGTCAGCAGCTTCCTTGGGTCCGAGGATCAGGATAGGGGAGGCCCCCCAAGTGAGGAGGCGAGGGAGGGCAGGGGGAATCTGTTAAGCTCCCATCGGGAAATAGGAAGGGGACATGGTGTTCATTGTGAGACCTTTTCCCACCTGTTCTAGCTCTTCTGCGCCCTCAGCATCCTGGCTACCGTGCCCCCACTGCAGTCCATAAACACAGACACATCCTCAAGTCTGAGGACACACCCCCAAAACGCACCTCTGATGCACACGGTGCGCGACACCACCA
Source organism: Propithecus coquereli (assembly GCF_000956105.1). Lineage (NCBI taxonomy): Eukaryota > Metazoa > Chordata > Mammalia > Primates > Indriidae > Propithecus > Propithecus coquereli. The sequence continues at coordinate 158,756 of NW_012148775.1, read as the reverse complement.
TCACATAGCAGGCGCATGCCAGTCCTTTGCACCCCCAATCCATGCCCAGTTATAGCATCAGCATACAGCATGGCCCCCGACCTCCCCGGTGTGTACCCCAACTCACGTGCACACGAGACAGCTCTACACAGAGCACATCCCGTAATACCCGTGCAGTACTCACATGCCCACACGTGCCCCCCAGCACCCATACCCAGCATGCTCACATACTTAGAACACAGCAGCAACTCATGAGCCTGTAAATGCATCACACATGAGCGCGCATGCACACACATGCACATGCACACACACGCAAACACGCACGCACATGCACACACACGCACGCACATGCACGCCTGTGTCTTCCAGTCCAATACAGCCTTTTTATTTTCATTCCACACATCCCGATCCCGTGTGATTGGCAGGGTCCAACTCAAACACAGTGAACTTTCAAACCCATCCAATAATTCTCTCTTCTCGGACTTTTCACCATAATCCGTTTGTCCAATTCATACCTCACTTTGGGCTCTTGTTACTTTTAGCCTCTCTATGCAACATCTGTGTGCTTGTTTCAGTTCTTTCGGTAGTAATAGAATATTCCTCAAAGTCAGGAGTCACGCCAGTCTCACTTCTACGTCGCTCTAAGGGTCTAGCATTATTCCTGGCACACGGTTCTAGCCAAATGAATGCATGAATGAGCAGACAAACAAATGAACACCAACATCCTTCCGAGAGATCCCGAATGTGAGTGAACTTCAGAGATTTGGTTAATTTTTTCCTGCAGAGCGCCTGGAGCACTGAGGATTTGTCTACCCCTGGCATTCAGGCCAATTTCTAAGAAAGCTGCTAGATTCGTGGAAACCAAAGCAATAAAGAAAAATGAGCCTGGAGAAGCCCAGAAAACAATCTACTTAAAACAATATCCTCATGCACTTTTTTTGTGGCGAGGTTATGGATTATTTCTGACACAAGCGTTGAAATGTGAGATACGGGCTTGGCAGTGAGGACATCCCATCTGGGGATTCTTCACACGCAGCTAGACTCAATACACGGACCTACCTTGTCACCTAAGGCTCACACTTATTTTTCTTTCTTTAAAGCTTGGAAGGAAACCCATTACTTCAAATTGAAGTGGAGCCAACCTCGGAGGTGAGCATCAGAGTTCCTTTGCAACTTTTTCCAGGGGCTGCCCAGAACCTGGCAAAAGGATTGATGGTTTTGATGACGCAGAGGGCTTGGGGACAGGTGGGGGCTGCAGTGGCCCTGTCTGATGGATGTTCTAACTCCAGGACAATTAACAAGGCTGGCCCCTCCCGCCTCTGAGCCTAATGGGCCATTATATGGTGTGCACCGTGGAAAAGCCAGTTTTACGGAAGTTGGCAAGAGATTTGCATTCTTAGTTGAAAACCCAGCTCAGGGCCAGGTGAATACCCAGGGGGATGTGCCCCACTGCCTTCAAAAGGATATGCAGGAGGAGGTGGGGGCCTCAGGGATGCTGGGCTTGGCAGCGGAATAAATGCAATGTCCTGGGTGAAAATCATGGAGTTCTGACCCCTCAGCTCTCCCAGTGTATCCTGAACTGAAAGCAAGAGAGTCAGGGTTTCCAGAGAAAATCACGTTCTTTTCTGGAACTATTGTGGTAACTGGAAAATGGTCCTAGGAGAAGCCAGTGTTTCCGGCGTCATTTCTCCTGAGTGTGTCACTGGGGGAAGCTGGCTCAGGTATTTCGGGTCAGGAAGATCTGAACTAAGTCAAGGTACCACCTTCTCAGGCTGTCTCATCCTGCTCCAGGGCCTCTGGGAGTCCCCACTGGCTTGGGCACCTACCACGCCCACACTCCAGCCAACGAATTCAAGAGACAGGGCACCCCCATGTCCCGGGCACCCCCAGACACCAGGCTGGGAAGGTGGGGCCCTGAACTTTGAGTGTCTGACTTTAGTAGTGGCCACACCTGAGTATACCTGAGTCATGCAGGTGTGCAGGATAAAAATGCAGATTCCTAGTGCTGGTCTGATACTTTGATTCAGTACATCTCGGTGGAGCCCAGGAATCTGCATTCTCTGAGGCATCCCAGTGGGTGTTGGATACAGGTGGTCAGGTCTGTGCAAAGAACTGGTCCTCATCTCATTTAAGACCTCACACCACCCCCTGGGGCAGATTGTGTGACCCGCACTTTTCGTTGAGGAAAGGAAGGCTCAGAGAAGTGAAGCGACTTGGCCACGGTTAACACGGAGGCCAGATTCCAGCTCACCTGGTCTGGCTGTTAAGTCCACTCTATTAACCTCTCTCGCTGCTGTCTGCTACCCTCCCAGCTGCCGTAGGAACCTCAGGCCTCTGGCCTGCAGCTCTGACCTCTCCCAATTTCTGAATCATCAATTCTAAATTCCCTGGGGGAAGCAAAAGATATTCCATATTGACAGTCGTCACATGTTCTGTGCAGACACACAAGGTATCCATATCTTAGCCTGTTGTCTTTGTTGCACACACGTGAAAGGTCAGACGAATCCAAACAGCACGGTGGAGTAGAAGGGCTATTTGAGTCCAGAGATCTGAACTTTAGTCCTTTCTCTGCCTGGCTGTGTGACCTAGAGCAAGTCACTTCCCAGGGCGACCACCCATCCCAGTTTTCCAGGGACTGAGGGGTGTCCTGAGATGCAGGACTTTGGGTACTAAAACCATGAAAATCCTAGCAAACAAGAATAATTGCTCCCCTTAGCATTTCTCCTCTCTGAGCCTCAGTTTCCCCTCTTAGCACAGGAGAGTTGGACTGTCATGATCTCCCTTTCGGCTCTGTCATTGGGGCTACCTGGGGAAACAGAGAGATGTGTGTCCGCACCAGCCACCAACGCATGTAGAGATGCGTCCAGACCTGCACACGCACAGACACGGGACACAGCAGGACCACAGGGGAGGCTGGGGCAAGGGCAGGCACGACTCTGACCTCCCTCCCACTCCGGCTGCAGAATGAAGAGGTCCACGATGAGGCGGAGGAGTCTGAGGATGACTTTGAGGAGATGAACCTGTCCCTCCTCTCGGCCCGGAGCTTCCCGCGCAAGGCCAGCCAGACCAGCATCTTCCTTCAGGAGTGGGACATCCCCTTTGAGCAGCTGGAGATCGGCGAGCTCATCGGGAAGGGCCGCTTCGGGCAGGTGTACCACGGCCGCTGGCACGGCGAGGTGGCCATCCGGCTGATCGACATCGAGAGGGACAACGAGGACCAGCTCAAGGCCTTCAAGCGGGAGGTGATGGCCTACAGGCAGACGCGGCACGAGAACGTGGTGCTCTTCATGGGCGCCTGCATGAGCCCCCCCCACCTGGCCATCATCACCAGGTCAGTTCCACCTGGGCCCCCACCATGGACTGGCGAAGCTCCGCCTCTGGCGTGGTTGAGAAATGGGCTCTGGTTGTTAATAGAGCCTCTCCGGCTCTGGCCTTTGGCATTTACGTACACGACTTTAAGATTTAAGATTCCGAAAATACTTTGAATGCTAAAATTCTTTAGCAAAGCAGATCACAGAGAGCACTGAATGGTAAATGGAAAAGTCGGGTCTGGTTCACACTAAATGAGGGGTCGGCCAGCTTTTTCTGTAAAGGGCCCGATAGTAAATATTTGCAGGCTGCACAGTTTCTGCAGCAGCTGCTCAACTCAACCACGGTAGCGCGAAAGCAGCCATTCGTGGTATGTGAATGAATGTGCATGGCTGTGTTCCAATAAAATTTTATTTACAAACCCAGGTGGTGGGCTGGATTTGGCCCGTGAACCATTGTTTGCTGACCCCTGGATTAAGATTCTGATGACGGTTATTCTGGCTTTGGTTAAAATGGCAGAGCACATTTAAAATCTTTACCATTGTTGCTTTGGACATCCAGGGTCTGTGTGTGCACAGAAGGGGTAGTTAGTAGAGAACTAACATTACGAAAATGTTCCTTGGATTTTCTTGGACTTGCTGTCTCTAACCTCACCCAATGACTCGAGGCATTGAAAAAAATAGCTTTGGTTTCAGTTGAGCAGTTGTGAAACAATCCTTTGGTGTGTTTTTAAACTCTGGCATTTGTTCCCTGTCATGTTAGGACCGGCCTCAGCAGTGGCCTGCATTCTTGCTCTGGCCTGGGGTGCCAAGGGTCGGTTAGGAGCTCTCCCCTTCCTATACTCAGCTCAAGCAGTAAGACCCCAAATGCACAAGTCTTGCATCTTAGCAGGTGCTGTGGGCTCAGAGAAGAGCTGGTGTGTCTTTGATCTGTTCCCTTGTGAGACAAAACCTCCTCGAGTCCGCTTAGAAGAACTGGGCGATTAGGTAGAAAGTGCATCATTGTCTGTCTCCGTTGATTATGCAGATGGTAGGTTGACTGGCGTGACTCGTGTGTCGAATGATAAAGGCTTGCAAAGGATTGCAGAGCCAGGGATGGGTCTCCAACCCTCTTTAAACCAGGGTAAAAATGCTGGCTCTCAACTCTGCACAGGACAGAAGTGACTCTCAAAGAATCAGCCCAGATAATGTTCATGGGCTGAGCTGTTCAGATTGCGCAACCGTAAGCCTTTGCTGAGTAACAAACTACCCCAAAACTAAGTGGGTTCTCTCTATCCCGCGGACAGCTCTGGACTGAGCTTGGCTCAGTAGCTGGTGGCTGTGGTCAGCTCCAGGTCAGCAGAGGAGGGGGGGTTGCTGAGTCTTGGATGCCCTCACTCACGTGTCTGCCGGTTGGCTGACTGTCAGCTGGGGCGCCCCTGTCCTCCTCCGCATGGACTCTGATCCCCAACAGGGCTCATTCCCATGGTGGTCTCAGGTTTCCAGGTGCACGAAGTCCAGCCCTAACGCACAGGACTTTTTCGTGCTTCTGCTTGGCTAACGTCCATTGGCCAAAGCAACTTCCGTGGTCAACGAGATTCAAGGCATGGAGAAACAGACTCTGCCTCTGAATGGGAGAATCTGCAGTGTCCTGTTGCAAGGACATGGATGCAGGGAGACAACACTCTGTGGCCATTTTTACCATCTTCCAGGGAGACCCTCGGCCCCCTTTCCTCCCCCTGTCTTATCCGGTACGTAGCATCTCTCTTAGCCGGCAGTCAGTAGCCCTTAACTTGGGAGGCACAAGTCTGGTTGGAGGGTGGTCTTCTCCCCACCCCTGCTCTGTCCCCCATGGCTCCTGCCTTAAGCTGTCACCCAAAATTTCTGGCCAGCTCCTCACCTTCTGGCCTGTTAACTCTACTCCTTTTTATATCCCCAAATTAGCTATTGGAAATCCATCCTCTTCTCTCCTTTGCCCGGTCCTTGCAAAGACCTCCTGCCTCCCTGTCCTCCATCATTTTCAGCGGTATCCGTGGAGCCCAGTGCGCACACCTCCCTCGCCACCTTCCCGAAGGCTGGCGAATTGGAACTAGCCAGACTCGGTTAGCAGCCACCCTTGAAAAACGAGTGGTCATTATGGAAATGTGTGTTGCTCATCCTGCAAGCCAGCTGCATTCGCGCCCTTCTTCTATTCTGCACAGAATTCCGAGCCCCCCTCTCTCAGCACCATAACTGCCTACAGATTTCACAAATAGCCCAGCCTTTTCCTGGCACCATGATAAAGACTGTGCAGCTCTGGGACATGTAATTGGTCTCTGAAGTGTTTTGGTATTTTGTGTGAGAATGCCAGATGAGACCCACAGAAGTGGCATTGATTCCATATTCTTGTTGTTATATATTTATCTTAAGGAGGGGCTCTGTGCAACCTTCTCTCCCACTCAGTACCATCCGTTTGTTGGTTATCCGGGTTTCTTATCTGAACGTTCAGTTTGAAACCAAATATTTGAGTAATTTGATTAATCACTTGCATTCTCACGATTGGCTGGCAGAGGTTGATGGTTGGACAATAGCCAATCAACTGGAACAATTTTTGGACCCTAGATTGATTTTACAAGGGAACATAAGACCAGATAATTACCTGGCCTATTCTGGACAAATTCACAATGGCGCGTTCTAGCCAATTACTTGGTAATTATCATTGAAGTTAACAAGTATTTCTAAGATTAGCTTCCTTGCGATGCAACGTGTATGGCTCTCGGGGAATGAGTAACAACCAACTAGTTACCCAGTTGCTGTATCCACAAATGCTATTAGCAGCAGGATGGCTAAATTGTTTTACAATTGGGTTATTATGGGATTATTGCAAAGCTATTGACAGTCTGCAGTCGTTCATGGTAAAAACTTCAAGTGGAATTGGAAAGCCAATAGAGTTGAGTGGAAGCATCTTTCACCCTCCTACCTTCCTGTAGGGTTTCCTAGGCCTCAGTTTCCCCTTCCGAAAAATGAGTAGGTGGAAGCAGATGTTTGTCACAGGATCTCTCCAACTGTGACACATTCCTTGGTTCTCTGAGAATGGGCTATGTTGTAGGAGCAGCGGGGAGAGCTCTGGACTGGTGCTTCCCAAAGGATGGTGTGCCTGGGCCTCCCGCACCAGGGAGCGAGGCTGTTAAAATGCAGATTCCAGAAAAACCGTGATGGTGACAGGTGAGGGTAAATGGGCAGAAGGTGAGGGTGGAGAAGCTGGCAGGAGCCGGGGCAGAGAGCAGAGGTTCTCAAGCCTGGTAGAGGGAGGAGAGCTTGAAAACAATACCAATGCCTGCCCCGCCTTCTTCCAAGCAGGGTCTTGTCCTCAGCACTGTTGACATTTGGGGTCAGAAATATCTTTGCGGTGGGGGCTGTCCTGTTCCCTGTAGGATGTTTAGCAGCATCGCTGACCTCTGCCCACTCGATGCCAGTGGCAACCCGCCCTCCCCAGTTGTGACAACCAAGAATGTCTCCAGACGTTGCGCAATGCGCAGGGGACTCCCTCACACAGCCGAGTTTGAGATCCTCTGGTCTGGAACCCCCCGGGGAGAAGTCCTTATGTTACGTCAAGAGCAGTGGGCAGCCATTGAGGGTCGTAGGCAGGGATGTGGCCTGGGGTTGTTGAGGGCAAAATTAGGAAACTTCTAAAGTAAAAGATGGGTGCTCAAAGGGGAATGTTTTGCCCAGTAGAGAGGCAACAACGGTTCAAGAAAATGATCGGCTTAGCTGCCCTAACTTCCTGGCATGATTGAACAGCCGATGACCTTGGTGGGCACCTGTGTCCTTTCTCCTGTCTGCCCCCCACCCATCCTGCTGCCCTGGGCCTGACCAACAAGCAGTGTTACGAAGAGCCTTGTTTTTTCGACAGTGGCTGAGGCTCTGAACCGGCGGAAGGGAAGCCGTGGTTGACCCTTGTGGCCACCAAGGGTGGTCCTAGGGAGTGAGAAGCTGCCCCATTCTCTCGGGAAGGTTTATCACAGATGTCACAATTTGGGGCTTGAGCAAGACTGTGATTCCATCATGTGATTTCTTTTCTTAAAGCCTCAGGTGGCCTGGCTGAGCCTCTTTGTTGGAATCATTTCCCTGGCTGAGAGGTGGGATGAATGGAGAGACTTTAAAATAAACCAAAAAAAAAAAAGTACATTCCACAAGCCTTCAGCAAGTGCTTTCCCTCAAGCCAGGCATGGTGATGTTCTCCTGTTTATCTCTGTGCCCATTTTACAGATGAGAAAACTGAGGTCAGAAAGGCAAAGGGAGCCCTTGCCCAAGTCACAGAACAAATAACCTGGAATTGAGCAAATGTGTGTCCGAATACCAGTCTAGCCTGTTCCTTCTTTGCCAGGGCTGCCTTAGCCAGGTCAGGGGAATGGGCTCCACCTGTGAGAAGTTCCATATCACGGGGGTCTCCATCGTTGGTCATATCAGAATACCCTAGAGAATTAGCTAACACTGCAGAGCTGAGACCCTGTCCTACTTCAATGAACTTGGGCTTCTGTATTTTTTAATTAAGTTCCAGAGGATTTTGTGTGCACCACAGTTTAAGAGCCACTGGCTTATTAGAACAAGTTTTGTTTTTGTAGCTTTGATTTTCTGGTGTTTATGTACTTCTGCAACACCCTGTTAATTCCTGTGGAGCCTGCACACGCCCGCCCACATCAGCTACCCGCATGCACACATCTACACACACACACACACACACACACACGTACACACACACACACCCCTCTCTTCCATATACACCCTAAATTCCACACCAATTCTGTCTTCTTTCTCTTTCACTCTTGTCCTTTTTCCCAAACCCCCTCAAAGAAACACACGCTTTCCCTCTTTCCCTGCAAAACGCTCATTCGTGAATATCAGCAACTCACAAAATTCCTATACAGAACTCACAGAACATACAGCTCCTTACAGAAGCCCTCACCTCACCCCCATCCCCACTCCCCAAATAATTTTCTAGAACTCCAAGATTATTGAAATCTGTGCTTCTCGTCACGGGAACTTGTTGGAAATGCAGCTTCTCCCTCCCACCGTCCTCTACTGCATCAGAAGCTCTGGGGATACGTCCAGCAATCTGAGTTTGAAGAAGCCCCCCAGGGCATTCTGATTCATGCTCAAGTGTGAGGCGTACCGCTTTAAAGAAACCTGTTCCTACTTCCTACCCCCGAGCAAGCAGACTTTTCTATTGCCAAGAGCTTCCGGCACACCTTGGAAACCTCCGTGTGCCAGGTGGCCCTGGGAGGTGAGCAGCTGAGTCCAAAATGGGTGAGGGCCTAGAGTGACCCAGTATCAGCACCTGCAGGGGCCCGAGGGCCATCTGTTAGCCTCAGAGCTAACGTGCCTTCTTGAACGTGCCTTCCACAGGCATTTCTCGGACCCTGGCCGAGTGCCAGGGCACAGGACAGGCGCTCAGAACACAGTGGCTGCTGTGGGCTTTACATTCCAGCAAAAGAGGCAGACAAGTTGAGCGAACAAATAGGGAGATCATTAAAGCATTGTCGTAAGTGCTGAGAAAGCCACAAACAGGTGATGGATGGGTCAGGGTGACAGGAGAGCTACTTTGAAAAGGCGCTCACAGGAGGCTTCTTAGGGGAGGTGACATTTGAGCTCGGCTCTAGCGAGGAGGAGGTGGTGACCGTGCCAAAAGGCATAGAAAGCAGGTCAGGCAGGGATGCAGCAGGTGCAAAGGTCCTGAGGCAGGCCTGAGATGTTTAGGGAGCAGCAGGAAGGGGGTTGCAGAGGCCAGATAACTGCAGGGCTTTGCAGGCTGGGAAAAGCACATGGTGTTTATCCTAATATACTCGAAGCCCGTGTGAGGTTTTACACGGGAGCTGCTCACATTGGCCCTGAGTTTCCTGATGGCCTGACTGCCGCCTCCCCTTGCACTCAGCTGGTGAATGCAATGTGTCAAGACTCATTTGGTTGGGAACAGTGATGGCATCAGTGAAACCCAGCCCTGAGGGGCACAGGGAGAGGAGAGGGGCTCTGAGACATCCCAGCTGCCACTCTGGCATTTCCCCTGTGTGTGGCTCCCAGAAAAGCTCCCGTGTGGTTCGTCTGCATTTGAGAACATAGCCACCTTCGTGAGGATGCTTTTCCAGGGACGGGGGCAGGAAGGAGCACAGAGGTATTACCTAAGCATCTTGTTGTGATACGGGGGCTTGGGCTGTGTGCCCCAGGGGTAGTGGGGGAAGAGGAAGGAAGAACTGGATTTCTCCCATGCCTTCGGGAAGATTTTAAAAAATTTCTCATTTGGCGCCTGTCACCAGTCCCCTCGCTGGGTTCCCAGAGTCTGAAGGCATCTTCCCAGTCATGTGAGGGTGACCGTGTTGCCCGCATGCATGAGCTACCCGGCACTTACTCGTCTCCCAGGGACACGATAGTAATCAACTCCCGTGGGGCCTCGTTTGCACAGCATTTTAAATCCAGTAAATATCAGGAGCTATTGAATAGATTATTTATTTCCAACTCCGAATCCGTTTCTGTTTGCCGGGCTTTCAAACGTAACAGCACCAAGCTGCTGTATTTGACAGACGGATACAGGGAGGACTCTGCTTTCTGTGTTAGGGCACTAACGTGATGCTTGAATGAGGTTCCCACCGGCTTTTTCCGTAACTCGGTACTTGTGGTCTTTCTGATCTTTCCTCTGGGCCGGTTGGATTGTCCTAAATATAACATACGAGGGTTCGGGGGGCCTGAGCACATGGAGATGCCGTCCCCGTCATCCAGTGGAATCGGCTTCCTTTTATGTTCAAAAAGCTGAATCGCTTTCCCTTTATAAAGCACAGCTGAAAAGGTTTTTTGTCTGTGGCTGCCTTTAATTGTGCTGAAATGTAAAGCGCCCCGGGACTTTTGTGAAGGAAGCGCTATAAATGTACCACATGATTATCATTATTATTATTAGCATCATCTCATGTACATTGCACACGCCTGTTGGTAAACAATCGTACGTGCCACAGAGGACTTGCACGGGTGAAGGAAGACCTTACCCCCGGCCGCCGCTTCCCTTGAACCTCAAAGATCATGAGTTAGTATGTGTGACATTTGCCATCACTTAAAAAAAAAAAGGTATGTCTTGTTGGGCAAGTACCAACTCATTTGCTGTTGAAAATGCAGATCTGCAAGGGGAAAAAGAATGAAATTTACTCATCATGTCTCCAGCCAGAGAGATTTCACATTAACATGTTGGTGTAGATCCACCCAGGCATTTATCCCAGAACATATACAGAGTCACACTTTGTATCGGTCAGGGTAGCTGCTGTAACAAATAAGCCTGAAAATATGAAGTGGTTAACGCAGTAGAAGTTTATTTCTTGCTCATGTGCTAGTTTAAGACGGGAGTTTCTGCGTGGTAGGTGGCTTTGCTCTATGTGTTGGGGGATATAAACAATGCCCATCTTTTGGGTTTGCCTTCCTCTAGGGTGCAGGGTCCTCTGCTTCCAGCTGGGGAAAGAGGAACGAGCATGGAAGGTCACGTGGTTTTTTTGTGCTCTGCCTGCAAGTGGTACACGTCACTCCACCCATGTGCCGTTGGCTGGTACCGAGTCTCTCCGCCACTCTTAACTGTAAGAGAGGCTGGGAAACAGCTAACTGCATTCCCAGGAGGAAGATGAAGTCGGTTTTGTGAACAGCCAGGAGCTCTGTGACACACACCCCTTTATTGTCAATAAATCTTCTTTCACTGACAATAGACTCACCCAGCAACCCTGTTGCGTGACTTGGTATTTTCACTAAGCGATATATGTATGGAACATTCCTCTTTTGCATGTGGGTCTACTGCAAATTTCTTCACTCCTGCTGGCCTTCCTTTCTTCATCTATAGAATGGGGATAACATTTATCTCTCTTGCAAGATGATAAGAATTAGAGGTCTTATATGAAAAGGCCATAGTGCCTCCTGTAACTGGAGATTCTCAATCACTTGTATTCCAAATTGCTATAATAATGATGATATTATAACAATAAAAACCATAATAATCATGGTAGCAACAATTGGAAGTAATATATTTTCTCTCCAGTGCCAAGACATCCTTGGCACTACAAGCAAGTGTTTTGTGTTTATTATAATAGCAAGTGATATGAGACAACAGCTGTAGCTGGATTCCTGGCTCTGCCCCTGGCTTGCATTTTGGCCGAGTTCCTTAACTCACCTCTCTCAGCTTTCAGCCATCCCGAGGAAGATGTTGAGTAGGGAGTGGACATACTGGTCTGAAGCTCAGATGAAAGGTTGGGGCTGGAAATACCCACGTGCGAGTCATCTGTGTAGATGTGATGATGGAAGTTGTGGACATCGCTTGAAGCCGAGGTCAACCAGGGAAGAGAGAAGTGTCACCCGGGGATGAAGCCTGGAGCATCTGCAGGTGGTGGAGGGAGGCAGTGTCGGGTGGCCTGCTTAAGGAGGGTCACCCTGCGAGGGGTCTGAGAGGAGGTGGCTGGGGTGCTAGTGGCAACCAGAGTAGCATGGAGTCATGGAGACAACCCGCAGTTGCTCCCACTGTGCAGTTCCCCGTCAGTTTCCTTTTAATTGCATCCCTGTGTTTTATGTTCATTAGGGTACTTCTCATCATGAGATGATAATTCTTTTGTTCTTCCATTTGTTTGTTCGCTTACTCTTTTCCCTAACTCCCCTCCCCCACCTTGGAACAAAAGCCGCAGGAGGGCAACGACCTTGGCTGTTGAACTCAACCTCTGTATCCCCAGCCCCAAAAGTATCAAGTCCCTCACACATACTTGTTGAATGAATGAATGAACAGTTTACCAAAATACGTTCACACGCATTTGCACAGCCTGCTTGCTCCTCCAGGCAAGTGCAGCGGCGGGCGATGGACAAAGGGTGCTATTTACTTAGAATCACGGAGAAATGAGTGGGCTACAAGGAAAACATAGTGCACCCTGGGGAGGGGGGTGGCTACGGTATGTGGGAGAAGCAATGGTGATCAAAAGAAGAGAGATGCCAAGTGTGTTGCAAATGATCATAGTACAATAAAGGGGTGTTTGCCTCAAATGCTCATCGTGTGTAGGGTCCTGTGCCCGATGCTGGGAACAGAGAGAGGGAAGGCATGACCTCTGCCCCCATGGAGCTCACAGGTGGGAAATTAACGGGATGATTCTCCCACGGTGTCGTAGTCTCTGCAGTAGAATCACAGGGACCCGGAGTGGGTCCCTTATCCAACCAAGTGATTAGCCAGATGGTCAAGAAGGTGGTGACATTCCTAATGGAGGGAACAGCATATGCAAAGGCTCAGGGGTGGGAGGGACCAAGACCCAGAGGGGAGGAGTTCCCAGGAGCTGGTGTATGGGATGCATTTGGGGTATAGCAGGAGATAAGAACCTTAGAGAGGTCTTAAAGGACCTTGTGAGTCAGGCTAAGCAATTTGAACCTTTCTCCTAAAAGCAGCGGGGAAGCCACCCAGGGGCTAAACCAGAGGCGTGTCATAGCCTGGCTTGCATTTTAGCAAGAGGACTTTGGGGTATTCCCCTTTCTTAAGAGAGCGTTGTTGATGTATTCCCCTCCTCCAAGAATGGTGTGGACAGTTAGTGTTGATCCTAATAAGACATTGTCAGGTACAAATGCAGGTTTGAATGCCCCAGCTTCTAAAAGATCTCTGGCACGACTCCCTTAGGGGAAAGCAACAGCAAGCTGGCAGTCCTTTGGAAAGCAGGCATTTTCAACAGCTTCCACTGTTTACCAAAGTTAAAAATAGCCGGCCGCACTGCCATGTTTCGAAGGCAAGTGTGGGTAACATCAGGCCCTTCACATGTGTTCCGGAAAGAAGAGGGGCTGCTGTTTCCCCAGCATTGCCGGTGGGCAGCGGTTAAACAAAGATTCAGGAGCGTGGGGGTAGCTTCATGTAGGGAGACACAATTGTAATTAGCAGCCCTTCGAAGTGGGTACCAGGCAGCCCCGTTTCCTTGTCTGTAAAGGGGAGAGTTGGATGACACCTATTTCAGAGGATTGTTAAAGCAATTCAAAAGACAGAGAAAGCAGTATTTGCATGCAGGTTGGTCAGATGGTGGGGAAGCAGCCTTTAATTACAATTTTGCCCCAGGTTATAAGGTAGGAAGAGAATGTCTGAATCAGGCCAAAGCCCGTATCAATCCATCCTCTTGTCCTTTTTCTCTTCCAACTGTGCCTGAGTTCATTGTCCAT
>NW_012148775.1:113564-145090 GCF_000956105.1 Propithecus coquereli | reverse complement strand
AGTGCTGGGATTACAGGCCACTGCGCCCAACCCATCCTGAGTTCTTATGCCCCGTGGATGCCTTAGGAACCTCCCACCGCTGGCTTCTCTTCCCTGGGGAGGACAAAGACTGACCTACCTCCATGTCAGGCTAATTGTCCAAACCACCAAATCTGCCTGGCTGTTGAGTTCGGGAAATTGCTGGGCCCTTGGGTTCAGTTTGACATCTTCCCAAGCTGGCACCAGTGGCTTTGGTCCCTGTTCAAGTTTTGCTTTGTCCCCCGCCTGATCATGTTTAAGATAATTAAGCCCATAAATCAAATAATAAATAGATATTGACTCTTTGTCATGGGGTAGATCAGGATTGATCGACCCCTGGGAATACCGCCTTCCTCAATCAATGGGGCGCTGTAGGGATAAATCAATCTTGGTAATGACTGGCAAGAGGGAAATCGACAGGTGTATTAATATATGCACTGGGAGCGTGTGTCTCTGCGAAATAAGAGTTTGTTTTGGGCAGACGGGGGGAGTAAGAGGCAGAGGGAGGACAGAGAGAAAGAGAGAGATGGAATGACCCTCAGTATCCCCAGACTCGATCAAGGTACCTGCACAAGATAGGTGCTCGCTGATTCGTGATGAGCCGCACAAATCCAAGGAGAGTTTCTCTTTAAAGAGAAACTGTATTTAGTGTTTGCCTTTGCTATTCTGTGGATGTCCAGTGCCCAGAAATCCCTTCTGCCCATGGGCAACATGGTTCTGTTAATGTTTGGCCTTCCGGTGTCCCTGAAATAAGAGAGAAGGAGAAGGGGACAGTTGGTAGATGGCGGGTAGGGTGGGACCAGGCTACTGACATCAGGTCCAGGGAGCAAAATCAAGAGAGTTTGGTTGGGAATGCTGAGTGCGAAGTCCCTCTGAGTCTATTAAGAGGCGACATTAAGTAGGCATTTACTCAAAAGATACCCCAATGTTCAGAGACGAGTTCTAGACTGGTGGTATAAAACCGGGAGCCGTCCATGCTGGGACGAATCGAAAGCCACAGGCCTGGGTCTCACACTCGAGTGTGCATCAGAATCCCACGCAGGGCTGGTGAAAGCACAGATGTCTGGGCTCCACCCTCAGAGCTGCTTCTGCAGCGAGTCTGCGATGGGGCCTGGGAATTTGCATGGTGAACAGTCATCCCAGGTGGTGCAGATCCCGCAGGTCTGGGAACCCCACTTTGAGAAGCAGCAGCCCCGGGCAGGGAAAGACCAAGGTGAGAAGGGGAGAGGACGGAGCGAGGAAGACCAATAGGAGCCAGACAGTCGAGGAAAACCGGGAAGAGTGTGTCGTCACGGAAGCCAGGCACAGTTGGAGTTCCAGCAGGAGAAGGTCAGCGGTTTGGAGGCGAGTGTTAAAAGGACAGAGAGGATGGATGCTGCCGCAAAAGCATCCCCCAGAACTCTCTCAGCCGTCACAGTGTGTTGGCCTGTGGTTCTGCCCCTGTGTGCGGATTTCCTTTATTCGCCTGCCCGGCGGCATTTGACAACCCAGCCTATAATCCAAGGTGCTTACCGTGCACACTTCCAGTCCAAGGCCAGGGGTTTGGATGGGAGTGGAGCTCTTCACCCTGCAAACCACAAGCATGGTGGGGCTATTTCAGTGTTGCCGGTGACAGGCATCGGACTCAGAGGCACAGCTGGACGATTCATTCCCAGGAGCAGCTCCCAGCAGGAAAGAACTGAAATTCGTCAGAATGGCTGTGTGCAGTCGCTGAGGCTGGAAATGAAGCCACTCCCAGGAGACGCATCCTCTCTGGCGACCGAGCAGTATTGTTTTCCGAAACCGATCTGTGATGTTCAACCACCGCTCTCCTTTCAAAACAAGGAAGGGAAGTTGGTCGCTTGCTTGAATCATTTTTAAAATGAAAGAGGGCTTCCTTTGAAATGGCACTCTGAGTGTTTATTAAGGGGGATGTGTTTGTTAAGCATCTACTATAGACGAGGCACTATGCTAAAAACTTGGTCGATATTGCTTTGTTTATTGTTATTGCCATTTTACACACGAACCCGGGACTTAGGGAGGGAAAGTGGCTCCTCCAAAGACCCACAGCTGCTGTGAGGCTAAGCCAAGGAATAACCTTGACCTCTCTGATTCCAGAGCTTGAGCCCTAGACCAGGCTGTGCTGTGCCATCTTAAAGACCGAATTATTAATAATTCATAGGTCGAATTTTTGGGGGGGTGGTTCTCCTTGCCCCCTCAAGCCAAATTTCATAGATCACTGTCAAGGTCTGGCCTCTTCTCTTACCCTTGGGTACAGGTAAAATTTATGAGAATTTCTTCCCCCCCTATAGAAATGTTAAAGTAAAAAACAAAAAAATCAAGTTCTTACACAGCAAAGTTGAACTTCTGTGGTTTTCCAGTACCTGGCCTTGTGGGTCGTTAGGAAACACAAGCTGATGGTCACCAAAGCTGCCCAGAGAGGAATGGTTGGTTTGCTAGTTGGTCTGGGTCCGAGTAATTGGACTTGGGTACAGATCTGCCAGTACAGGTTTTCCTTTCCTATCGGTCATCACTTAGCCTGTCTGAGCCCCAGTTTCTGCATCCAGAGATAATATAGCCCCTACCTTATGGGACTGATGTGAGGATGTAATGAGCTAATTAATACACCTGAAGCTTTGACGGCCATGCCTGGCACACATCAGGCGCTATGGAAACGTTAGTGCTCGCTGCTGTTGCGGGTGTTAGTACTTCTAGACCTACCCCATCGGTACCTGGGGGAGGTGACATAAATATACAACTCTTGTCCTCTGCTGCAGTAGAAAGAATGTTGGATATGGAGTTAGGTGTCCTGGTCACCTGGAGTTAGGTGTCCTGGTCATATGCTGGCTGTGTGATCTTGGACAAAATCACTTCACCTCTCTGAGCCTCAGTGTTCCCATCTGTAACATGGGGGAATAACAGTGTGTATTTTTCTAGGTGGTGAGGAGGAGCAGATGAAATGGGAAAACTGAAAACTTCCTAAAATGACTAGGATTGGAGAAATGTGGGATAACTTTAAACATCGTAGAGTAATAGTAATAACAGATAGTTTATGGAGCATTCCCCCTGTGTCCACCATGTTCTAAGCACTCTGACTTTTCCCAGCTACCAGGTGGGTTGGTACTTTGATGTGATGTGTGGAGCTGGGATTTGGAGTCGTTGCTGTCATCGAAGCAAGGATACATGAGCACTTTATGGAAGGGGAAGAGAACTTTCTTGTCGAGTTGGCAGGTGGCAGTGACCCAAATTTAAAGTTGGGACTGCAGCACAGAAGTCCCCCACTTCTTAGGAATCAAACCCTTCAGTGGTCTCCGGGGAAGTGTCCTTCCTTGCTCGGAGACTGAGTGGTGAGAAGCAGAGTCCCTTGTCCCCAGCCTTCTTATCATCTTCTCCCTTTGATGGCAGCAGAAAGGCATGTGGCAGAGAAGTCACTCTTGCTTCTAATCAAAAGCTTTCTCTCCGAGTCCTCATCAAAAGTGGATTCCGTTTCTTCTAGGTGTTCAAAAGACCGAAAGGAACCTCGAAAAGGGAACAGATCAGGTATCTTCAAAGGCAGAGAAGGGGTCACATCTTCAGAATTTCCCCAGCTGAGGCCGGTCCCTCCACGGCTGTTACGAGCGCAGCCCTTGGGGACTTGGAGGCCCAGATCAAGGATTCTCGGCGGACTTGTTTGGAAGTGTTTGTGGACCATCAAGGACTGTCATAGCATCTCGGTCCCTTAGGCCTGATCTCTCTCTGAGCAACAAGGGCTGCCTTTGTCAGGCTTTCAGAACCAGAGACGCCTCCCCGCGCTCGGTGAATTATTATTCCATCCTGTCAACAAGCCACGGTTTCCAGGCCTGGCTGGCTTTGCAGCCATCCCTTCTGCAGGGCTGCACTCTCTCATGCCTCCCTGCATGCCTCCTTCCCGTCCCTCTTTCAGCCTCGGTGCTGGCACGTCCCTAGGCCTTATCTCACCACCGGCTACAGACCTAGAGGTGAAAAAATGGCACAGTCTACGTGGCATCTGGAGGGACGAGCCTTCCGTCAGGTGCCGAAGATGGAGGGGGAGGGGCATGGAAGGAAAAGGGAGCCAAGAGTCAAGTTCTTCCTGTACCACTGTGTGACTTCGGACGAGCCTTTAACCTTTCCAGCTATCAGTTTCCTCATTTGTGAATGATTATAACATTGCCTGCTTCATCCTTAGCTGGGTCATGTACTTCCTTGTCTGGGCCTGTTTGACCTAAGGTGAGTGCTTAGCAGGGAATGACCACTCATCCATCCACCCTCCCATCCTCCCCTCAATTTGTCTGTCTTCTGTCCTCCAGACTCCTTACCGTCCACCCACCCATTCACCAACACACCCACCCACCCTCTCAACCATCCATCCGCTCAACATCCACGCACCCACCTATCTATCCACACATCCATTCTGTCCACCCCTCATCCATCCTTCTATCTACCTAACCACCCACCCCTCATCCATCCATCCATCCATCCACTCAACATCTACCCGCCCACCTATCCATCTACTTATCCATCCTGTCTTCCCACTCATCCGCCCGCACATCTGTCACCCATCCGTCTACCCGCCATTAATCCATCCATCCATCCTCCCACACTGCCACCCTTCCACCTATCCGTTCATGCACGCATCCCCTACCCATCATTAGTCTAGCCGTCTAACCACTCAGCACATAGTTGTTAAGATCCTGCTTTTTCTGGCACTCCCAGGTGCCAGAAGTGACCATTTGGGGCTTTTCTTTTGGAACTCGATGGAAGCACAGTGTGTCACAATCAAGGCCAACTCCTTAAGGCAAGACACAATGGCCAGGTACAGTGAGTGGCTGTGGTCAGCACCGTTCTGGTGTCACCGGTTTAGAGCTAACAATGAATAAGTCCAGGGTAGCATCTGTGGAAGGGAATTTTAGCAGAAATTCTTATCATCATCTCCCTTTGATGGCAGCAGAAAGGCATGTGGCAGAGAGGTAACTCTTGCTTTTAATCAAAAGGTTTTTGGAAATGAACCATATTCCCAGGTATGAAAAGAAAACAGACTCCCCCAGTTCCCAAAGGGAAAAGCAGGCATCAGGGTTCAAAGAACCAGTATCATCTTTACCTTTGGTTCTAGCTCTTATGGAACTCATTGCTGACGAGCGTGGAGGCCGAGCTCCCAGGAAGATGATGAGGGACCGGTGCCTTCTTCCGCAGCCTGGGAGGTGGTAATAAAGGGAGAGTGGGCTTGGGCAGTGTAGGTGGGGACAGAAAGTGCCACTTTAGCAGGCCCCGAGGTAGCTCAGCTTGATTTCCTGGGGTGGGTGGTGGCATGGTAGGGACCGCTCACTGCCAACTTTACACCCCATTAACTCCCAACTCATAACAATTTATCAGCAGCAGGCTGGAGTTTACTTATTCATTATTTATAGAGAAAGTGTTTGCTAAGCAAATCAGTGGTTCAAATAAGAGCGCAGGGGAGTAAGCTGAACCCACTCAAGAAAACCAACCAGAACACGAGCTCAGCACATTCGTGGTCTGAGGCAGATGGGGCTTCTGGGGACAGATGGACACCAGCCAGTCTTCAGGGCCCCTGCCTTGCGGCTCCAGAAACCTTCACTTTCTCTCAAGACAGTCTCTCTCTGAGGAACACATCCCAGCCTCTTCCTGCCCCATCCAATCTGAATTTGACAATTGGCTTTATGTCGCTGTTCCCGTGTCAGAGTGAAAGCCTTTCGTCAACTCTAGGAAGAATATCCTTTGGGGTCAAGTGTTAAAACCAGGTCCCTTGAACCCCTTACCTTATGGGAGATGAATGACTATTGCTTTCTTTGAATGTCTTGATGATCTCTGGTCCTTTCCTTTGAGGAAGACCTCTTGGACTTGGGGTTAGAAGGCCTGGCTTCATATCCTGGTGCTGGGTGGCCGCGGACAAGTCATTTGGGCTGTGTGACCCTCAGCTTGCTCATCTGCAGAATGGGCACGCTGCTGCCTATCCCACAGGCTTGTTTCAGGTAGTGGATGAAACCACGTGGGTGAAAGTGTTTTGGAAAGAGATAAACTCAAAAAAGATGTGAGGGGCAGATAGTTTCTCAGATGAATTTTGGTGAAAATGAGAGAGATTTTTTTTTTTCCTTTATTGAGTCAGAATGAGTATTTTCAGCTTTTCCAGTGGTTTTTGACCTTGGCTGAACATTAGAATTACCTGGGAGCTTTTGAATTTTAAGTGATGCCTGGGCTCCACCTTCCATCCCCAGAAAGATCTTGATTTAGTTGATCTGGGATGTGTCCCGGGTGTATTTTTTATTTTTTAATCTCTTCAGGTAATTCTATTATGGAACTAGGACTAGGAATCACTAAACTATTCCCAAAATGAGCTGAGCCAACCCCAATTTCTCTTTCCTCCCATCTCAGAGTCAGAACTGCATAGTGACAGGGACTCTGGAATTCTCGAGTTTGGTACGGCCCCATCTCTGTCACTTCTTGGCTGCTGTATTCATTCTCTGAAAAGGTGTATGGTCTTGGCAAGTGCCCGGGGAGAAAACAGCCAGGCTGTGGATGGCTCAAAGCTCTTCTGACACCCACAGGATGGTATTTTTCAATCTCTAAAGCAAACAGATCCTCGTGTGCATGCACCGAAGAAAGATGGAAATCACAACCTGAAATTAACAACTCAGGAAAAAATATATATCAATGTTTGCTAAGTGGGAAAAGAGGTGATATTGGCTGGGGATAGAAATGTCATTTTCAGGCTGCCAAAAAGAGTGTTAACATATAATATGAAGAACCAATAAAATCCATAGTCTAATTCTTCCAGGCTGCCTGGTTGAAATAATTTATGAGTGTACATCTGAAAGCCTTGACATTTAGCTCCTAATTTTGATAGAAAAGATGTTTTTTCCAGCCCAATACTGGTGGCATGTATATTGACTTTGAAGATTCCGTCCCAGTTGTAGACACTCAAAAACTGTGTCCCCAATCAACATGTCGAGCAATGGGTTTGTTAATAATTCATATATCTATTCACTCACTTGTCCCTGTATTCATTCATTTATCCAGCATAGCCGGGAGATAGGAGGTAGGAGGTGGTGGACCCACACTGCTTTATAAGACATGCCTGTATCCTGTGGCCTCCCAGCCATGGGGGAGGTAGAAAATTCAGGAATCATTAAACCAAGTAGGAAGTGTTGGAACAGAGGGATACAAAGAGCATGAGGAGACCTCAGCAGAAGGGGCTCACTCATTTCTTGAAGAATGAGACATTTTGGGATCAATGAGGACTTGAGGAGAGGTGTTCTTGTTGGAAGGAACAGTATAGGCAAAGGCAAGCAGGTGGCAGAAAAACAATGTCACATTTGGAAAAGGACAAATGGCTCAGTTGAGTCAGAACAAATGGTGCCAAACAGGGGTGCACACTGGGGGACACCAAAGCCTAAGGTATCACGACTCCTGTGGGTGAATAATAGTAATAAGGGTGGATGGTTGTTGAGCCTCACTGGGTTCCAGGCAGCGCGCTGAGCATATTGCACGTACTTTATACTACCGAGTGTTCACAACCATCCTGAGAATTGAATAGGATTAATTGTCCCCATTTTACAGATCGTAAATTTTGTTACTTGCCCAGGGTTCCATGGGTGTAAGCAACACAAGTGTGTTCAGTTTGAGGAGGAGGCTGGGGTGATCTGATGAGAAATATGAGGAGACGGAAGCAGAAATTCTGGATTCTGGGTCTTGGAGGGGGAGGAGTGACACCCACCATGTGCTGGCTCCAGGGTTTGGGTTAGACCCTGAGCCTTCATTTCCTTGCTTCAGATGGGGCCACCTACAACCACCCATCCACAGTGTGGCTGAAGTGACGTGATAGCGTCCACACTGGTGGGGGGAACCGTATAAGGACTGGACAAGGTCAAGATTCTCGCGCTGATCTGGCTGGTCCTAACTCTTTGTGTATACACCCTGGGAGCAGGCCTGGGCACCCGCTCCCACTGAGATTCCCAGAGCATCTGAAAGCACATAAACCTTGGAAGTCAAGGTGGCTGCGTATTTGCTTGTTAAGATCCACGTGTCTTTGCCCTCAAAACTTCCTAGATAGAAGCTAGAGTGCCTGTAGAATTTAAGGAGGCCTGAGAGGGCAAGATTACCTGGGTGAACACTGGGAAAGAATTCTTTTGGTACCCTGGAGTTAAGAGCTTAAGGATAAAAAAAAAAATCCCAAATGAATTTGAGCGACGATTTTTTTGCCCGTCTTTGACAAATTGGCACAAATTTACATTCCGTTCCTGCACCTCCTAAATTGAGTTTTGGGGAATGACAGGACTTCCAATTGAAACAGATTACCAAGGTGAGGCTTGATGACTAATGGAAATATTCGTAATAGGATTACATGGAGTTTTCATCTTTCCCATGAAGATGCAACATTGTCACGTGACAACCTTTTGGGGCACAGAACCCGTGTTTTTAATCTCTCTGAACATTTATTTTCTGTTTTTAAATGATTGAGAGGTGAGGTCACATCCCTAGAGTGACTGGCTTTCTATCTGTGAGAAGCAGGAGAAAGCTATTAACAAAAACATGAAATTGAATCTCACCAAGCCCAGATTTCCATTTGCCTGTGGTTCTTTCAAATCGCTGTGCCGGCCAGTTACATATAAATGGAGGTGTCTATGGGCATTTGGGAAAGAAAACCGTGCTTCTCCAATGCCAAGGAAGATGCAACTCCCAACCCTGGGAATTTGGCTTCCCGAGGGATGTTCGTTGTGAAAGTTTGACCCTAACCACAATATCTTATTTTCATTGATTTTGCTATCGTCTCTTTCTCTCTATTCGCTTCTCAAGTCTTTTAGTCAGGATAGGACAGCCTTATGCTGCCGTGACAAACAACCCTAAAATCTCAGTGGCTCACTCAGCACGTTTATTTCTCACTCAGGTAAAGTCTGCTACAAGTTAGGCAATCCTCCGGGGCAGCTCTCTTCCATGCAGTTACTCAGGGATCCAGGCTATTCCAATCTCATGGCTCTACATATCATCCCAGAGCCTCCTTGGCCACAGTGGCACAAGAAAACACAGATTGGAGATTGAACAATGTGCTTTGAAGTACCCCAACTAGGAAGTGACAGGTGTCACTTTCCACTGGCCAGAGCCAGTCATGTGATGCCACATAACTGTGAAGGGATTGGGAAGTGTCGTCTCCCGTGTGTCTGGGGTGGGGGGCAGTTTGGAGTAGGACTTGGTAAACATTGGTGTCGTCTCTTCCACATAAAAGTTTTGTTGTTTTTTTTTTTATTTCAGCATATTATGGGAGTACAGATGTTTAGGTTACGTATGTTGCCCTTGCCTCCCCACTCTCCCCCATGTCCGAGTTTCAAGTGTGCCCATCCCTTGGGTGGTGTGCATTGCATTCTTTGTGTATGCAAATACCCATCCCCCCTCCCTCCTCCCCCCTCCCCCCTGCCTGACATCCAATAGATGTTATTCTTATATGTACACTTATGTGTTGATCAGTTAATACCAATTTGATGGTGAGTACATGTGGTGCTTGTTTTTCCATTCTTGGGATACTTCACTTAGTAGAATGCGTTCCAACTCTATCCAGGAGTATACAGGAGGTGCTGTATCACCATTGTTTCTTAAAGCTGAATAGTACTCCATGGTATACATATACCACATTTTATTAATCCACTCATGTATTGATGGACACTTGGGTTGTTTCCACATCTTTGCAATTGTGAATTGTGCTGCTATAAACATTCGGGTGCAGGTGTCTTTCTTATAGAGTATCATTTGTTCTTTTGGGTAGATGCCCAGTAATGGGATTGCTGGATCGAATGGTACTTCTACTAGTATCTCTTTAAGGTATCTCCATATTGCTTTCCACAGAGGTTGCACTAGTTTGCAGTCCCACCAGCAGTGTATGAGTGTTCCTATCTCTCCGCATCCATGCCAACATTTATTGTTTTGGGACTTTTTGATAAAGGCCAGTCTCACTGGAGATAAGTGATATGTCATTGTGGTTTTGATTTGCATTTCCCTGATGATTAGAGATGTTGAACATTTTTTCATATGTTTTTTGGCCATTATTCTGTCTTCTTTTGAAAAGTTTCTGTTCATGTCCTTTTCCCACTTTTTGATAGGGTCGTTTGATTTTTTCTTGTTGATTTTCCTGAGTTCTAAGTAGATTCTGGTTATCAGCCCTTTATTGGATTTGTAGCATGCAAAAATTTTCTCCCATTCTGTAGGTTGTCTGTTTGCTCTTGTGACTGTTTCTTTGGCTGTGCAGAAGCTTTTTAATTTGATCAGGTCCCATTTATTTATTTTGGTTGCTGCTGTGATTGCCTTTGGGATCTTCTTCATAAATTCTTTGCCTAGGCCAATGTCTAGAAGTGTATTTCCAACATCTTCCTCTAGAATTCTAATAGTTTCACTCCTTAGTTTTAAATCTGTTACCCAGTGTGGTTGATTTTTGTGAGAGGTGAAAGGTGTGGATCCTGGTTCAGTCTTCTACATGTGGCTATCCAGTTTTCCCAGCACCATTTATTGAATGAGGATTCTTTTCCCCAGTGTATGTTTTTGTCTGCTTCGTCAAAGATTAGGTGGCTATGTGAGGATGGTTTTATATCTGGGTTCTCAGTTCTGTTCCACTGGTCAATGGCTCTATTTTTGTGCCAGTACCAGCTGTTTTGATTACTACAGCCTTATAATAAAGTTTGAAATCTGGTAAGTTGATACCTCCCATTCTGTTTTTATTGCCTAGAATTGTTTTTGCTATGCGGGGTCACATAAAAGTTTTTGATTTAATCCTCTTAGACCTACACCATAGATTGTGGTCTGTTCACCTGCATTTATTTAAGCAATTTTCCCAAAGGCTCGTAACTAAAGAGCATTAAGACAGGATCTAGAACCCGGTTCTCTCCAACTCCAAACTCCAAGCTCCTAATCACTAGATGCTACTTCCTCCCCTGATAAGTTCTCTCTGTCCTCTTCCCTCTTTTCTGTTTCTCCTTCTAAGAGAAATTATTCCTCCTAACACACTCCTCTGGCTCTCAATTTTTCTCCATACCTTGGGGTGATGAAATGGTGGTTTATTTCCTTCCCAACGTCCACGCCAGTAACTTCGCCCACCCAAGTCTCCTTAAATCCCCCAGGTCCTTCGACTTTATCTACGCAGCTTCGAGAGCAAAGAACACAAACGTTCCTTGCTGTCAGGCCTGCAGAGGCATGGATTATAGAAACTGGAGGAAATTCCTTCCCTGGCTGACAAAGCTGTGAAATCAGGGGGGTTTTTTTGTTTTGTTTTGTTTTTCTTTTACCTATTTCCCAGCCCAGGGCTCCTCAGAAAATGCAACAGAAAGAAGTGAATTGGGATTTTTATGAACTTCCAATTTTTTTTTTAAACAACTTTATGGATATATAGTTTATATACCATAAAATTCATTCATTTAAAGTATATGTACAATTCAGTAGTTTTTCATATATTTACAAAATGGTGTCACTATCAACAAAGTCTAATTTTAGAACATTTTATCACCTCAAAAAAAAAAAAACTCCCAAAACAAGGAAAAACCCTGTACCGTTAATAGTCACTCCCCATCCCCACCTCCCCCACTTCCCCAATTCCCCCCAGCCCCTGGCAACCCGAACTTCCAGTTTTCAAAGAATTGATTTTCTCATTGGAGCATGTGGAAGGTCAGGGAAAATGCAGACAGAGTGCTTTTTGAGGGATGAGAGAGGCCAATTCTGCATTTGGCACGATGGTACCTGTGTGGCTTTTCCCAAGTCCAGTTATAAAAAACATAGACATGCATAGACATAGTTACACACATAAATGCAAAGCCCCCTGCACACACATACATATGAATGCACATACATAGATATGCATGCACACGTGTGCCTACATTTATGCACATGGACACGCACACATTCACTCACATGTATACACACGTGTTCATGTGTGCATAGACGTGCACACAGAGGGGCACAGGCATACACTTGCACCCATAGAAACAAGCATGCACAGGTACATACCTGCGTGCACAGATACGTATCATGCCTGTAGCTTTTGATCTGGCTACAGTGATTCTTTGCGTGGTGACAGTGGGTTGGGTCATTTCCCCCCGGTGGCCCTGTCCAAGCCAGTGGTCTGTAAGGAAGACATTCTAAAGCAATTTGGGATTTGCCTCACTTGGATGAACATCTGTCCAGCTAATTTAGTGCTCAGGGGCTGCCTGGGAGGGCACTGTTAGGGTGTGATGTAGGGGTTTGGGCAGGGAATTGGGGAGTAGGAGAGGAGGAAGAGACGGACTGGGCCATGTGTAATATTCCCACATCTGGGTGACGGTGTGTCTGGCTGGGGCATGTCCCCTTCACTGACGGGGGTGGCGCAGGCAGCTCAGCCTGTCTCCGCTCTCGTGTAACACAGGCTTGCAGATAAGGCCCTTATCTGTCTCCGTGCGTACTGGCCCCAATTCTGGTTCTTTTTCACTGTATTCCAATCAAACTTTATGATGAACACTGAAATTTGAATTTCATATAATTCTCACAGGTCACAAAATACTCTTCTTTTGAATTTTTTTCAACCATTTGAAGGAGTAAAGAACCATTCTTAGCAAAAACAGGCATTAGGCTGGATTTGGCCCACGGGCATAGTTTACAACCCCCGTCTTAAAAACCTGCCTCTAGCAGGCCTGCGTATATGCATGCTCGCAAATTCCCTGCAAACCCCGACCTAGGGCAGTGTGGACAATGGGCTGGCCAGGCTTGTGCTGGGGTAGCTGAGTGCCAGAGGCCTTTGCGAGAAGGGGGGAGGCAGTGGAGGTCCCAGGGACTTTGGGTAAACTGGACCCAGCTCCTGCTCCCCGTCCTGGCAGAGAAGGGTCCTGGGTAAGTCATTCATCCTCCTGAATCTTTGATTCCTCCTTGGAGAAATGGGAAGATGGAAAGTTTCCCACTGGGGCTCTTGTCAGGATATAGCAAGTACAAGGATTGTCTCGGGAGCTTGGAAAATGTCAGTTTTCTTGTCCCTTTTGTCTCTTAGCCCTTGTGCTTCTACTTCCAAAGAGGTTGTGTAGCTTAGTGGTTAAGACAAGAACCTGGTGTCAAACAGACCGAAGATAGAATGCCAGTTCTGCCTTGTCTATCCCAGCTGCATGACCTTGGCAGATGACCTTGCCTCTCTGAGTCTGTGTCTCCATCTGCAAAATAGGCGTAACACCCACCTTACCGGGTTGAGGTTAGGAGTACGACTTCATGAGATAATTCATGCTAAACCCTTAGCAGAGTGCTCGTGAGAAGGTTCACGAATGGCACTTGGTATTCTTAAGAGGCCACATAGCTTTGTGGCTACAAGCATTGGGTTTAGCTTCAGACAGACCCAGGTCCCAGCCAGGCTGTGCCTCTTGCAACAGGAACTTGGGAAATTCCATCCCACTTCTGCGTTCCGGTTTCTCCATTTCTTCCTTGAAAAGAGTAGACCCAGCGAACTC
Source organism: Propithecus coquereli (assembly GCF_000956105.1). Classification (NCBI taxonomy): domain Eukaryota; kingdom Metazoa; phylum Chordata; class Mammalia; order Primates; family Indriidae; genus Propithecus; species Propithecus coquereli. The sequence goes on along the minus strand of NW_012148775.1, from coordinate 131,642 downwards.
TAACACGAGTGAGTCTACAACCTCAATTCTGTTTCTACGCATGCCCTCTCTTCCATATGTGTTCTCTTACACCATGGCCAGGTGGGCTTCGTACTGTTTGATTGTTTAGAAATCAAACAGGAAACCATGCCTTCCTCATTGGGGATTGAATGTTTTTGGAGGGAGAGTGTTCTTGGCCTTACTGGCAAGTGTCAAGCACTTGCCGTGTGCCCAGAACGTGCCAAACCCTGTGCAAAAGACAGGAGAACCCAAAATGCTTCCTGCCCTCCCAGAGCACCAGCCAAAGAGTCTCCAAAGCTGAGCCACTTGGATCTGAACTTGGTTCAGACTGTACTTTCTCGTTTCAGTTCTCACTAGCTCAATATTTCCCAAACTGTCTGCAGAATAAATGTATGTGTCTGGTTTCACTTCAGTCTGACTCAGAGGTGCTTTTTTCCTTTCTTCCTTTTTTCTCAATTTACAAAAGGAACACGTGTTGACTGGAGAAAAATTAGGGAAGAAAGATAAGCAGCAAGAAGAAAAAACTTATAAAGCTCCTAAACCCAGTAGCTGGGTGTTAACTCTGCTAACACCCTGGGGGCTGTCCTCTCTGCGGGTTTTTTAATGCATATAAATTAGGGGATATTTGTACACAGTTTTGAAAACAGCAATTCAGTTTACTGCTCGGCTGAGAAATAAAACTGGTTCTGGTCTGTCCAAAACAAGAACGCACAGTGTTTTGATATCCAGCCCTGGGGACAGGGCCAGTGGTCTGTCTGGTCATTTGGTTGCCTGTGTGCCTTGCACAGGGACGAGGCTGAAAGCTTCATTACTAACTGGATCTCGGTTTGGCTAATGGTCTATTTCATATTCTAAGATAGCAGGTAAAGGCCTACCTTGGCACTAAAACGGCCCTTCCCAGCTATAGTGGACATGGGACCCTTGTCCCCAAGAAGATGGATCCTAGGAGCCATCCATCCATCCATTCATCCATGCACCCTGGTGCCATTCCAAGAGCAGTTCCAGCTAATTTTTCTATTTTTGTAGAGACGAGATCTTGCTCTTGCTCAGGCTGGTCTCGAACTTCTGGCCTCGAGCTGTACTCCTGCCTCGGCCTCCGTGGGTGCTAGGATTACAGGTGTGAGCCACCACACCCAGCCCGTTGTATTTATTTTTACACTTACTGGGGGCTAGGGATTCTAGCCTTCCATCGGTAATGATAGAAAGTTTCCCTTTAAAATACGCTAACGTTTTTCAAAGGCAGTGCATTTGAAGAAAACTAGTAGCAAGTGATAAATGAGTCAGCTGATCTGGCAAAGTCATATAAATACAAGTTGGCGGATGTGAAATGATTGCAGCGTGAAGGATACCGAATGAAATATAAAGTCTGGCTCTTAGGAGACACTGAGAAAACATGCAGCAGGATTGAGGAAGAGCATGTCTCGGGATGTCTTTCTACAGTGTCAAGAAGAGCAGGTCCTGGACAGTGGCCGGACCACACAGTGTGACAAGAGGCAAAGGAATGCCAGGCTACTGTTTCCCTGCAGTTCTTCCCGCAGTGAGCTGGAGGCTCCTGCCTCCTGAGCTGGCTGCCTATAGCCTTGGCATGCTCCTTCCCAATAAAGCCCATACCAGGGAGGGAAGAATGTCACCCAGGTGCCCAGCAGCATGGAGTCACAGTCAGGGGCAGGACAAACAGCCCCTGATGGGCAGAACCCCATATCTCAGTCCTGGGAGGGCCCACAGCAGCCAACCTCTGCCCTCTTAGCAAAATCAGATGCAACTCTGGGGAGAAGATTATAGTCAGACCAAGGAGAGTCTGCACTTCATTTTACCTCCCTACTTCTCTGAGCTTCGCAGCAACATCAGAGGCTGGGGAGGGCAGGGCGGGCGTGCATTAGCGAAAGCCCAGCCCGGCACTCACGGTCAATTAGGCTCCGACTTTGCATGTTCTGATGCCTGGTGGGCCACTGTCATCTTTCTTGTCTGGCTAGGATGTGAGCCTGCCTTCACCACCCCCTTAATGGAACTCCATAACTCTTCATTTCCTGGACACGCATTGGGTTAAGCAGGTGGCAGACAGCTGGCATCTCTCACTTGCGTTCTGGCATGTCCCATTTTTATGGGAAGCTAACCTGGCATTTTTTATTATAAAGCCCCAGAGTCCCTGGGTTTAATATCTTCAGTGTTAGATTCATGAACACCTTGGAAGTTAGAGATTGCCCGAGGCTGGCATTTGATGGAGTGTGCAACTTGTCGTTTGGAAGGTGATTTATTTGCTCAAGGGAGGGGGAAAGAGTGCAGGACAATTAAGAGGGATGTGAGTTTTGAGAAGTGGGGAATGCTTAGAAGGAGGTGAAAGTCCCTCTGACAGCCTGAGTGTGTTTAAAATAACAGCAGACTTTGAAACCTACCACCTCGGGAGCTCAAATCGGGCAGAGCCTAGGATTATTTGCACCAAACTAGCTATGCCTTTTATTTGGAAGATACATACTTGAGAAGGACAGTCACTGGGAGATGTTCCTTGAAATTCAGCCATGTGGCCTTTGCCATGTTACTCAAGCATGCCACACTTTTTCCTACCCCAGGGCCTTTGCACTGGCTGTACCCTCAACTTGGAACCCAGATTGCCCCATGGCTGGCTTCTGTGTGTGTGCACCTACCGCTCCGGTAGCTAGAGAGGCACTAAGTACATGCTTCAGCCACTAAAACACCTTCTGCTGACCTGCATGCTGACTCCACTGCCGAGGACAGCAGGCCTCCTTAATCTTCATCACCCTAGGTGATAGTGAGAGTGACGTTACAGCTACCATTTACTGAGCACCTATGATGTGCCACAGTCTCAGAGAAAGTTGTTAAGCAGAAGATAGGTCCTAAGAACATAAACTCCAGGGCCAGACTGCCTGGGTTCAAATCCCGGTTCCTGCAATTCCATTACTGGATATATATTCAAAGGAAATAAAATCAGTATGTCCAAGAGGTATCTGCACCCCGATGTTCATTGCAACATTATGCACAATAGCCAAGATACGGAATCAACCTGAGAGTCCGTCAGTGGATGGATGGATAAAGAAAACGTGGTATGTAAATGCAATGGAATATTATTAAGCCTTAAAAAGAAGGAAATCCTGTCATTTGCAGCAACATGGATTAACCTAGGCGACATTATGTTACGTGAAATAAGCCAGGCACAAAAATACTGCATGGTGTCACTTATATGTGGACTCTAAAAAATTAAACTCACAGAAATAGTAGAATGGTGGTCACCAGAGGCTGGAGGGCTGGAGGATTGGGGAGCCGTTGGTCTCAGGACACAAATTCCAGCGAGGAGGAACAGGTTCAAGAGACCTGTTGTATGTCATAGTGACTATAGTTCATAACAACATGTTGTACAATTGAAAATTGCCGAGAGGGTAGATCCCAAGTGTCCTCACCCCAAAAAAGCAAGTGTGAGCGGTAATGCGTGTGCTGAATAGCTCGATATGGCCATTGCACCGCGTGTGCGTGTATCAGCTCGTGCTGTACACCATTCAACACTCAGTCCGTTGCAGGCTGGTTCCAGTTTGTGGCTACTATGAATGGGCTGCTGTTAACATTTTAGTACGTGTTTTTGGGTGAATATGAGTATTTACATCTGTTAGGTACGTACTTGGGGAAGAAATTGATGGCCGTGGGTTATTTGCATATTTTGCTTTAGTAGATGTGCCAAACTGGCCGCACCAATTTCTATTCTCCCAGGCAGTGGCCGTCCGTCCAGCTGCTCCAGAGGCCATAGGGTAGCAAGAAAAGCAAGGACTTTAGGAGCTGCTGCTGGGAAGGTGGATGTAGGCAGGGAAAGGAGACAAGGGGTGGAAATTTGGAGCTTGCGACTTTCCTGCCGTTGCCCAAAGCGGCAGACTCTGGGAGTCTCGGAGCCAGTTGCGATGATTTGCTGTGCCTTCTGCAGCGGGGAGGGTGTTTTCTGGGCTCTGGTCTGTAATGAGTGTAGGTGGCTGTTCAAGAACAAAGTATCCAGGGGAGGGAATCCACCCACGGTCTCGGAGATTTAAATGTCAATATGGATTAATTGGCTGCTCAACCCACCCCTCCTCCACCTCTCCTGGGCAGCTTCAGCAAACACACTGCCTGGGCCGGCAAAGTGGGGTGGGGAGGACAGTCTTGAGTCATCACGGGCCACCTTGTGCCCACTTGCTGGGCGACCTGGGACAGGTGAATCAGACTCCCTGTGAGTCAGCTACCCTGCGCATCTCACCTTGAGCAGGTGAAGAAATGAATGCTAGTCAAAGAACACAGGTGGTTATCGATGGCATTTCAGATGGGTATACGGATGGGTGGGTGGACAGTTGTGTTATGTGTATGAATATATCATTGATACATATTTGCACAAGCGTGTGTGTCTCTGTTCACCGTGTTATTGCTCAATTACTACCTCTCATAATGGCCAGCAGGTGATGAGGACTTAGCTATGTGTTAGGCATGGAGAAGTGTCTACACCTTCACACCCCTGATTCGATGTGATTCTCCTAATAACCCTGTAAGGCAGGAACTGTTGGCCCCATTTTACAGATTATAAAACCGAGGCTCAGAGAGGTTAACTCGCCTGCCCGGGGTCACACAGCCACTAAATGACAGATCAGGATCCTAACCCCATAGAGAGTCTGAAGTCTAGATCCTCGTGTGCCTCCCCACTGTGCTGTAGCTCCCACCGGGTGTCAAGCACTGTATCGAACTCTTTATCTTGTTCAATCTTCATACTAAACTACAAGGTAAGTATTATTTGTAATAGTGTTCTTTGATAGATGAGCGACCCACCTGAAGGTTAAGTAACCCACCTAAAGTCACGTGTAAGTAAGGAGCGGTGGTGGAATTCGTACCGAGAGCTCTCTGATGCCCGGGTTCGTTCTTCAAGCCCAAGAAGTACGATCTCTGCAAAGTCTAATGCACAACAGGTCTTGATAGATGCCAGATGAATGAATACATTGCCTAGAATTATTTTCACAACAACATCACGGATTAAAAGGGAAACGATTCAAGCTGTGATTTTGATGTAGACGGAAAATTACTTTTCGTGACGACGTGCTTTCTTCTTTCGGCCAACATCGGATACCGTGAGCCAGTCACGGTGCTGGGGGAACTGGGGAGGCTACGGCGGCAGATCTGGCATGCATTCATTCCCTTACTCATTCATTCACTTGTTCGTTCGGTGACTGTGTCTGGGCGCCCGCTCTGTGTGTGCCGGGAATTGTGCCGCGAATGGGGCTCACTACAGACGAGCAGAGCAGGTGAGCATTCGGGCGACTGAACGAGAAGGTGTTACTTTCGGTGCATAACGCCCTTCTCATGCTGTCACTCGTCTTAAATCACTGGTCCTCAAAACGAACTCGATGAAGCTGAAAATAGTTTGAAAAACCCTGTATCCAGACAGGCATCCGGTTTCTGGACAATACTGTTGGTGTTTACGCACCCCCCGGCTAACGAATTGACTGCATCCTTTGCCGATGATGCTTAGTACACATCAGCCGACGTTTTGCTGGTCTTTCTTCGCCGTCCCCGCACACCGGTGACGCCAGGCGAGTGAGTGCAGCCGACACAAATGGCCGAGTGGCGTCTGAGGACCCAGAAGTTGTCAGTTTATGTGCTACTTTCTACCTGTGAGTCTATGAATAAACAGACTGGACGTGGCACACCCGTTTCTGGACTGGGCTAGATTCTGCAGGTGTCCCTGTGTGCCAACCTGCTGGCAGAGTTTCTAGAGAATCTGTAAGAACTTCCTCCTGAGTCTCCATCCCAGAACCAGATCGGAGGTTGAGGCCCAGGCCTCTTATCCCATAGACACAATAGTGACGTGTCCACCAGATTGTCACTTCTCTTAACTATCGTGGGTCACCTTCTTCTGAACACCTGCCAGTAATTTATCCTATCCTTTTGCTTTTCAGCCTCTGCAAGGGACGGACGCTCTATTCGGTGGTGAGGGACGCCAAGATCGTCTTGGATGTCAACAAAACCAGGCAGATCGCCCAAGAAATTGTGAAGGTACCGTAGGCGTGGGGGTCTCCTACCTACACCTCAGAAAGACCCTGCCCCCTCCTGAGAAAGCCTTACAGGGCTCCCAAGACTCATGGTTTGGTTCCAGACTGCCAGTCTGGACTTAAGAGAAATTAGACTTGGTCTGAAAAATCCCAGTCCGTGTGTAAGAATTCTGCGTAGACACCACCATTTCGAACGGTCTGCCAAGGCTTGGTTTCCACCTGTGCCTCCTCACCGTGGTGCTTGGACACGTGCAAGGACCAAGGGCCACATCTCTTGGTTAGGATCCCTTGTCCCTCTAGTCCTTGAATTCCCACGAGTGCAAGCCATCTCTCTCCACCGCTGCTGGGGAAACTCAGATCGTTGGGTGTTGTTTTGGATTAAAACAAACAGGAACATCCTGTGTTCTCTGGCAGGTGCCTTATTAGTCAGTTGTACTCAAGCGTTTATTTCCCATTGAAGTGTGAGAGCTGAGCTGTGAGAAGAAGTAAAAGAGGTGACTGCTCACAAAGGCACAGCTCTAAACGTTTGCCCTTGAACTAGAACGCCAGCAGGCTCCCCTCTGTGTTCTTGATCGTCAAGTCGTGCAACATCTCTTGAGGACCTCGATGGTTTGGATCTAAGGAATGAGTCTCTTGCAGAGAGGGAGTCACCTTTAAAGGGGAAGTGTAGGAAGATGGTTAATGGAATTCCTTTCTCCAGGGACTTCTTTTGTTTCTTCTTCAGGAAGCAGATGGAGATGGCTTTGCAGGGGCTGAGGGTGGTGGTGGATTGCGGGTTGAGGGCCCTGCCTTCTCCCATCCCCACCTCCCACTCTGCTGCTGTTGAGTGTGGTCTCGCCGGGGAGGCCAGTCTGCAAGACAAGGAGCGTGAGCCCGAGCTGGGGTGGCAGCAGCACTTAGGTTTTCTCTGACGACTCCCTGTCTCCTTGCTTCTTGCAGGGCATGGGCTACCTCCACGCCAAGGGAATCCTTCACAAGGACCTCAAATCAAAGAACGTCTTCTACGACAATGGCAAAGTGGTCATCACCGACTTTGGGCTCTTCAGCATTTCTGGGGTGCTGCAGGCTGGCAGGTGAGAGGTGGAAGGAGGTTCTTGACCATTGATGGTGGGGTGAGGGAGTCACCCCAACTGGCTTTAGGGACTTGGAGACTCAGGGTTGGGCCTGAGGTCACTGGGCTGAGTGGCTAGGCTGCTCTGCTGGTGATGGATGCCAAGGGCATGCTCTGATTTCCCCTGGGACCAGCAACCCACTCACCCATCCTACCTTTGAGCGCGTGTGATTGGGCACAGAGCATCCCCAAATCCCGCATCCCCAAATCCCGCATCCCCAAATCCCGCAAAGCCCCTGCACTTGAATTTAACTGGAGGGCTTTCCTCTCATCCCAAGTACTCACCCGCGAGTTGGGATCACCCAAGAGCCCTTGCTCGGAGTTTTCTTAGGATTGAATTAATTTTAGTACCGTAAGCGTACAGTTAAGAGCGAAGGATTTCAAGTCAGACCCACCTGGGGCCCAGCAAGGCTCTGCCACTTATTAACTGTGACTTTAATCAAGTCGAACAACTTCTCCAAACTTTAGATTTCTTGCCTGCAAGAAAAGCGGTGGGTATGGCGATGCCTACCGCAGAGGGGTCTTGTGAGGATAAAACGAGATAACACACATCCAGGCATCGCACACGGTACCCCGCGCACATCAAATGCTCAACAAACAGTTGCTGCAGCGGGAGTTGTTGTAATTAGTATTCATTTGCATATACCTCCCAGTATCACCCAGGAGAATCATTAACCAGCATTAAGTAATTAACTCTCATCCACTGCTTACCCTAGAGCAAGCCACATTGGGTTGACCATGCGAAAAACAGCTTGATCCCAAATAAACAACCCATAATTCAGAAAGGCTACCCTTGTGACTTTTCATTTGGAGTGTGTGCCTGTGTACACATAAGCGTACAAACACTCATATTTTAAACTCCTGTGCGTTTTTCGTAATCACACATCTTTTAATGAATGGTGTGTCTCTCCAGAAAGACAGCCCCATGGTTTCTTTCATTTTACTGCCATTTTAGTTGCTTTGGAGAACCGCTGAGCTTTTGAGGTCCACCACCCCAAAATGAATTTTGTTCACACTATGTAATACCTTGAAGCTAAGACCATTCGAAATTTGGCAAAACTTCACGTGGCTGTTTTCTGTGGGGTGCAGTAACACACAGGAGCTTAGGTTTCTCTTTCAGATTCCACTCCACTCAAAAAGGATTTACCACCCTCTCCAAAACTATCTATAGTGCCCTGGGATAAGAAAATAAGTAGGCAGTAAATAAACAGATCAATAGATCCATGGAGAGAGACCCTCAAGTCAGAACCCAAGAAGCCAGGAGGGTGAGATTGGGTAGGATCCTTTCTTTCTCCCTCTGATTCATTCCAGCAGCAGTTGGTTCCTGGTTTCCTGGTAGGGAATGACACATTCCCTTGTTTCCCAGTGTCCCAGGCTAAGGGTGAGGAAGCAATTTGTGACTTCACTGGGAACCCAAGTGTTTGCATCGAGACAAAATGAAGCCCAGCAGGTGTTTTCTTTAACCTGGTTCAGGGCTCTTTACAGAACCGTGTTCCTGCCCGCTTTGTGGCATGTCTACACTCTCTCCCTTTCTCCTTGCCAGTGGGGGAAAGGGGAGGGAGGCCTCTAATTTTCTCCCCTTATACTCTTGGTCTTCTAAAGCCACAAGGAGAAGAGGAAGAACAGGAAGTGGGAAGGAATGCCTTGGGCTTTCTGTCCTTTAGCTCATTCATAGAGACCCAGTGTCAGCCCTGAAGGAAGGTCAACCAAGTTCAAGGCAAGGTGACTTCTGGCGTCCCTGTGCAGACAGCACCCCCACCCCAGCCCTGCCCCAGCCTGGGTGTCAACACAGACCCAGTAAGTGTCAGGAGAGGCCAGAGAGCCCTCACCCACCAACAACTCCCAACAAGAAATCCACACTTCTTGCTACCCACAAGTAGCCATCTGTGACTTCCTGTGCTTTTATCCCTGTTCAGGTTATGTATTGCTGTGTAACAAACCGTCTCAAAACTTTGTGGCTTAAACCAAGTTTTTGTTATCCCTCAGGGTTCTGTGCATTGAATGGGCTCAGTCGAGCTTTTGTGCTCAGGCTGTCCTGCAGGTGTAGTCGGATGGGGGCTGATGTTGGACCCAACTGAAGTCTTCCCCATTCACACATCTGGGTTGGGCTGGCTGGAACAGCTGGGGGGCTGATGGGGCCTCTGCCCCACCCCCTCCTTTCCCCTCCCCATCCAGCCTCTCTGCATGGCTGCATTGAGCTTCCTCACACCATGGCAGTCTCAGGGTAATCAGACTGGGGGCTGATTACCCAGAGTGAGTGTGCCCAAGACCTAGGCAGAAGTTACAAACCTTCTAATCATCTAGCTTCTAACGACCTACCTTCGAATCATCTAGAACATCCCTTCTGGCACATCCTATTGGCCAGCAGGTCACTTAAGGCCAGTGCAGATTTGAGGGGAGCAGAATTAAACTCCGCCTCTCAGTCGGAGGGACATCAAAGGCTGTGGCCATCTTTCCTCTACCACAATCCCAAAGCCATGATGGGAACCATGACAGGAAGGCGGAACTCTCAGGGTGTCCCATGGGTCCTAGGACCTTTCCCATTTAGTAGATTTGCCCCAGTATTTACCTCTGGGGCTGCTGTGGGGCTCCACAGGGTCCCCTGCAGGGGTTCGGGTCATGGTTTCCTGCCACCTGTTTGTGAATAGGCATCTCCAGGCAGTAAGTGCCCCAAGTGCAGACTGGAGCCCCCAATGCAGCAGCCAGAGACCAGGAGACACCCCTTGAACACAGGTGCCTATGGCCCTGATTGGCAGCCTGGGGGCTGGATTGTAGGAGTAGAGAGAGATGGGGAGCTGACCAGGCTGCAGGCATTGCAGGAATCAGGCTAAATCAACTCTCACGCAATAGGCCAGGAAGCTCCCTCATTCCTTATCCACTCAGCCAGTCAGCAAATATTTAGGGAGTGCTTACCGCGTGTATTAGTCTGCTTGGGCTGCTGTGACAAAATGCCACACACAGTGGCTTAAACAACAGACCTTTAGCTTCTCATAATTCTGAAGGCTGAAGTCCAAGATCAAGGTGCGGCGAAGTCAGTTTCTGGTGAGGGCTCTCTTCCTGGTTGGTAGACGGCCGCCTTCTGGCTATGTGCTTGCCTCGTCTGTGCACTCGCAGAGAGAGAGAGATTTCTGATGTCTTTCATCTTCCTATAAGGACACCAGTCCTATTCAATCAGGGCCCCAGACTGTGACCTCATTTAATCTCATTTACCTCCCTGAATTTTCTATCTCTAAATACAGTCACATTGGAGGTGAGGGCTCCAACATCATAAATTTGGCGGGAGACTCAATTCGGTCTATAACACCGTGAGACAGATGACAGCAACTTATTCTTATTTTGCATACATCTGACTTTCTGAGCCTCAGTTTCCTCACCTGTAAAATGGGGATGGGGTAAGGACTAATAGGACCCACCTCATAAGCGCATGTTGAAGATTAAATGGGACAGAGATGAGAGAGGCTTAGTTTAGGGCTTTGCTCTTTAGTGGTGCTATTTGTCTAGGAATTCATGTAGCATTGTGGTGAGGTATCTAGTCTCTGGAGTTTTAAAGGCTTGTGATCAAACAGATCTCACCTCTGCAACTTTGGACAGGTCACTTACACGTTTTGAGCCTGTTTCCTCATCCGTAGAGAAGGAGATAACCTTTCAATTGTGGGCGTATGAGGATTAAGTGGGATGGGCAATAGGGCAAACAGTAGGTGCTCAGAGGAGTGACTTGCCTTCCTGCCCTCCCCTCAGTTAGAGCTTGGGCTGTTGACAGCTCTTGGTACCCAGTAGCAGGGAGACTCGCCCGGCCCAGGGCACAGAGATAGGGCAGCCCAGTGAAGTGGGCATGTTCTGCAGATCCATGCGGACCCCAGCGTACAGCTGTTCTGCCATCATCGAGAAAAGGCGTCATTTAAGATGCCAGCGCCATCGTGCCGGCTGCCCGCAGCCTGTTATTAATCATAATAACCATAATGAAGATGATCTGGGTTTGTCACCAGTGGGCTCATCGCCATGGGAACGGGATGCGCTGGGGTGTCTGTGCCAGGCCTGACTCCTGGCCAACCCCCAGGCCTGTGCCCACACCCACCTCACGATGATGGTTATTATGTGGCTGCCACACATCCTCCTGCCCCAGCTTCGAGGTGCCAGTCCTCTACTGCCCCTGCATGTCGGGAAGAGGCGGCGAGAGTGTTTGAAAGAGATGGGGACCAAGAAGCTTTCCCTGTTGGCAGCAGCGCCACCAGCCCAGCCCAGCCCCGATGGCCCAGTCATTGCGGGACCATGTTGGCTGGCCCATGCCAAGGGCTTCTTCCTGGAGGATGGTCTTTCTTTGGGCTGTAGTCTCAACTCCATTTCTGAGTCCTCGAGATAAAATACATATGTGATAATCATGTCCAATCATCATACCCTGGCAGCTGACACAGCCCTGCGCCGGGCACTGTCTCGTTTCAGTCCTTGCAACATCCGTGTGAAATAAAAATCAGCGTGCCCATTTCTTAAATGGGAAAATGGAGACCCAAGTCTGCTCAAGGTCCCACAGCTCGTAAGCAACAGATGGGTCCTTAAACCTCTGCGGGTGTCCCTGATTCTAGAAGCAAGAACTCGTTCGACTCTGCCAGCTCAAGAGTTTGCTAGTGCGGTTGAGTTGCATTTTCTAGCAGAGGATGTGTGGTATTGCGTCCTTTGGGTAGAATACAGGAGCGAGTTGTGTGTTACTCATGCTCAGACACTGATATTGGACCATTTCCTTATTTTATATAAGTTCAAACAGTGTTTCTCAACCAGGGCAGTGTAAGAAGAGCCAGCTCCAGGGCCATTGCATGGGGTTCAAATCCCAACTCTGGCACCTGTTAGTGGGGCTGCCTCAGGCAAGTCACTTACCACTCTGAACCCCATTTTTGATTTTGTAAAACAAAACAGAATCTGCCAGGATAAGCTGTTTCTAAGAGTTAAGATTATAACCTATGTAAGATGTGTGTGCCTGTGTACAGATTTCCCCTAGGAGCAATGATTCGGTATTCACTAATTCAGTATTCACTAATTCAGTATTCACTGATCCAGTGACTTCAGAGAACATGACTGCCATGAATAACAAGAATCGACTGTCTCTGTTGAATGAAGATGGACGGGGGGTGCCTCAGAGGCAGTGGGACCCGGCGATGGTTGGGGTGTTGAGTGTCTGTCCAGACCAGCCTTCCCTGCCCCTCTCGCTGGCTCTCAGCCTCACTTAGAGGAAGGGCGGACAGTGCCCAATGGGGGGGAGGAGGGCAGGACAAGAAAGCCAGCAGAGGTGGTTCCAGGGACTTGGGGCCGTGCTAGGGGGATTGGTCCTCCCTGGACTGTGAAATGGAGCTCATTCTGTGCTTTGCTTCTCCAGGCGGGAGGACAAATTGCGCATCCAGAATGGCTGGCTGTGCCACCTGGCGCCGGAGATCATCCGCCAGCTGTCCCCAGACACAGAGGAAGATAAGCTCCCGTTCTCCAAGCACTCTGACGTGTTTGCACTCGGGTAGGTGGGCCCCACCCTGGCCTTTGAGACTCACAGCCTGGGTAGAGGGGCACTGCCCCAACTTTCTTCAGTGCTCTTGGAAGGGCCAGGGCACCTGTCTTCAGGGGGAAGGTTCTGGATTTCGGTTTGAGATTGGGGGGATGAAAGTGAGATATAGGAGAAAGAATGGCCCTAACAAATCTACATGCCTGTTTTCTAACTGGTTATGTGGCCAGGACAAGTTACCTGACTCATCGATTCATTCAGTAGCTATTTACTGCGTGGTCACTATGTGCTGGGCCTGTAGCAGGTGCTGGGGATACGAGATTCCATCTTGTATTTGTTAGCTATCGCTGCATAACAAATTACTCGAAAACTAACAGCTTAAAACAACGTTTCTTATCTCAAGTTTCTGTGGTCAGGAATTTGGGAGTGGCTCAGCCAAGTGGTTCTGAGCTGGCTCAGGGTCTCTCACGAGGTTGCAGGCAAGATGTCAGCCAGGGCTGCGGTCTCACCTGAAGGCTCAATGGGCCGGGGATCCACTTCCATGGTGGCCGCTCTCATGGCTGTTGGAAGGAGGCCTCAGTTCCTTACCCCATGGGCCTAGATAGAGGCTGCTTGAGGGACCTCACAACATGGCAGCTAGAAGCTTCATTGCCATTTATGACCTTATTTCAGAAATTATGTAGCATCGCTGCTACCATCTTCTATTTGTTGAAAGAAAGTTGCTAAATCCAGCCCACACTCAAGGGGAGGAGAATTAGGCTCCACCTTATACATGAAGGAATATCAAAGAATGTGTGGTCATGTTTTGAAACCACTGCAGTCCCCTACTCTATCTTGTCTAGTGCAAGACAAACAAGGAAACAGCTTTTGGGAAGTATGATAAATGCTACACTGAGGACAACACAGGACTATGGGGGTAAAAGAGGAACCAAATCCACCTGGGAGGTCAGGGAGGGCTTCCCTGAGGAAGTAACTCTGAGCCTAAGTTAAAGCTCGAATACAAGGGCAGGGCGAGGTGTTCCAGATAGAAAGAATGTGTGAAAAGGCACAAAAGTAAAAGAGAAGTTGCCCAGAACAGAGGAATATGGGTGAGGGGGAAGGAAAGGGGGCTGGTGGATGGAGACTCAGGAGAACAATGCGGCAGGGGGTGATGAGATGAGAGATGAGAGAGAAAAGCAAAGTCACACCTGCAGTGACTTAAAGGCTCAGTTAAGGAGTTTTCATTTCATCTTCAGGGCACTAGGGAGCCATTGATGGTTATTAAGCAAGGGGAGTGACATAATCCTAATTTGAGTTTTAGTTCAGTTAAATCACTCTGGGAGCTGTGTATAGAATGGACTGGAAAAGGATGAGATTGGGGCTGGGTGACCAATCCACAGAGAGATGCTGGCAGCCTTCACCGAATCAGAGCTGAGATTGAACATGAGAAGTGTTTACGAGGTGGAAACCATAGAGCTTGATGGTGGATCGGGTGTGGGTGATGCCCAGATAATCTGCCTTAAGCAGCTGGGTGGACAGTGGCGTCATTCACCAAGGTAGAGACCCTGGAGGTGGAACAGGGTTAGGATATGCCGGAAAGGCAAAGAGGTCAGCTTTGGACGCAGGGAGTTTGAGCTCCCTTGCAGATCACCCATGGAACCACCTAGAAGGCAGCCGAATGTACACATCTAGTTTAGAAAAGAGTTTAGGACTTTTCAGCAGTAGATAGTAACTACAGCTACAAGAGACAATGAGATATCCTTGGAAGTGTGGAAGGAGAAGAGTCCAAGACGCAGAGCAGCATCCGTGCAAAGGCGCAGCCAGGAAGGCTTCGTGTTTCTGTGCCCCACAGGGCCGCGCTAATCCTCGCCTTACCTTGTCCATGACGTGGTTGCAAGGGCTGGGCGAGAACGCTGGGGAAGTTGTCTGGGGAAGTTTCAGGCTTGCAGATGAGCGCGATTAGACTTGCTTCGAAAAGTACCCCTACCGCGTCCTCACCGTAAACCCCCGAGGGGGTGTTTTCTGGAAGATCAGAGATCTCCACATCTGTTACTTGGGCCCTTTTAAAGGCTGTCACTTGCCCTGATTAGTTTATGCCCAAATGTTTATCTGGTTAGATATTGTTATCTGAGACTAAATTGCAATATTTAAGTTGGTATCTTTTAGCGTAAATTTAGCAAAATGTACCAAAGTAAGTAATTGGTTTTCTGCTGGAGTTTTCATCTTCATGGCAATTTTTTTTCCTTAAAGTGAGTTTCTCTTGAAAGTTGGATTTGAAAGGAAGTTTTAATGAGGCTTTTATTTCTGACTCCGCTGCATTCCGAAGGACCTGGCGCTCTGGGTTTCCTGCCGATTAGGTGCATCTTGTTGCTTGGGAACCTCATGCTTGGGAATGACTTAGAACAAAAATGAACTTTTAAAAGTGCATTGAGCACCGTGTTAAGTGTTTTATGTGCACTGTCTCATGGAATCTTTATAAGCATCCTTTGAAGCAGATACCATGTTGCTCCCAATTGACAGGTGAGAAAACTGAGGCTCCAGATGGCCCAGTGATGTGCCTTATGGTAATTGATGGTGACACTGAGATTTGAACCTGGAACATCCTAACCCCAGAGTTGGAGCTTTTAACCTTGGAGCCCCAATGGACTTGGGAGTCATGTCACCACTCAAAGCCCTGTTTCTCTCAACTGTAAATCAAAGACAATAAAACAATCGAGGTGTTCTAAGCATTAAGTGAGAAAATATCAATAAGGCACCCAGCACAGGGAAGAGATGAAAGACATCCTTTCCCCTTTCACGTGAGTCTGTCTGCGCCTCCTTCACCAGACTCTGGCCATCAACTGCAAGGTTGCACCCCCAAAGTGTTCACTTCCCTGATTACAAAGGACTCTCGAATAGGATGGAGTAGAAGCTTCCCTGGATAGTGCATTGGTCAATGGCACGATTCTGGAGTTAGACTGAATTCAACTTCTAGCTGCACCTCTTATTTGCTCTGTGATAATTAATAATGCTTCGTGTTTTTAAATGTAGATTTTATTATTATTCAGGTATAGTAGGGCCAATAGATCAGGAGACAGCCGCCATTGAAAAGACAGTTTATTACTCACAGTTCCCAAAGGAAGGTACATGCCACACCATGCAGTGGCCACATGGGACAGCACCGGGGTTGTTTGGGAGGCAGGGGAAGCAGGCTTACAACGTTCGAATCATTTCAGCAGCTCTGGGGCATAGGGATGGGGAATATTGGCCCTGAGTTTGAAAGTCCAATAAAGGAGGGGATTGGGGGGATTGGGGGTGCGGGCTCTGGATTACTTGGTCTGAATTTGAAAGACACGCTCACAGGTGAGTCCTTCACTAACTTGAGGAATTGGCGGGCCCTGGGAGTGGCAGTCCCTCCAACACCAGCAAGCTCCCGAGTGGTCCAAGCATCACAATAAAAAGTCAAGCTTAGTACGTTTCCCCCAACAAAGGACTTAGAATAGTGTCTATCTCAGAGTAAAAACTCAATGAGCGTTATTGTTCATCATGGGAACTATAATCATCTAGCAACTTCTCTTGAGAACTTCCTGACCATCCAACTCAATATCTTTCTACCTGAGCGTCACCACCCACTATCCCCAAGCCAGAGATAGGGGGTTGTCAGGTAGAAAGAAGATGCTGAGAAGTGAAACCCTAGGAATAGCTGGTTTGACACATCAGTAAAGAAGATAATGGAATGCCTCGTGTTCTTTAAAACACATTTATATGAAGTATCTTAGAGTGAAGGAAACATCATTTCCTAGGATTGTTTCAGATATTTCCTGAGTTGGGGAATCTTGTGCTCAGGACACTGAGATCTGTCCCCATGGTCCAGCTTGTTCCTCATTGCTGTCCGTGCCTCATAGCTTCACGGATACACCACCCGGGCCATCGCCCCATCCGTGGCCATGTGCTACCCACTGGAGCAATCCTTCCTTCCTTCATTACAACGTCATGATTTATGAAACAGACGATGACATAGCAAATCCCTCTAGAACAGCTTTAGCATCATGTTGCTCTGGCATTCAGAGTCCCATACAAACATTCTTCCACGGTGGCATCGTGATCACTCTCATTTCACAGGTAAGGGAATCTACACTCAGAGAAGTGAAGTGACCTCCCCAGGAGACCTATCCTACTACACTACTGGCAGGGAATGGAATAGAGTCAGGGCTTGAACCCAAGGCAGTATGACTCTCAAATCTTTTCTTTTTTTCTCTTTCCACCATTCCACGGGATGGTCCATACTTAGAAAAAACAAATATGAAAGAAAAAAAATCCTATCACCCAGACTTAGCCACTTTTAACATTTTGCTATGTTTTTACTATATTCTCTTGTCCATACATATGTAATTGTTTTTAAAAGAGCAACAATATACCTTATAGACAGTCTTGTACCGTGCTTTTTTCGCTTAAAATTATATATGGAATGTTTTTTATGTCAGCAAAACTTCTTTGAAATGGTTTAATAATACTAGAGTATTCCATTTCATTTTATGGATTTACCATAATACAGGCAACCAGTTCCTGTTATTGAACAAGTGTGTCATTTCTACTTTTTAAAATATTATATATAATGCTGTAGGGAACATCCTTATAAATGAATTTTTGTTTGTATACTTAATTATTTACTTGCAATGATTTCTTAGAATTACAGATATTGGGTCAGGGATCCTAACTGCATTAAACTATTTAATAGAAGTTATCCTGGGATGATCATGACTTCTAAGACATTACGAAGCTTTTAGTGTGTCTCGAGTGGCAAAATACCAACCCCAAGAGGAAGACACTGGGGAGGGAGATGGTCGCCAGGAGGCAGGGTGTGTGTGCTTGTGTGGATGAGGGGGTATAGAGTCTCAAGTGACATACCACACCAACACGCCTTTAACAACATCTGCCAACAGCACAATCTGGTATGAGCTCCACGCCAGGGAGTGGCCTTTCAAGACCCAACCAGCAGAGGCAATAATCTGGCAGATGGGCACAGGCATGAAACCCAATCTCAGCCAGATTGGCATGGGAAAAGAAATCTCGGTAAGTCCTGGCCTGGGGAACAAGGGGAGAAGCAGATACAGTCCTGGGCCTTCTTTTTACTGTGTGTTAGGGTTACAAATGCTTTCCCAGAGGGCGATCCAAAAAGCACGCACTGTCAGGTAGTGATTTGAAGCTTAGAAGGCAAGGCTGCTGCACTATGCCTGCAATTCCTAGTATCTGCCACCAGGGGCACCATAACACTTGGCCAGGTTTTTCCTAACAGTGCATTACTGAGTCAGGGAGAAGCAATGGATCCTTCTTTTTCTGGTATTTTTAAAAGATATTCATTAAAACATCACAAACGTTAATGGTTCTAATTTTATTTGCATCTATATAATAATTTTAAGACATTTTCCAACTCATAACAAGATATACAGACATCATCCCATAGAGGATGAAAGTTACAAAAAAATTTTTTAAAGACATATAGAAACAGAGAAGCCTGA
>NW_012148775.1:0-112217 GCF_000956105.1 Propithecus coquereli | reverse complement strand
TGGATGGATGGATGGATATATAGATGCATGCGTGATGGATGGATGAGTGGATGGATGAATATATAGATGCATGCATGATGGATGGATGAGTGGATGAATGGATATATAAATGCATGCATGATGGATGGGTGATGGAGGAATATGGAAATGGGGCAGATGGCTGGACAAATGGACGGACCTAGTGAGGTGCCAAAGAGTAATCAGGAAGTCACCATTATGTTCAGTCACCACACATTGGTTTCTTTTAGGACATTCTTCTCTTCTGCTGGGCCTTTGAACAAGAGGAGAGACCTACCTTCACCAAACTCATGGACATGCTGGAGAAACTGCCAAAGCGAAACCGCCGCCTATCTCACCCCGGACATTTCTGGAAGTCTGCAGAGTAGGTTTTCTCCCTTCGCATCTCTCCCTACTGCCTTTGACACCTTTTTGATTCCCTCGGTATCTTTCTGTTCCTCCCCCAACCAGCTCATTTCCATGTCCCCACCTGCCAGTGGCCAATAGGCTTCTGTTCAGGAGGGTCTGTTCTGGGGGTCAGGTCCTGGGATCTGCCCTACAGAGCTTGGTTGCCATGGCTACCTCATGCTTGTCTCTTCCTTGTAAAGGATGATGCCCCAGTGAGCCTGAGCATCCCCATGTGTTGCGAGTTGGTGCCCTGAACCTGCCCATCCCTGTATGTCGGGTCATCAGGGTACCCCTCCGTGAGGCCCAGCTTTCAGGAAATCTCCCTTCTGGGCCGGCAGGCTGCCCCCATCACAGCAGCTCATGGCATCCAGCATTCTCCGCTGCGTGAATGCCAGGGCAGGAAAGGTTCTCAGCTTCTAGTTGCCAGAAGTGTCTCTCTGGCTTCCTCATCGAGAGGGTCCATGCAACTGCCCTCCCTCTTGTTTCTGGCTAGAGATGGCATCTCTGTCTGAGATAATGAGTGTGGTGGCATGTCTTTCTGGGGCCTCCCTCCCCAGCCTCCATGATAGATGTCTCTAGAAGGGGAGAGAGAGAGACAAGCCCAGATGAGGTTGCTGAGGGGCGCCTGCCCCCCACAGGTCTGCTTCCAGGCACATGAGGTTGTGCACTCACACAGACACTCAGGTCTACACACACATGCAGACGTGTGAGCAGTACTAAAAGTGTCCCTCTATACACGTGCACACAGGTGCACTCAGATCTGTGCACACATACAAGTCCATGGTACATGAAGGCACATGTACACACACACTCTTATACTACAGATACATATATGTAGGTACACAGTTCTACAAACCCCTACCTGCATGAGCAGTTGTCAGAGTCTTCCCATGGGACCCCAAAAAGATCCCCAAGGCAGCATCCTGTAGAGCAGATGTCCCAGGAGACCCTCCTCCACGCCCCACCCCGCCATTGGAGCTTGCCACACTTAGAGGATGGAATCTCTTGCTTCCCCAGGGGCTCATCGTTTCCCCAGATGATTAGAAAAAGCACAAACTTCACAGTCAGACAGGCATTGGCTGGAATCCCTTCTCCACCGATGCGTGGCCTTGAGCACGTCGCTTGGCCTCTCTGAGCTGCAGTTTCATGCCCTGAAAAATGAGGGCAGTGAAACCCCTCTAGCAGGAGTGCTGTGTGGGACCCGTGAGGCCCTGCGCCAAAGCACGTAGTAGGCACCTCCCACATGGCCGGTGGTCTCTGTACCACGGCAGCCACTGTCTGCCAGGACGGAGAAGGAGCCCTCTTCGGGCAGCCTGGCAGGATTCAGAATGGATCGGATGTGAAACAGACAGGAGGAGGCTGTAACAAGCAAAAACTCTGCCCAGCTGAGGGGATGTGGACACGGCGGGGAACTGGTGTCGGAGCTCCAGGTGGGACCCAGGAGTGCCTGGTCTTACAAAACTCAAGGGTCATCTGGGCCATCACTCAGGGACCTCTGCTCTCCTAGGTGTCAGACGGGAGGGCAGCAGTTCACCTGAACAGAGGGGCTGAAAGCTCCCTGGTTGGAGGGAGAGGCAGGGGGCCTTCCTTTCTGTATTTTGCTGTGGAGTTGGGCTGAGGAAACAGAGAACAGGAAACCTTATGATCTGTCAGGATGGGACTTCAAGGTTCAGTGGAATTTTCCATTCATGCACTCTTCTATTCATTCATTTTTTTATGCAGCCCGTGTGTACTGAACATCTTTTATGTGCCAGACACCACTCTAAGAATGGGACTGCAGTGATAAACGAAATAAACGAAGTCACTTTGTTACCGTGGGCAGCAAAGCCTCTGCTCTTAGCAGGAGTCTCTGCAGTGGACCCTGGGCTCACCCCCTGTTCCTCTGTCCCCAGCCCTTACATGCCAGGTGACCATCCCTAGTCCAGAGGCTACATGCTCTAGGGAGACAGTTCTGGGTTCAAATCCTGCTGCTTCCTGGCTGTGCAACCTTGGGCAAAGCACTTAACCTCTCTGAGCCTCAGTTTTTTCATCTGTGCACTTCCATGATTTCATCATAGAACTGCATCTATGCATAAATACTCAAGCCTATATGGCAGGCTGTTCTCAGGCTTATGTGAGATCAGGCATGTAGGCACATCGTAGACCTAAGTGAGTAGAAGTCTTTTCTGCTCTTTCTTGTAGAGGACAGGAACTATTCATCTCAAACCCCACCTGGCCCTCTGAGAAGGTGCTAATTCACAAAGGATGGCACTGTCCTTTCCACGTGACCTCTCACCGCTCTCCCTCTTCTCTCCCCGCTCCAGGCTGTGACCGTCGGACAGTGGGACGGCGCTCAGCTGCCTCAGCTCCCAGGCCACCTCTCCTCCCTGTTCTGCCCTCTGTCAGCTCAGGAGGCCAGAGACTCACCGTCAGAGGGTACCGGCCCCGACCGGCCCAGGAGCACTGCACGCCAGACCTGTGCCCTTTTCCTCGGGCAAGGGTCGGGGACCCCTGAGCTAGGACTGAACCGAAGCGGCCAGGGCGATGTGGTCTTGAGCAGCGGGGCCCGGGGAGCAGTGCAGAGGAGGACGCCACAGGCTGGAAGTGGAGCCCCTGGGCTGCGGAGGCTAGGACGGGAGGCCCCCACGTGGGCAGGCTCGCAGGACCGGTCTGTGTGTCCCTGTGTCTGTCTGTGTGCAATGCCGTCTGCCCTCATGTCACCTTAATAAGCAAGAGCCAGACGGCCGCAGCTCTGGAGCACCCCTTGGCTGTTTATGTCTTGTGGGGGGGCGCCCCAGCTGTGCCGTATGGGAAGACAGGGTGGGGTGCAGGTCTGAGCGCCAGCTGAGTCAAAGCTACTAGGCTGAGATCGGGTGGGGAGGGGGGAGGGGGCTAAGCTCGTTTCTTTGGAAACATCTGTTTTCAGAGATCCCAACGCAAGCCTGTTGTGGTCTGTAGTACCTTTGCGTACAGCTCTGAAGTGCAGCAAAACGGTTTTGCGTGTCTTTTGAGTTCTGGGTCTCTCTGGAGGACCCGTTTCCTGGGTCGGCCTTTTGCTCCTGTCCTGTGAGAGGGTCGTCCCTTGTCCCCTCACTGCCCCCCTCCCCTGGCCATTTAGAGGCCAAGACAACTTCTGGGGGCTCCTTACAGTTCGCTGTCATTCGTGACCCTCCCTGAAGTCTGGGCCCTGAGAACTAGAGCTCCGGGGGTGGGGAGGGTGCAGTTCCAGCACGTTCCTCGTCCTCTGTCTTTGGCATTCACTCCAGTCGAGTTCCTCCGCCCCCAACGATGGGCGCAGGTCCCGGGATACTTGTGTGTGGAGTGCGACAGCTGTGCACGTAGTAACCTGTTTGCAAAGGATCTCTCCACCCCTCGCCCTCAGAAAGCCCCGCTGGAGCGGTGAGGAGGGTGTTTGTCAAAGCTCTGCATTCTGCACTCTAGCCAGGCGCCAAGTCCCCGAGTGGCTGCGTTAGGAGCCTGTGTCCCCTCGCCTGCCTGTGTTCACTCAGTGCGCCCACCTCCCCTGTCCCCTGTTGCACCCCACCTGGGCTGGTGGCTTTTCCTGCCCGTGGTGGGGAAACCCCGAGTGTCCTGCACTCGGGATGCCGGGAGCGGGTGTGGCATGCAGAGACGGGAGAGGAGCCCTCAGGATCCTTTGTCCATGTCCCCAAAGCCCTGACGCCATTGATCTGATCTGGCACAAAAGGGAAACCTGTCTGCAAACAGAACAGTAGCAGGGGCAGCTGGGCAGCAAGGAGGGTGCCCAGGGTGGCTACAGCCCCTCTGGGCCTCCTGGGCGCTGCCCTGGCCTCGGTTTTCCCGTAGCTGCTACTTTATCCAGGCTTCTGCCTCGCAGAGAGAGGCGCCGAAACGTCAAACCATGCCTGAGATTATGTTCAATATCCAAACAGACCTGCGGGGGTCTCTTCCCCACCCTGGGGAAGTGGCCCCCAACCTGGTTCATGCTCTGGGGGCCAAGCCCACTTCCAAACTGGGAAAACTGATGAGATCACCATGTTCCCTGAGAGCCTGGCCCAGCGGAGACCCCTGTGCTTCCCAGAGGGCCTTCCCGAATTGCCTTTCCGACACTCCCACCGTCCGGGACCAGAGGACTCAGGTCCCCACGTGGGCTGTTCCTAAGCGGACACTCCTCTTCCGGGGTCTTCTGTAACCCCGTGGATTTTGGCTCGACGTGCGTGCGTCTCCAATGCACTTTACACACATCGGCACGAGCCCGGCTGCTCTGCTGTCCCCGGGGACGGCTCTTGTCGGTGGGTGTGCCCCATCCAAGCAAGCCACCCCGTGGGCCAGCCCTGCGCCTGGGCTGGGACCGGCCTCGGCTCTGCCCAGCGGCTCTCCGAGTGCCTGAGATCCGAGCGCTTGCTCCTCTTTAACCCCCGGGACTTCCTGCTTCCACGGACTCCAGCCTCTGTCCTCTGCCCCTCTGCTGAGAGAGGATGGCAGGGAGGGAAGGGGCAGCCAGGTCCAGCCACCTGAAATGCCCACAAGAACCAGAACATGCACCCCCTGCCTCTCTGTTTCCAGAATTAACTAAAACGGCCAACACAGCCTTTGGCAAGGGGGTCTCCAAAGGCTGATTTTTCCATTTGTTCCTGAGCGCCAGTTTGGGATTGAGGACAGGGCCTGAGTGATCTGGGGACAAATCCCAGTCTTCTCTGCTCCCCTGGGGCTTCTCACTTTGCGGGACAGGGTTCCTTGGATCTATCGCTGTATCCATGTCACCTGCTCTCGACTTCTCTGTCTGTCCCCCACTTCCCTTCTCTGCCCCCGCCGGCCCCAATCTCTGCTGCAGCCGGGCTGGGCACCCGGCCTCCCACCCATCCCTGACACCCCGACTTCCCCAGCTCCGCCACCCCGACGTACACAGAGGCCAGCTTCCATTTGTACACCTTTAAATCCCAGAGGAACCAAACCACTGCCTTGCCCGCTCAGCTCAGCTCCATCTTTATTCACGGATGAAGTACTGGGAGGAGGTTACATCCATTCATCTCATGCAGGGCCAAAAAGAGGGGGGAGGCTGTATATTTTTACATCATCGCCAGCCCTGCCCGCAGCTCTTTCTGCACAAGCCACGTGGCAAAGATTTGTGTGCATGCCCTTGTCCCATCACAGCCGCATGCAGGTGCCCGGCGCCCGTGGGTCGCCGGCTGGACAGTGAGTTGTTTCCATCTGTGCCTCACTTTCGGCAAACCCTCCTACATACGGGCCTCCCACGTGGACCGGTCCCAGGGTGAAGCATCACCAGGAAGCCTTGACTTCGCAGAGAAAAGCATCTCTGCTTTCTCTGAAGGGCGTGTGGATTTGCACAGGACTTCCACCCAGCTCTTCCAAGCCACAGGTCTTTCGTAAAACCAAGGACCCTCTTGGCCTCCTGTGGGGACATCTCTGTGTGTCCCCAACCCCAGATCCAAGCTGGAAACTCGAAGTTACCACTTAGATCCATTTTGTCCCAGTTTTTCTTTTACTGGTCAGAGGAAAGAATCTCCTCTTACCCTGGAGCATCCCCAACGTCTCTTGATGTCTACACTGGACTCAGCCAGTGGGAGCCCTTGACTGATGTTGGCCATTAGACTCTTGCATCCGGGAAACCTAATGTTTCTCCCCTTCCCCTGTCCCACCCCATGTACACACATCGTGCCCCCCCCAAAACCAGACACCCTCCATCTCCCACAGTTCTCGTCCCTACCTTGGTGGATCAGCTCAGGTACACAGAGGAAGCCGTGTGCACACCCGCCAGGCCCAACACTACCTTGAGAAATCTAGACCCACTGTCGGCAAGCTGTGCCCCTGGGCCATAGCCAGCCTACCAAATGGTTCTTACAATTTTTTAAATGAGAAAAAAAAATTAAACGAAGAATAATATTTAATGACATGAAAATTCTATAAAATGCAAATTCCATGTCAATAAAAAAAACGTTATTGGGACACAACCACACCTATCCACGTACAGATTGGTCGTGGCTGCTTTTGCACGACAGCAACACGGGTGAACGTTTGCAACCGAGAGGATAAGGCCCATAAAGTTGAAAATATTTATAGTCTGGTCCTTTCCTAACTTTGCTAACCTTTGCTATAGAGGACTGTCTTATTGAAGAATAAATCAACTTGTGTGTGGCTCCCAGGGGGAGTAGGAGCCAGGGTGAGGTTGGAGGAGGAGAGAACTTGTTTCGGGAGGGAAGGGACTTTCTAGCAGCTTGCCTCAAGGTGCATGGGCTGCCTTGGGAGGCAGAAAGTTCCCTCTCTCTGGAGAGGTTCAAGCAGACGTCGACCGCTTGGCGTGATTTGGAGGCCGTTCGGTCATTGGAGAATGGATGAACCAGATGGCCTTTAAGACCGTATCAGCAGCTAAGGCTGCTGTAACAACATACCACACACTGAGTAGCTTGAACAACAGAACTTCTTTCTCCCAATTCTGGAGGCCGGAAGTCCAAGATCAAGATGTCGGCAGGGTTGGTTTCTGGTGAGGCGTTTCTGGTGAGGCCTCTCTGCTTGGCCTGCAGACAGCCACCTTCTCGTTGTGACCTCACGTGGCCTTTTCTCTGCATCTGCACATCCCTGGTGTCTCTTCCTCTCCATGGGGACACCAGTCCTGTTGGATCAGGGCCCCACCCTTTTGACCTAACTTAACTTCAGTTACCTCTGTAAAAACCCTGTCTCCAAAAGCACTGGGGGTTCGGGCTTCAACATATGAACTTGGGCAGGACACAATTCAGTCCATAATAGAGATTTTTAAGGCTCTGTGATTTTAGGGGCAACTTCTATTCCTGGCTTTCCTTCCCACACTGGTTCTCAGCCTTGAGACTTCCCTTCATCCACTGATCCCCGAGGGCTAGTCACATTCTGAGTGTGCCACCCCCATACCCAAGCCTCACTTGCCTCTGTGTTAGCGTCCTACGGCTGCCGCAACAAATAACCGCACACCGGGTGGCTTAAAACGACAGAAATGTATCGTCTCACAGTTCTGGAGGCTGGAACCCAAAATCAAAGAGTTGGCCGGGCTGCGCTCCCTCTGAAACCTGGAGAGGGATCCTTCCCTGCGTCTTGGAGCTTCTGTGGTCTGCTGGCAATCTTTGGCATTCCTTGGCATGCAGCCGCGTCACTCCAATCTCTGCCTTCGTCATTACAGGGCGTTGTCCCTGTGTGTGTCTGTCTTCACGCAGCTGTCTTCTTAGAAGGACGCCAGTCCTGTCGGATTAGGGGCCCACGCTATTCAAGCGTGACCTCATGTCAACTAATTAACCTGCAGTGACTCTATCTCCAAATCAGGTCACCTTTATTGGTACTGGGGGTCAGGGCTTCAACATCTCTTTTGGGGACATGATTCAACCCCTAACGCCCTCTAAGAAGCTTGCTCTTGTGCCTTGACTGGCCCCCCTGCGAGGTAGATTCCCCAGAAACCCTGGGCCACCAGGGTCCGGCCGTCGCTGTCATGCTTGTCAAGCCTGCCCCTGCTCCGCGCGTCCTGTCACTGAATTCCAGCAGTCCCGGACTTCAGCTCTGTGGGCGAAGGCAGCAGCCCATGTGGAGGGGGCTCGTCTGTAGTGGGACAGTCACTCGACTGCTAAATGTGCTTCACAGCCCCGTCTGGAGTGTTGGTGACACAGCGTTTGATTTTATTTATACTTTGTCGGTGGCAAAGGCGTGGACCTCGATGAGCTGTGTTTGTGCTGTTTCCTTTTTCGGCTTTGCCTGTGATGTGAGGAAGTCCCCAGGCGGCCTCCTGTGGACGGCTCCCTGGCTCCCAGGCTCACCTGATCCCAGCCCACCGCGCCCTCACCTGCACACACCTGTCGCGAAGGAGTCGCCTGAACTCCAAGGGGAAGGAGGCTGGCAGTGTCAGTCTGGGCCCCGGAGTGTGGGAGCCACAGCAGGGCTCTGTCCTCTCTGGTCACTGCTCCTGGCTATTACCCAAACCACTGACTCCCTTCTCGAGGCCCCTCAGTCCCTGCCCATTCTCTGTTATTAGCTTAATTTAGGAACCAGCTGAGGGCAGGGAATTGGTGGAAGATCTGCAGACCCACTGACCACCTGGCCCCATCTAATGCCAACACCTACAGCAGCGCCTGGCACATCGCAGGTGCTCAGGAAATGTTTCCGGAACGCAATCAGGGTTGCAGGTGAGAGTGGGACCCTGGCACGGGGACTTAGAGGGGCTCCATTGCAGGGCCGGGCGGTCGCGGGATTCCCCTTTGCCAGGCCATGTTGAGGATGCTGTATAAAGATGAGTTTGCCAGGTTTAATAGACTTGTGACCCGCTGGGTCAGGTGTCCCAGGTGCCTAGGCCCTGGGAGGCGGACTAACGATCCATCTCTAACAGCCGCTGTTCATTGAGCACTTACTATGCGCCGGGCCTGTTGGGTCCCCGTGGTGGTCCTGGGGGGTAGGTACCCTTATCCCCACTTCCACAAAGCATCTATGGGACAGAGACAGAAACCAGCTGAAGCTGCAGAGCCAACAATTTTAAAAATGAGCCTTTGGGCTTGTCTGTTCCCAGGAAGCCACCGCCTAGTTGAGTGGTTCCTGCTCAGCTGCCCGTGGGGGTGTTAGGGTCTCAGCCCCTGAGCTTTATTTGCAGCTTGTAACCAGCAGAGTGGGAGGAAAAACTGAAAGTCGGGGAAGGGAGGGTGCAGGGGAAGGCGGGGACCCTCGTGGGAGTTTGCCTGGAAGCTTCCACTTGTGTTATCACACTGACGGGCTGCCAGTGTGGCCCGGGTTTCCAGGAAATGTGCGTTGGGGTTGGCAGAACTCCTCCTGGGTTCCTCCAGCAGCCCCGCTCCAGGCAGCCCGGCTGCTCCTTGTGTTCCAAGGTGCTTACCAGGGAGTGCCCTTCCCCCCCTCCCACTGGGACTCTGCAGCCCCTTTCCCGAACCCCAAGAACATGCAGGACTTGTCTCAGGGGGTTCAGATGGCTGTCCTCCCTCCACCAGGCTCTGCCTAAAACGTGCCTGATCTAAGTAGGACCTTATTTCCCAGATATGTTCTATAGACCTTTCATCCCTTGGAACGCTTGGATGTTGCATTATTGAAAGGGTTCTGGGGCACATCCGCATTGGAAAGGCTTAGGTAAAACGAGATCAAACTTATTTGTTGATGGCAAGACTTATCAGAACCTTGAAGACGCTATTGTGTAATTGAGCCTCTAAAGGACCACTGGGAGGCTGCTGTTTCCAAGCTTTTCCAGTCTGGTTTCTGAATCCCAAAAAGGATCAAGCTCTATGAATTTGACTTGGCATCTTACATGGGACTCCAGGAACAAATGTCAGTGTGCCGGCCCACGGGGAAGAGCTGACCACCAGCGTTTATAGTGCACTTGCGAAGAGATGGGGGAAGTGGATCCTAGGAAAAGCTGAACCCCAGAAAACTTGAACCCTGCCCCTGACACATCACATTGCCTACCCAGGCCTGCTAGTGGCAGACCCCCGTTCCATTCGTGCCCATAAACGGGGACACCACAAGGGAAAACTCTGGCTGAGAGTGTCTTCCAAGGGAGGGGTCAAATTTGCTGTGTGCCGTTGGCTTCTGCAACGTAATGTGGCTTGGAGACCAACGTAAAAATTATATAGGATGTTGCATCCTCAGAGGGGTCAGCTAGGTTCTCCCCTGAGATTTTATCTTCAACCAGGTCATTGGGATGAAGATCTAGAAAGATCTATCTGTAAGATCTAGGAGGAGGAAGATTTGGTCCAAGGAGGGCGAATACCTAACATAGCTGCCACCACCTGCCCCTCCTGTGCTCTTGGCAGACATTTGCTAATCAATCCCAGCATGCCTTCCCACTGATCACAGATGCACCCTCAGAGCATTCGAGTTGCCACCTGAGGTGGACGTGAGTGACCCTTCCTGAGCTCATGCTCCTCCTTTCGCAGAAGCAGGATCTGAGGCCCAGAGAGGGAAGCTGAACTCTCCAAGGTCAGTTCCCTTCTAAGAGGCAGAGGTGGGTGTTGAACTCAGGCCTCAGAAACTTCCAGAAGCCCAGTCCTTTGGGCTGTAGTTGGTGGACAGTGAGGGCCCTGCAGACGTTTCTCTTCTCCAGGAACTTGGAAAATGCAAAAAGAAAGATTCTGTCCTTAAGACCCTGCACATGATCCTATTGGTAATTTGCTTGCTGGGACATAAATCATTTATCTTCGGGGACAGCTTCTCCCCGTGAGGCCTGAATGCTACACCCCACCCCCGCTCTGCCCTAACAGCTGGGCTGAAAGGCCTGGCATACAGGGGCCTTAAGGAACAGTAGTATGCATAGTGGTGTGCAGGGGAGCCAGGAGGGCTATTCTTTCTTGAGGAGGTTTGCAAAAATTTCTTCTGTATTTCAGTCTGGGCATCTGGCAAGTCATGGAATGTTACATGCAGAGAGGAGGAAAAGGAACCTGACTCCAGTTGCTCTTTGGTTTCTTCCTATAGGGAAGGGTCAAAAATCAACTTTTCATCCAGATGAAATACTCGGGGGTCCTAGTGGACCACCAGCTCTACTCCTGTGCTCCTGAGATACCTCTAACCAGCTTGGTGGTTGAGAGGACCTTCTGTCTACTGCCTCTTCATTTCCTTCTTCCTCTCACTACCCCCCGCCCACCTCCTGCCCGCTAATATCTTCCCCTGGACCGTGAGCTGAGGAGAAAGTCACACAATAGTAGAGATGAAAAATAACTGTCATGTATGTAGCTTAAATTAGCTCAGAAGAGCGGCTCCCTGCCTGCACTGAGCGGACAGCAATTGTTTATGCCAACGTGCTATTTGCATCGTGCCTTCTTAGATTTGAAAGTCTAATGATTAAAAACAAATCTTAGTTTTTCTTTTCCAACACTTAAAAAAAAAAAAAAATACCAGCTTGGCTGGTTCTTCTAGCTTAAAAATACCCTGACCTCCAGCACAGGAGTGAAAATTTTGGAAAGGCTGGTGCCAGGATTATCAGGTTGAAATACGAGCCAGAGAGGCCTTTTCCGCGCGGTGGGTGATGGGACGGTCAGGGTGGCAGAGGGACCTCTGTGTCCTCTCCTGCCAGCATTCTGGGTTGGTTTGGAATTTCCTCAGCAGCCATTCCTTTGATGGGTGATTTATTGAGCATCTACTACGTGTTAGACCCTGGGCATTCAGTGATGAGTGACGCAAAGTCTCCCCCATTCTGAAGCTGCGAATCTAACACGGGAGACAGACGAGAAATGGTCAACAGCAAATATCTGAGTTTGCAACTACAAAGGTCTACGGAAGGGAAACTCACGGGGAACCAGCGACGCGGGAGGGGCGTGACCGTGGACGGAGCTGTCAAGGGACTTTCCGAGCAGATGACAGTTGAGTCGGGATCTAAAGGAAGAGGAGGAGGAAGCGATGGCCATTCCAAGTCAGAGTTTCTCAGTCTCTGCACTGTTGGTATTTGGGGTCAGATAATTCTTTGGGGTGGGGGCTGCCGTGTGCATTGTGAGACGTCACCCGGCGTCCCTAGCTTCTACCCGCTAGATGCCAGCAGCAACCACCCTGCCCAGTGTGACACCCAAAAATGTCTCCAGACATCGCCAAATGTCCCCTGGATTGTCTCCCAGCCGCACTACTAGGATCCAAATCTAGCAACCTGCCATCTGCAGCCTTTCAGGGAGAAATCGGACAGAGGGAAACGTACAGGCCCGAGGAGGGGGCTCCTCGAGCAGATATGGCAGCGCGGTAGGTCTTTCCGGCAGCACGCAGCATCGCCGGTGGTTCGAAGGCTGTCCAGGCGAGGAGAACGTGGACTTGCCCTTCAGCGTCCGCATGGACTAGAGGAGGGCTGAAATCCCTGCTCTCCCGCCCCACCCTCTCACCGCCCTGCTAGGAAGCAAATCCTCTCGCTGAACTGAAATCTTGAGACCCGCATCAGGCACTTCCTGCGCTGCTCTCTGGGGCTACGGCCAAGCACCTTCCAAGAAGGAGGCGGAGTCGGCTGCGACTCCACCCCCGACGGCTTCAACCCCTCCCCACTCCCCAGCCCTGCCCGCTGTTGGGGCATTGGCAGCTTAAGTGCGTCCTGGACAATTAATGCAGTGCATTGGTCCTACAAGATTCTAGCCATTGTCCTCTGTTTATTTTTCTACCTGTGTTGCAAATAACAATAATTTTTAAAAATGGATACCTATGAACTTCTGTAAGTTCAAGTAACTGCTATGTAGCTACAGTGTAGACACCAGGTACTTGTCCTGCCATACCCGGGGCCCCCGCCCTGGCCCACTGGCCCTCCCAACCAGCCTCCTAGGGAGCGCTGCAGGGCACCCCCGCCACTCCTGGGCAGCGCCTGGCTGGACTGGGGCGTTAAGGGAGGGGGCTGCCTTTGGCCGGGCCTCAGCACAATTGTGACATGCATAAAATCTTTTCTTAGCCCCTTCCCCTTCTTTGTAGCGTCTTTTCCCTTCCCGAGGACCCCTGCGGGCCCTACCCCAAGGAATGTTGTAGATTCCCTTCCCCAGTGAATCCTCATAAAGCCCCAAGCCTTGGAGCACAAAGGCTGGAACCCCAGACGGTGGGATTTCGGGCATCGTGTCACCTGAGCTGCTCTGACCCCGCTTCCGAGCAGGCGCACGGCTGGGAGTCTCTGCCCCGGCATCGCTTCCGTGCCATGGTCCTTCGTACCACCAGAGCTCCTGCTTTGGGGCCAACTGGTGAATTTAAAATGCCTCCAGTTGAGCGGTGAGGGATGCTAAGAAACTCTCGCCTGTATTTCAAAAGCGTATGTCCCCAGCCGCACTTACCACCCTCAGCAGAGCTCAGCATCCAACCACCCTTATCCCTTTGTTCCCCGAGATTTTATTTCATATAGTCATTCAGTAAGTATTTATTAAGTGCCTCCCGCGCTTCTGGAAAAATGGGGAAGAAAAGTGGCTGCTGCCATCAGGGTACCAGGAGTCTAGTGGAAGAGAAGGAAGAGTTCCAAGAGGAGTCCGGAGGCCCCAGAGGAGCACCCAGCCCAGACAAGAGTCCTCAAGGAAGGCTTGTCAGAGAAGGGCACTTCTGAACTTTGTCTTGAAATGTGAGCGGAATGGGAGTGAGAGGTAGGGAACAGTGTGCCAGGCAGGAGGAACAGCCTATACGTGAACTCAGAGGCAAGATCGTTCTACTGGGGATAAGTGCCAGTGGCCAAAAGCCTACCCCCTGGCACTTGCCTGTCCTTCCCTGCTTTCCCCCAAGCCCTGGGAGGCTCCATCCCCAAACAGAAGGTTCCCTGGCTCAGAGGTGGAAACCTCAACTTCTCTCCCCGCCGTTTCCTGATCCCTACTGTTGGCCTTGGTGTCTTGGGGAAGAGGATGTCCGAGGAGGGCTTTGTGCTTGCTGGAGTCTGGCCAGTACTCAGGCCACCTCAGACCCTCTCTGCATCTCCCTCTTGCCCAGGGGGCCTCTCTGCGTGGCTGCTTGCACCCCCACAGTAGATGGTGTGTTTCTGTTTCGGAGTGCCCCAAATCGGGTCCATGCAGTCCATGGCATCTCTGCTGCAGATGGCTTGGCCACCAGCCCTTCTCTCGAAAGCATTGTCTTCCCTGCCTTTGCTTCTGCCTCACCCCCTCTTGTGACCTCTGTCTCCAATCTCTCCGAGGCCCACAGATCTGTCTCGCCGCACCAGAAGGCCTCCCTCCGCAGTCTCACTGTGTCCTCTTTCTTGAACAGTTTATTTCGTTCTATGCATAGGCCCCAGGAGTGTTGAGCTCAAGGACATGCGTGAACGTGGAAATGTATTGCTAAAAAGACACTACATTAAAGGTCTCCAACTCAATATAACAAGCGTGACGGGCAAAATACTGGTTTGTTACAGAAGTGGCTGAGGAAGATCTAGAGGTCACAGTGGGCCACAGGCCAAGTCGCCAAGACAGCCTGAAGTGTGGGGGAGAACTATGCATGTAGAATGGTATGTCCTATATATATATGTCAGGGCTTGAAGGATAGAAATCACAGGGTCTTTGTTGGCTACGGGGGTCCCAGGGTGTGTGTCATTGCTGCAAATTAGCGGGGCTTGTTTTACCTGCTTCAGCTCTACTCAACCTGCATTTCTTGAGCAACTCCCTTTTGCGCGTAATGATTTCACCAACAGTTTCTCAGTGTCAGCCGTTCCCCCGAGAGTATTCTGTGCATTTTCTTGGCTTCGTGCAACCCACTATCACTTAATATACCACTAACCCTTGAGGTTGTGGGAAGGAGTAAATGAAATAATGAATGTCAATAGCATCGCACAATACCTAGCATACAGTAGGTGCTTAATAAATGTGGCTTTTCTTCTTAATTGCCCAGCTTCATGTCCCCCCGAGCTCCACCTCTAGGGGGACATTCCTGAAAAAGCGAGGGATTGGAATACAGAGGTGGTGGGTGTCACTTAGCTGCCCTGGTTAACATGGGCAAAAGTGCCCAAGTCTCATAAGGACGCTCCGCCCCCTTATCTCCCCGCCCCCGACTGCTCTGGGGGTCAGCGTCTATAAGGCAGAGTCTCAATCTTAGGGAGTAAGGGGGTGGTCTCTGGCTAGACCAGCTTCCCCAAGGCCCTTGTAGAAACAGGACATTCTTCCTCCCGGCCCCAAAGTAGAGGCCAAGGGGGTTAGTTCACTGGGGTAGAGAAGGCTGGTCACGCCAGGGCGTGCCCTTGACCGTGGCTGGGCCAGGCGAAGAACATCCCCAACTTGGGTGCCCAATATTCCCACCCAGGCCCCTCGTTTCTCCTCGCTGAGATTCGATCTGGTCCTGGGGTCCGCTCCATAGACTATGGCATGATTCACTCGGTTGTCTACTCTTAAAGTTACTGACCTTAGGAATACTCCTCGATTGTAAAAAGGCTTTCTCTCTCTGTAAATTACGCTGTTATCTTTTTCTATACACAAAGTATATAGACCTATAAATATTATACATATATATTATATATATAAAGACTAATTCTTGTACAGACCAACGCGGACCGATGGTCCACCTTGTTTTCTTCTCCATGTTTGTTTGTGCCGACTGTTGCAGAATGAGTTGATGTGAGAAGTTGGTTTTCTGTTTTCATTTTGGGGCCACTTCTTTCCTTTCCTGTCCCTTTCTATCTCTGTCTCTGTCTGTCTCTCACTCGTTGCCAACGTCTCGTGGCTGAGAAAGAACATTCGATTCAGATGCCATCCAGGAAAGGAAGGCCAGATGGATGGAGGGTCCACTGTGTATATTTGTACAGCATCATTTATAAAGTTTTCTACACTTCTCAAAAAAGTATTTCTAACTTGGGCTGTTGGACAGTCTGTGTGCCTCTGAGCCGGCAAGCCTATTGTTTCTTGTGTTTAGTGCAATGTTTAGTGAGAAACCAATGTCTCAATTATTTATGCCAATAAAGAATTTGAGAATTATTGCATCGCACTGCCGCCAAAACAGGTCTGAATTCTGTTGTTGTGTGTTCTACAGAAGGACTCTTGAGGTGTGACATCGGCCCATGTATCAGCCAGCCGTTGCCACAGTAATGCCGCATAACAAACATCCCCCAAACTCCCTGGCTCACAACAGCCGACATTTATTCTCATGCTCGGGGGTCTGTAAGTCTAGGCTGAGTTTGATTAGAGCCTTCTCTTTAGGCTTCAGTTCAGGTTCACGTCAGCTCCACGTGTCTCCGTGTTTCAGGACCCAGGTTGAAGAGGAAGCTCCCTGGGGCATGTTCTTGCAATCACAGATCGCCAGAACGTAAGAGCCAAGCCAAACTGCACACGCACATCCACGACATCATCTCACACCACATCTGCTAACAGCCCACTGTCCCAAGCAAGTGAAACGACGCAGCCTTTCAAAGGACAGGGCTCTGAACTCCGCCCAGAGCGGGAGGGGGAAGGAGGTGAATGTCTGCTGCACAATAATCCAAACTATCCCAGCCTGGCGAAGTATTCTTCCAGCCGGCCAGCCGAAAATGCGTTCTCCCCAGGGATAAACGCGGTGTCAGTGCTTCAGTACACACATGTGCACACACAGATTGTAGCCGTGCACACCCCGAGCATGTGCGCTCTGCCCACGTTAATCCCCACAACCCCCCGATTCCGTTTTACAGAGGAGGAAGCCGGGTACAGAGGGATGAAGTCACTGGCCCAACCCAAGGCAGGAGCCCAAGGCTCACACTTTCTTGAGTACACACATAGCAAGCATGACGGGAGCCTAAGTGTCTTGGGTTTTTTTTTTAAAACCCACTTTACAAAGTGCTTTTGTGAAAATGAGATTCCAGCTGACCTGGAAAACCAGCCAGTGAGTCAGGGACTATTCAACTCACTCACCAGCAGCAGAACTGAAGAACAAGCTATACAGCAACTCCGGCTAGAACTCCCGCTTCCCTCCCTGGAGACCCGCTGCAGAGAGATGGAGGAGCTGACCTTGTCTGTCCCGGTAAGTCCCTCTCGGCACACCCTAGAGGAGCAAGAGCATGTTGACAGACCTGGAGTCAAATTCTAGCTCTACGAAGTGCAAGCTGTGTGGCCTTGGGCAGGTGGCTTTGCTTCTCTGAGCCTCCATTTTCTCATCTGTGAAATGGGTATAATTATTATCCCTTGAGCACCTACCTCCTGGAGTTATGAGGCTTCAGTAAATGAATATAAGTACTCGAAGCAGTGATCAACACCTAGTAAGGGCTCTACAGACGTTAGTTGCTAGTTTTAATACTACTCTGGCTGTGGTGTGCGGCCAGCTTTAGTGACTAAAGAGCAGGCTCCACCCGGAAGGACCCCAGAATGCCGATCTCTGCTGAGAGTTGACCCCGGCTCTGACCCACCCCAAATCTCTCTCTCGGAGAACAGCAATTGGTATCTAACACTCTCAATGAGGCGATCCACCTTCACAAGCATGGTTTCTTCCCACTCACCACGATCCAGTGGCGGCAGGTGTATGAGTTGGTCCATTTTACAGAAGGGAAAACTGAGGCTCCAAGAAGAGAAAGTCTCCCACAGCATCTGCATTTCAGTCCTGGGCTAGATCACTGAGACCAGCTGCGTGTCCTGGCTGGGCAATAACATCAACTCTCAGAACCTCAGTTTCTTTGGCTGTAACATTGGGATGATAATTATGCTCACTTTAGACAGTCAGGATTAAAAGCAGGTAAAACGCTTAACACAATTCCTGGCATAAACAAACAATAAACATTAGCTATTTCAAGCCCAGATCTGACATTTGGCTCTGGGATAGTGCAGAAGTGAAGAGGAGGTGTGAGAAAAGACCAGAATTTTCCATTCTCCTCTCTCCTATTTCAAGCAGTAGAGAAGGGGACAGAGTCTTCCCTGGGGCCTAGAACTAATTGATTGTCCCGGTTCTGGCTTGTGGTCCTCTGTGGCCGCAGGGCCACCATCAATCAGGCACAGCAGGTGTCGAGCTGAATGAGGGAAGCCTTGCAAGTCATCGGAACTGAACGGCTCAT
The DNA here is from genome assembly GCF_000956105.1 of Propithecus coquereli. NCBI lineage: Eukaryota > Metazoa > Chordata > Mammalia > Primates > Indriidae > Propithecus > Propithecus coquereli. The sequence continues at coordinate 94,462 of NW_012148775.1, read as the reverse complement.
TAAGCGCCACGCACAGGCTGCAGGGGAAGTGCCTGCGAGCCAGAAACACAGGCACAGATGAGGTGCCTGCCCGGTCGCCTGAGTGGCAGGAACAAGGCCTCTCAAACCCTCCTGGCCCCCGGCTACTCTTCACCTTTGCTCCGCTTAGGACCTCCGAGAGCCCACCCACATCTCCCATCTCCCGCCAGGAGCAGTGCTGAGCACATGACGTTTGTCACCTCATTTAATCCTCACCATGGTCCTATGAAACGAATCCTCTATCATCCCCAGTACGCAGATTGCAGCACCTGAGGGCTCAGAGAGGTTAAGTGACTTGCCCAGAGTCACACAGTGGTAAGTGTGGCGCCAACATTCAAGCCCAGACCACTTGAAACTGGGGCCCAGCTCTGAACCACGATTCTGGGCGGCCTCCAGGAAAGATCAGTGGCGATGAAAAGTGATTGCGATGAATCAATGGCTCTCAACCAGGGGTGACGTTACCCCTCTCCCCAGGGACCTTTGGCAACGTCCGACTGGAGGATGCTGGTGGCACCTAGTGGGCGGAGGCCAGGGATGCTGCTCACCATCCCAAGTGCACAGGACAGACGCCCACGGCAGGAATTATCCAGCCCCAGGCCGGGCGCGGTGGCTCACGCCTGTAATCCTAGCTCTCTGGGAGGCCGAGGCGGGCGGATTGTTTGAGCTCAGGAGTTCGAAACCAGCCTGAGCAAGAGCGAGACCCCGTCTCTACTAAAAATAGAAAGAAATTAATTGGACAACTAAAAATATATAGAAAAAAACTAGCCGGGCATGGTGGCGCATGCCTGTAGTCCCAGCTACTTGGGAGGCTGAGGCAGGAGGATCGCTTGAGCCCAGGAGTTTGAGGTTGCTGTGAGCTAGGCTGACGCCGCGGCACTCACTCTAGCCCAGGCAAAAGAGTGAGACTTATCCGGCCCCAAATGGCAACGCTGCCGACGCTAAGAAACCCTGCTGTAAAGGGTGCTGAGCGCAGGCGCGGAGGGGCGGGCACGCCGGCCTGGTTTACGGGGGACACGCACAGAGGAAGAAAGGCCGGGGATGGAAAGCCATCCGTCCCCTTTCACTTCACAAACAGCGGCAAGAGGAGTTACGTAGCTGCCGAGGGGTGGACGTGAACCCAAGTCACAGTCACTGGACACCTTCTATGCGGCAGGACGGGGCCAGGGGTTGCCACCAGCTCATTCCACAATGGCTCATTCAGACACGGCCTCGCCCAATCGCAGCCGTTGGAGGTAGGAACTGTCACCCCCACTTTGTAGTTGCGGAAACTGAGGCTCCAAAACACGTGATATGTGCTCAAAGTCACGCAGCTAGAAAGGGACACAGCTGGGATTTGAACCCTGGTCTCCCGTCGTTCACACGGTCGCACTGTCAGAATGGCAAACCAAAGGCGCCGACCTCAGGGAGCCTGCCCCCTCAGCCAGGAGCAGTTCGCACGCACGGGCAGGAAAGTCCGATCTGAGTTGGCATCCTGGCCAGACGAAACCACTTAGTGCTGTGTGACCTTGGGTTAGCCACTTGGCCTCTCGGAGCCTCCGTTTTCTCACCTGTAAAATGGAGATCATGGCAGTGCCGATTTCATAAAGTTGTTGGGAACCCTCCACGACTTGGCATAAAATCCTTCTGGCGTTCAGCAGAGAGTAAGCCTTCAGTGCCCGCTTTAGTTCAAGACGTCCTGAGAAACGGGGTTGAGACTTGGATGGAGGACAGTGATTGAGGGCCTTGAATGCCAGGCCAAGTTTCGGAGTCTCGGCTTGACGGATGGTGATAGTCCCGGGGTGGCTGGTCACCCGACGTGAGTTACACGTGGTGCTGCGGTATGTTCCTTCCCTCCTGAAATGAGCTCAGGGCAAAGCTTCCCGTGGGCATTTATGCCTCTTCCGAGAGGTTCCAGAGGTCCAGGGAGGGCACTGTCGGTGGGTGAGGCAGGTATGGTCCGTGCAGGGGGTTCAAGGAGCTCCAGGTAAGGGTAGGATTGGCCAAAGGGGGGACTTGCCCCTGGCTGGGACCCTCTTCTCATAAGCCTACAGGTCCCAGACGGTGTCCCACCCTCCAGCTCCTGCCTTAACTTCCGGGAGCTGACCTCTCTCTGCACACACGCTCACATGCACACGCTCGCGTGCGCACAGAGACGCACACTCTGCACGTTCACACCTGCACCCACACTCACTCGCAGAGTCCTGCCCTTCCCACCGCTCACCCCACGTGCTCTCACACCCCTGATCCCACGTGTTCTCTCTCGCCCTACTCCCTCTCCCACCTCTGGCCACCACTGCCCTCTGGTTGGGGCCGGGTGCCCGCAGGCCTTACTCGACGTTGACATCCGTGTTTGCAAAACATGCCCAACAATGACGGTTAGTCTAAGCAATCTGGGATCGTTACTCCTGGGGGATGGGTTGCCGGTTCTAGAGCACAGATGGCAGCGGGGACTGCCTTGGATTCAGCTCTACCCGATGGCGTACACGTGAGTCCCTGCCCTTACCAGGGCTCTAAATCAGCACAGCAGCTGACAATTGGGTCATTGTTTAGCCTGCACCATTTATAACTCCCAGGGCTCTCCTGGGGGTTTGTGCACATGTGAAATGCCATCTCAGCCGCTAACAAGCCAAATAAGGAAAAACACGTTCTTACTCCCCAAGAACAGTGGCTTCAGCCAGGGCCCAGGGGTTTCCTGAAACATGTTCATTAGAAGTTAGTGAATATGGTCAGAAAGCAAAAGAGGACCGGGTGAAACTAAGTTAAGTATGTTTCTTTGCTGCAGGACTTGTCAGAGCCTTTAATATGCCCATGTACATTATAACTCTCTCGGGGTGGGAGGGGGGGCTAGAGTATGTAGGTTTCTCAACTTATTTGGCCCTGGAACCCTTCGTTCACTATATCTTAGAGGGTTCATGTTCCATGGAACGTTTTGAGAAACACTGCTCTTAGCTATGGAAAAAATTCAAAGTGTATTCCTGAAACTTTTACAGAGCCTGTAGCCTAATGGTCCATGTTTATAGACCGTTAAATTAAAAGAAAAATAATAAAACTTTAGGGAAACCGATACACTGTCTCAGCTTTTTATTTTGCAAAGTAAACACATCAAAAAAAAAAAAAGGAAGCAAAACAAAACAAGATCTTTCCAATTTACTATCACCATCATTTAAAAAAAAAAAGAAATGCTAGGCTGGACATGGTAGCTCATGCCTGTAATCCTGGCACTTTGGGAGGCTGAGACAGGAGGATCACTTGAGGCCAGGAGTTTGAGACCAGCCTGGGCAACACAGCCAGACCCCATCTCTACAAAAAATTAGCCAGACGTGATGGTGCGCTCCTGTAGTCCCAGCTACTCGGGAGGCTGAGGCAGGAGGATTGCTAGAGTCCAGGAGTTCCAGGTTGCAGTGAGCTATGATGCGCTCCAGTCTGGGTGACAGAGTGAGACCCTGTCTCAAAAAAAAAAAAAAAAAAAAAAAAGACATGCTATCCATCTCCAAAAAGTTAGGAAGACCATCATTTGAGAGAGAAACATTAAAATGCCCTTATATTTTCCTTATTTCTCCAAAGGCCAGGGAAAACTTTGCCATGGATTGGCACCAGTCCAAAGACAAGTGTCTGAGGGCCACCAGCTTGGTATGACAGCGCCCGGGCTCTGGAGTTAGATGCCAGGGGTTTGAACCCCAGCTCTTCGGCTCGTCGAACTTGGGCACTGAGTGGTTGCCGTGTGTCTCTTCCCTCCATCGCTGTGTGCTTTTGCTTCACTCAGCAAGACTTTGTTCAGGCTGCTTGGGCAGCCTGTGGCCGATGCTGACGGATGCGGAGGTGCTACAGCCCACAGCCCTTGCCTGGAGGAGGGACAACCTCTGGGGTGTAACCAACACTCCAGCGCTCCCTGCAGGCTCAGACTGAGGTCGGGACTTCACCCAAACTCCCTCCTTGCTTGGCTTCCTCTGCTCCCTGACCGGTTTCCCCTGGGGACACTTCCTTAATGAATTGCTTTGCACAGGACTTCTCATCCCAGGCTCTGCCTCTGGGAGAACCCAAACTCAAGACGGTCACCTTCCGCAATTCCCTAAGCCTTAACGTCCTCACGTGTCACATGGGCATTACGATCGCATCCACCTTCTCAGCTGGAAGTGAAGACTTCAGCGACAATCTGTGTGAGCCACTCGGCAAGGAGTCTAGCTCATCGTTCAAGAAAGGCTGATACCTGCGATTGTTCCTAGCGTCGTTACCGGGATGTGTGTGTCTCTGGGGTTTGTAGCAGCTCTCCCCAGCCCACAGACCCGAGAGATCCATCTCATACAAGAAAGACTGGCTGTTAAGCCACGGCGCACCTGTGACTTTCTCACCACGAGGCTGCAGACCCAGGCTCTGCCCCCGCCCTTTCTGCCAGGATGTTCTCGCGAACACAGGGGCTGCAGCTTGAAGCTCTGGGTTGAAGGCCCCTGGAGAGCGGGCCTCGTTCCCTCCTGACTTTTCATTCAGAGAGAAGGGAGCTTCAGACTCCTCCGGCAAAAGCTCTGAGGATTTCCATTTATTTGATTTTTTCTTCTTTTTTAATAACATCTGGTTCCATACCAGCGGCCTGGCTGTGGGGTGAGGCTTGGGGGAGGGGGAGGGCAGCTATTTCCCAATTCAGCTCCATCCTGGGTCTTTGTTCTATATGACATTTCCCAATCCCAATGGGGTTTTCTGTTTTGGGGTTTTATTTTTCTTTCTTTCTTTTTTGTTTTTTTTAAGGAAAATTAGATTCCACTTAAAGAAAAACAGCCAGAAGTTCTTCAAGAAGCCAGACATTGCTAACACCATGTTGAACGAGAGGCAGATCTGAAACACAGCTGAGCAATGTCCCCTGGATGCTGGACTAGGAGAAGGGACAGATTGATGTGTCCCTACAGCATGTGAGATAAGAATGACTCTTACATTTCTAAATGGTTGAGAGAAACCAGGAGGAGAACATTGTGTGACATATGTAATCATATGGAATTTCAGTGTCCATAAATAACCCTTTATTGGAACTTATTGGCCCATCTATTAGCTTATGGTGCAATATGTTTGCTGACTCCCACATTATAGAATGGACACGGTTGTCAGCACTCTCTAGGGAAGGGGACTAGTCTGTTCAGGATGGGAGGGAGAGAGGACATTGAGTCACACTGGACTGAGTTTGGGAAGGATTTTTTTCCCAGACGTGAATGTCCCTCCTTTGTCCTTCTACTGGGTTGCCTCCCAGTCTCTCCACGCAGATTGTAGCCTCAGCAGCCCTTTCTATTCCAAAACTGCATGATTCTGTCTGCCCTCCACAGCTGATTGGTTTAGGGTTAGACACCTGACCTAGTCTGGGCCAATCACATTTTCTTCCCTGGGAATTTAGAATGTTGAACTGGGTCTTGCAGGGAAGGATTGGATAGTCTTAGGAGCCATGTTTTGTGGCTCAAAGAAGGTCCAGGAATTTCTGCTGATGATATTCCCAGAGGAGGCTCATTTCCCAGGAATTTCTGAATTTCCCAAGAATTGAGCATTCTTCAGATTCCTTCTCCATCTGCTCATTATTTTAATAAATTTACCTCTTTTCCCCCTGCCAGCTGCTCTTCTTTTCCCCCAGAGCTCAGTTTAGAATTGTTTTGTCCTTTGCAAACCAAACAAACCTGAACAACCCAGCCTCTAGCCCAGATCTCCTACTCGTCATTTATGTACCAGATCAGTTCTTCATATCATTTCTTCTCACAAAGGGACATTACAAAACATTCAGAGCTAAGAAAATGAAGATAGTCTGCGGCCACCATGCCCTGACCGCGCCGGATCCCATCTGCCCTCGGAAGCTAAGAAAATGAAGACAACGACCCTCTAAGTAAATTAGAAAGATCTAAGCAGAGCAAAATATGACTGAGGTCTGATGTTTAAATATAAAAAATAGCACAAGCCAATTTCAGAGTCAATTTCATTAAAGGTATCCTTAAACCCAAGTTTCGTTGGAAAAGTTTTTGCACCTACTTGTGGCTTGGTTTTTTCATCATCATTGAGTGAGGATATGATGTGACCTTCTGGGACTAATCTCGATATTGAGGCGAAATTGTTAAGAAGCTATAGAAACAAAAAGGGGGCCACACAAGGGAACAATAAAACACAGTGAAGAAAAGAGCAAAGGCCATCACAGTCAGCCAGATTTGCATTCAAATCCTAGCTCTATCACTCACTAGTTGTGTGATCTTGGGCCGGTTGCTTAACCTCTCTGAGCCTCACTTTTACTATTCATTTAATAGAGCGAATATTAGTCTCTGTGTTGTAAGGTTGTTGTGAGGATTAATTAGCACAGTGCTGGGAACATACTGAGCCCTCGATAAATGGTAGCTACTGTTAGCAATTTTATGACAGGCCATCCAGGGAAAGGTCAATGATTTTTCCTGATGGAAACATCCCTTTAACCCTATTTCTCACCTTTTAAATAATCCTGCATTAGCCAGGTGTGGTGGCCTGTGCCTGTAGTCCCAGCTACTTGGGAGGCTGAGGCAGAAGGATCGCTTGAGCCCTAGAGTTCGAGGCTGCAGTGAGCCCCAGGCCACATGGGGCTGCTGGGCCCCTCAAATGTGGCTGGTCGGAACCGAGACCTAAGTGTAACATACAAACCAGATTTCAAAGATGTAAAAAAAAAGTCTGTGAAATATTTCATTAATAATTTATATACTGATTACACGTTAACGTATTAGTCCTCGATGATACTGGGTTAAAGTACATTATTGTAACTAATTTTGCCTGTTTCTTTTTACTGTTTGAATATAGCACTAGACAATTCACAGTTACTTCTGTGGCTTGCGGTATATTTCTAGCGGTCACCGCTGCTCTGGAGGGCCTGCGTGTGCCGGTCCCCGTGCTCTGCGAGAGGAGCGGAGTGGAAGCAGGGGAGAAGCTGACGAGTGCAGGCGGGAGACACGCTGCTCTGGGCTTGGTCTCCGCAGCCGCACGCGGGCTCCGAGCGTTCACGCCCTGCCCTGTGCATGGGGTGCTGGAAGCCGCACGTCGGGGGCAAGAGGGGAGATGCACCGATCTGGAGCAGCGCGCAAGTGACTGATCTCTGTTTCCTCCTCTGTAAAATGGAAATCATGCTCGCCCCCGCCTCCTGGAGTTATCTGAGAGATTAAATTAAATAAATGAATGAATGCAAAATGCCTGTCCCACAGTTGGTGCGTAACACAGGACTGTGATTTCCAGCCAGGGACAATGTTGCTCCCTTAGGGTATGTGGCAACACCTGGAGACATTTGGGGGTGTCACAACTGGCCGGCAGTAGGGGGTTGTTGCTGGCATCCGGTGGGCAGAGGCCAAAGAAGCTGCTAAAATCCTGCAGTGGACATCGCAGCCCCCACAGCAAAGAATTGTCCCGTAGCGTCCAGGCTGAGAAGCACGGATCGAGTACAAAGCAACGGCTATTAGCGTTAGGAGTATTACCAACATCTGCGAGGACTATCTAGTTAAAAGTCCAAGCTCGAGAGGGTAGACTGCATGAAGGCAGGGATTTTATCCGTGTGGATCACGGCTGTTTCCCCAGTGCCAAGAACAGTGCCTGGCACACAGTAGGTGCCCAGGATATGTTTGTCAAATGAAGGACGAACCAATAAAATGGCAGGGCTACTTGTTGTCAAAGTTAGAAAGAACATCAGAAGTCAACACTCCAGTCTGTTCACTTGTGAACACATGAAATGTGTACCGATAACTGTGTGACGTGCTTCTGTGCCAGGCACTGGAGGGACAACAGTGGGGACAGGACGTGGAAGGTAGAGTTCAGGCTTGGGGATAAATCTGACAAGTGAACAGGCAATTCTGGCGTCCCCTTCATAGCATCTTGCTGGAATTCTTTGAGTGACGGGGAGCTCATTCTCTCACAAGGCAGCCCACTCCATGATTCCGACGAGAATAATTTTTTTACTAGAGATGCCCACCACCAGGGGCTGGGGGTGCGGTCACCTGAGCTCAGAGCCTTTCTCTTGTCACCCTGAGCCCCAGTCTGCACCCCAGGCACCAGGCCCGGGCCTGGCAGCCCAGCCAGCTGCCGGCTCCCTTCTCATCGCGGTTTGACAAGCCAGGCCGGCTGAGTCACGGGCTCAGCTTCCCCCAACCCACGTGGGGCCCGGGTCTGTGCCAGGGGCATGAGCGCTCTGCCAGGGTGCCCGCAAGTCAGACCAAAAAGAGCCCAGGAGGCTCACTGAGGATTAGACCTAAGAATGTTCTGGAATCCCATGCTCCAGCCTGGAGCTCCCGGAGGGGCAGATAGCAGCAGACGGGCTTGTTACGCTACCAGTGAGGAAACCAGGGCACCCAATGTGTGTGTGCACCTGTCCTGCCTAAGAATAGTGATATAATAATTACTACTGCTATATATTATATTATCGTGGTTAATTATTAAAACCTGCCTGCTCCAACTGGACAGCTCTGTCTGCATTGTTCACTGCTAGATCCTCAACGCCTAGAATGGTACCTGGCACGTAGTAGGTGCTCAATGAGTTCTTTTGTTGACTAAGTGCAGCAACAAAAACAATAATAGCTACTGCTATTTGTTAAACATCGTACAAGGAATTACATATTTATTTTCATGAGTTTTTTTATCTGTCTGTCTCCACCCCCAGGGCACAACTAACTGATTCTATTTTGGCCGCCATCATGTCCCCAGGCCTGTGACCCACGCATAGTAGGTGCTCAGTAAATGCTGAATAAAAAGGCATCATGATCTCTTTTACCTTCACACAGCCCAGGCAGGATGGCAGCGCTCACCAGCGCGTGTTAGAGATGGCACATTGAGACTCGGGGGAGTGAAATGACTTCTGAAGGTCATGCAGTTGGTGAGACACAGACCAGGATTTGAACCCAGGTCCGTGTGCTCGCAGAGCCGGTATGCACTGTTCACGGCTAGGCCCGCTCTCCCGCAGCAAGGAGAGAGAACAGGATTGGGGGCCTCTGGGAAGGGCTACTGGGGCAGAGTGGGGGCCCCTTTGGCACTTCCCAATCCCGCCCTGTGAGTCCCAGTTACAAAGCCTTTTCCACGTGGCATCCCATTTGGTGTTCATGCACCTACAGCAAAGCTCGGAGTAGTATAGTAACTTGCTCACAGTCACACAGCAAGTTGGGCACAGGTCTTCTGACTCCATGACCAGTGCTTTTTCTCCTAAACCCCAATCTGCGGCTCGAACCTGAAGCCAAATATAAGCACGGACACCTGTGGGTCAGGAGAGAAGACTTGTGTTTCAGGGGTGGACTTTATTTTCCCAGCGACCTGGCCCAGGACATCTAGTGACAAGTCCAAATTCCGTGCTTTGCCGGGTGACTTTAAGAACTGACTAGCTCTCTCTGAACCTCAATTTCCTTATCTAAAAAATGAGATGATATTACCTACTGCGCAAGGGGTGGTGAAAAGCCCTGACTTGGTGTATTTCTGGCTCTCCTGCTGTGCGACATCGGGGAAGAAGCTTAACTTCTCTGAGTCTTGCTTTCTTCATCTGCAAAGTTGGGTTCATAAATACCCACCTCTTGGGGCAAGTGAGATTTAAGAGGGGACAGTGTGGGCACCGTGCAGGCCCTGGCACGTAGTAAGTGTTCAATAAAAGATGGTTTCTGGGATCCCTTGTGACCACGGCAGGTGGCCCTACTCAGGATCCAGCGGGCACGGCCACTGCAGACCCAGCCAACTGGGGGAAACCTGAGCCACCCTCCTCCCGGGCAGACGCTGCCGCTGCTGCTGCCACCTCTGAAATGAAAGAAAGGTCAGAGCAGAGGGAAGTGAGGGCCACGCGATGGAGCCAGCCAGCAGGACAGGAGGGGAGGGGTGCCGGCGGCTGCCTGACCACCCTGGGCTCTCCCGGGGAGGCCCGAACCGGCCGGGCCTGGGTGCGGCCGCCTGTCTGGGGCCTTGGCCTCCCTGCCCTGCAGAGCCGCCTCCCAGCCTGCCCCTGGGGAGGGGCCACCTGGTGTCAATTAAACCCCAGTGGCTCTCCGCACCACGCCAGGCGGCTGATTAGTGCCGCTGCCCTCTCCAGACGGGAAGCCCTGTCTCAGAGGGGCGACCACCACCATGCCAGGGTGAGGCCTCTGCGAGCCGGTGAGTACCCAGGCGGGGGCTCAGCTCCCCGGGCAGGAGGGCCTGGCGTGCCCAGGCTGGGCGTGGCGGGGTGGGGGCTCGGCGTGTGGTTTGTGCTCCTGGGAAGTCACGGGGCCTCGCAGCATCCATGGCCCCCTCACCTTGGCCTTACCTGTAGGGTACCCTAGGGGACCCCAAGCCAGGCCAGCGTCCTTCCTCTCGGGTCGTGTCACTTTAGGGGCCACCCCCAGACAGTGTCAAAGGAACGTGATGGGGGAATGAGGGACCAGTCGGCACAGATGAGGCTTTAGGGTCTGGCCTCTCCCCTGGTCACCCCCAGTGGAGCTGGTGCTCTGTGCTGGGCCGTCTGGGCATCTAAGGCCACGTTCCTCCCACCTGCCAGCCCAGCGCCCGTGCGGTGGGTGGCACCCCTGGCCGGCTGCGTGAGACCCCTGCAGGAAGCAGGCTCGGAGAGGCCGCAGCACTGAAGGCCAGGGCTCGGGGGAAGGCCACGGGCTCAGAGTGCCACATGTCCTGCAGCGTGGCCGGGAGCCAAGGAGGGCCCTGGCCAGGACCCACAGATGCTCCTGGGGACACGGGTCCAGCCTGCAGACTGGGCAACTCTGCAAAATCCGAGCCACCTCCTGGTCCCCAGTGGGGAGCTGATCCCAGCAAGGACAAAGGAGGGGGTGGCTGCCCGCCCATGGCCACAGGGTGTCACAGAGAGGGACAGCTCGCCAGTGCCTCCAGGCAGCGAGGTAACACATGACTTGTCCCTGGGCCTGCACTGGCTACAGACGCTGAGCCTGCGCTCATGGTTGGTGGAGGTTCTGTTATCCGCGAAAGGGCGCCCCGAGGTGACAGACGGTGTTGTCGCTTGGTGGTACCACCTGGGGGTCTGTGGCCACTGCCTGCTTGGGGCAGAGGCAAAGCATGTTTGAGACAGGACGGCAGGACCTGGGAAGAGGGAGCACTGCTGGGCGTGTGACTCCACGCACGTGCCCCCCGGGGGACAAGTTCCGTGTGCGTCCCTGGAGCCTTTACCGGACAGTGGCTGCTGCACACAGGCTGGGGAGGAAGGATGGGTCCGAGCAGAGCGCCCCGTGTCCAGCAGGGCCTAGCTGCGTGTCCCACTCTGTGCGTGTGTGTGTGTGTGTGTGTGTGTGGTTCCAGCTGATGCCAACACCGTGCCGATGAGGGTTCCTTAGCAGCGTCACCGGCTCGTTGCAGACTGCTTTTGTCAGCTCCGTCTGTCTGGGTCGAGGGCAGGGGTGAGTGTTTCCCAAGAACGGCACCCCACGAGTTTCCTGGAAAGCCAGTGAGACGATCTTTCACTCAGGTGCCTGGGGGAGCTTAGCTTGCTCTGTCTCCCAGACCCTGCTCCCGCCTGGCTGAGGCCACGCTGGGACTGGCTGGGCTCCAGGGCTCCCCTGCTTTCTGGGAAACACTGGGCGTATTACTAGTTCATTTCCTCTGTAAATATCATCAGAGGCCTCCTTCATGACAAGACCAGGGCCCAACATGGAGGGTATGATAGCAAACCGAGCATTCATTCATTTGTTCAAAAAAAGGTATCAAGAAACATCTGCTCTAGGTGCTGAAATTACACGGTAGATCTCAAATTCGTTCATTTCTGTGCTCCTTCCTTCACCCCACAGCAGTTCCAAGCATCCACTGCAAGCGAGCCCTGTACTAGCTGCCGCAGACAGGCCAGCGGGCCTGGGATACGAGAAACCATCGTGGCTTCCAATTTTCCCAGCCCTCTGTGCACAGGAAGCCTGGATCTGGTATAAACCCGGATGCTTAGGAAGCAGAGGGACGTTGGGGTCTCTTCTCCGGTCCCTTTGAGCGAGGGATGAGGCCCCCGCTTGGCAGGACCACTGAGAACGTCTCCAATGTCCCCCCGTAATCGGTGGCTTTCAGTGCCCGGTGGTTATGACCCTAATATACCCGCCCAGGTCTCTGGAAAATCCCACACCACAAGAACAAGATGAGCTTCCCATAGAGTTTCACTTCCTGTTTCCAAGGGAAAGTATGATAATTTTGATAATTAATCACTAAGCATGCCCAAGGCACTTGCTTGGGTAATTAATAAATACGAGAAGGTACCACTTCTGATTCGCCACAAGCCAGGCACTGCGTTTGGAACATGAGATGGTTCGGCTTATTAAATTCTTGCCCAAACCTCAGAGGGTAGCTCTGTTACTTTCCCATTTCACAGCTACAGACACTGAGGCAGGAGGGGCAAAATAACTCGCCCAAGGCCTGGGTGACTCCAAAGCCCGTGATTTAACCGCTAGGCTAAAGCCCTCGAGGAGTCCTAGTCTACACAGGACATACGTCATTGTCTGCACACGAGATTTGGAGGGGGCAGCACAAGGGAGGGCGTGCCCCTCGCCAGGGAGAGCCGGGCACAGGTGGAAAACATGGGACGTCAGAGGGCTTCTCCGTCTTTTGTCAAAACAGAATCTTGTGGAACTCGATCGAAGCAGAGCTGTTCTGGGTGAAGCCGGGGTGGGGATCGCTTGTCCTCGGGTGAACCCCTGAGGAGGGAGGACGGCTGACTCAGCACTTGGGTGCAAGTCAAAGCCAGCCAGGGCGAACGTGGCAGGTGAGGACACCTGGCAGGTGACGACGGAGTGGCCTTGAAGGTTCGGAGGAGACCTGGACAGGAATTGAGAAATGCAGGCGTCTGAGTAGGGGGAGGATGAGGCATTCATACGTTCACTCATTCATTCATTCAGCAGATGTTCACCACACCCCTGCTATGTGCCAGGCACTGGTCTAGGCCCTCGTGTTAGAGCGGTGAAGGCAGGAAACAAAAGGGGGCGGGCCTTCTGTATGCCCATGTGGGCTGTCATTGGCTCAGGCTGTTCCCTGTTGCGGGTGAGGGGGTTGTCAGCATCTCCCACGCAAGCCAGCTTCCCGACCTAAGACAATCCCCCCTGGGGCATGGGCGCCCCGGCCTGGCAGGGGCACCAATATCATTGGCCACACTGCCCCTGATCCGTCCTGGCCAGTAGGGGAGACAGGCAAGTGGACAGATGAGGACAGCACGGAAGGTGTGTCCTTCACTCCACAAATGTTCTCTGGTCACCAATTGTGCCTGGCTCTGAGGATATGCATGTGCTTAAGACCATAAGGACCTCTATGCTCAGGGAGTTCAAAGTTCATGATGGGGTCATGAAAGGACAAGGACAAGGGGGAAAAAAGAGGGACATCACTGAGGGGTTAGAAAGGTGGGAGCATTGAGGCGTCTGTTGGAATTTCAATGAGGTCACTGGTGGCCCAGGAAGAGCAGTGTCTAGGTGTTCCTGGGGCAGAGGCCTCTGCTGTCCACCAGGGCTCAGCTGGGAAGGGGAGGAGGGTGGGTGGGACCCCGGAGAGTGGCTGCGGGATTGCGGTAGGGGTGTGCGGATGCGTGTGTGTGTGCGCGTGCGTGCATGTGTGTGTGTAACTGTGCCTGTGAGTGCGCGTATACGAGCAGTAATGTACGTTCACCACATTCGGATTCTTAGAGCTGGGAGCGTTTGAAGCTCATTCAGTCCAACCTTCCCCACCCCACCCACTCAGCGCTCACGTGTGCACCCTACGGCTCGCATCTTCCCATTCATTATTCCCTGGGACCCTCGCGGCAGCCCTAGAAGATGCTTCGTGGCTTTATCCCATAGACAGACGTGGAAACTGAGGCCCGCGGGCTCGGAGGGAGGAGTAGCAGTGCCTCCGAGCCACAGGAACTGGTCTTGGGCCAGGTACCAGCTGCAGCTGCTCATTTCTCTATTTCTCCTAACTCGAGCGCTTATGCCTGTTCAAAGCGCACTTGCATTTGTCGTACTATTTCTTTTCTCTTTGGGTTCTGTCACTTTCCAGTATTCTTTTTTTATCCTGTTCCTCCCCTGGGTTCTGCTTTCCTGCCAGTTCATTAGGAATAAATGAGACTATAACTTTAATACGACCCCTGCCCCCCTCTGCCAAATGCCTTTAAAAAGCACTCTTCGATTAAGAGGAACATGCTCATAAAAATGTTTAAGTCAAAGCGGAGTTCATCATTCAAGAAAACACAGTTAGGAAACAAAAATGGGTTTGCAAGACTCACCATCATTCCTTCAGAACAATGAATTATAAGGAGGCATTTAATGCTTACAAAGAAAAACAAAAGATCTCAAATAAAAACCAAATATTTTCATGGAGTCAAACCCCAAAGCAGAGAAAACAAATTCAGTCTTAGGGAAGCTGGCAGGGCTGTTGGCCAACAGTTCCCACAGATTTGTGAAGCAAAATGCATTCTTCTGCCCATTTTGTGCCTACGTCCAGAGCTTGTGCCCCAAAACAATCTTCCTGTTCATCATGAGCATTAGTGCCCATTTAGTTAGTCCCCTAGGTGCCCACAGGAATGTATGATAAGTGATCACTGTATGAAATTCTGATCCCACCAAGCAAATATCTCTCAGGCACTGACTCATTTCTGACAAGAAAGTTGGGTATAGATAGTCTTGAGCCTTTGAGGAATTCCTGTGGCCATTAATATCTGTGGTCTTTAGAGCATCTGAAAGATTTAGGCCACTCCTTCCCACCCCTCCAACGCACACCACACTCAAATCATCTGCACGTCCATGCATCTATCCATGCATCCATCCATCCACCCGTGCATCCATTCATGCATCCATCCATCATTCATGCATCCATCCATCCACCCATGCATCCATGTATCCATTCATGCATCAATCCATCATTCATGTATCCACCCATCCATCCACCTAGTCATTCATCTGTCTATCCATCCAACTGTTCATCCACTTATCCATCCATTCATCAATCATTTATCACTCATCACTCATCCATCCATCCATTCGTTTATCCATTTGATCCATTTATCAATTCATCTGTCCATCCATCAATCCATCCATCTGTGCTTGGGGTCCCCAAAGTGACCCCCAAGTTTGATGATTCTCTAAGAGGACACAGGACTCAGCATACACTTGTACTCACGGATTTATTACAGTGAACGGGTACAAAGCAGAATCTGCAAAGGGAAAAGACACAGAGGGCAAAGTCCAGAAAACCAAGAGCAAGCTTTCAAGAACCTTCTCCAGGTGGAGTCATACAGGACATGCTTAATTGCTGGAGCAAAAAGTCATGACAACACATGTGAAATACTTTCTACAAGGAAAGTTCGCTGGAGATTTAGAGCCTCATGTTTTTATGGGGGTGGGTCAGATAGGCCTGCTCTGCCTAAAACGTACCAAAATTCCAGGCTCTCAGAAGCAAAACAAGCATTCAACATAAACCACAGCGAGCAAGTCTTATGGATCCTGGGAACTATGGAAATTCTCCCAAAGTCAGCGTTCCCAGATGCCAGCCAGGAGCCAATCTCACAAGGAGGCCTCTAAAGAAAGAAGTCTCAGGCCTGCTGTATTTGAACTTCCCTTCATAGTATCCAACTATATATCCATCCAGTAATCCGTCTGTCCACCCTCTCATCCATCCATGCACCTATCCATCGTCCATGTATGCACCATTCGCTCACTGTTCTGTCCCTCCATCAGTCTGTCCACCCATCCATCTCTCCCTCGACTCCTTTATCCAGCCAACTGCATTGAACATCTACTCTCTTCCTGCCTCAGTGGGCTCTGAGGCTGCAGAAGTGGATGAGACACTCCCCCCCACCCACCCCTATCAAGTTGCTTACAGTCAGGTGCCGTTAAAGGGCATCTCATTCCATCTCCCCGTCCACTGGGAGGTGAGGGGTGCAGCACATGTCTCTGGGAGGAGCTGAGGGTCAGTGCTGAGCTGCAGAGCCCAGTGGGCCCAGTGTGGTGTGAGCGGAGCCCAGCCCAGCTGGGGGCACCCCCAGCTCTGAGCAGTCCATGCCGTACCCCCCACCAAGATTCTCCCTCCTCTTTCAATGGGGCTGCAAGATGACTTTTCCAGCATCCCTGCTGGGACCTCAGCAGCCACCCTGACATGACAACCCCAGGGAATCTATGTGAGCTGAGCCCAGATAAGGGAGGGGGCTGGGAGGGAAATTTCTAGGGAGAGTGCCCGAGTTAGCTCTGGGGAGGGAACACACAGTAAAGGCAATGGAGTCACTCTTCTCTCTCTCTCTCTCCCTCCCTGCCCCCCCTCCATCTTTCCCTCCCTCACCAGCTCTCCAAGTATCTCTCTGACTCTGGCTTGTCACTGTCACTCCAGCAGTAGCAATGGCAGCCCCCAGATTGCTGTCATCACTTCCGCCGTCCACATCCCTGACCTCACAATCCCTCCCACCTGCTCCATGAAGGGGACAGGGCTGGAACGATCCTTTGTCTTAATCAACATATCAGATGCCACAGGCCCAGAGAGGCTGAGTAGTTTAGCCAAGGTCACCCAGCGCTGGGCCTTACCTCCATGTCTGTGTATTCCCCGAACCAGAATGTTCTTTCTCACAACCTCACAGAGCCTCCCAAAACTCTTTCCCAGCCGTCTCTCCACTCTGGCTAACACCTTGACCTCAATTTTTCTTCTGTTCTCGTGATCGGGGTGAAAGACGTGGAGAGAGGAACGTCAGGAGAGGGTGTTTTATACCATTGGACATCTCTTCCCGCAGTCCCGTGAAACAGCAGTCACGCCAGTATGCACAATTATCAGGCATGGATCGATATTGTACGTGCTGGCTTGAGCACTCCACACACCTCACCCTTACCTGTCTGTGAAAGTACTGCACGGACCATTTGCAGGATGTTGTATCTTCCCATTCAGCTAACGTAGAGGGTCTGTCCACCAACGCTGGCAGGGGCAGGGGCCAGGCTAAGCAGTTGGAGTATTAATTCCATGGGCGACAATTTTCAAATGGCGAATGCAGCCTGCAAGGTGGCATGTGGGTCAGTGTCTTTCAAAACTTTTTTCTTTTTTTTTTTGAGACGAGGTCTAGCTCTGTCACCCAGGCTGGAGTGCAGTGGCACAATCATAGCTCCCTATAACCTCAAGCTCCTGGGCTCAAGCGATCCTCCTGCCTCAGCCTCCCAAGTAGCTGGGACTAATAGGGTGTGCACAGCCACCTCCCATCTCGGGATTGCAGTTAGCTGTGCTGACACCACTGCTCTTCAGACCAGGTGACAGAGCGAGACCGTGTTTCAAAAAAAAAAAAAAAATAGTTATCAGTTAATCTGGGAAGGGATGATGGTTAATAGCCTACAAACTAAAACACACAATTACAACATGATCATACTGTTTTAGGGACCCCCCCCAGGGGATCCCAATTTGAGACACTCAAGTTCAGATGCATCTCACATTAGCAGGGAGGATGGATTAGGACTGGGCAGCCCAGTGAAGAGGCCGTGGTGGCATTTATACTTAATGCCAGCAGGGCTCCAAAGGCTGAAATGGGAAGGAAATATCTCAGTGGTGTGTTAAAGGAAGACTAGGCAGAATTTGAGCTTCAGTGGTAACGCCCAGAGAACTGGCATGTGGTTCCTTGTGCGTCCCAGGTGCTTGGGGTTCCATCAGGGATGGGGAAGGAATTGGCAGACAGAGAAGCAAGGGAGAACCCCAGCTGGCCTCCCCCAGACACGCTGAGATGCTGGGTTTGGCTCCACTAGACCCATCTGGCCCTTGGTTTCTCCATCATTAAGTGAGAATAAGACCCGCCACCGTACTGGGCAGTATGACGAGTCAATACGGGGACACACCGAAGGGTCAGGCAGCCTGCAGTCTCAGTGCTAGCTCTACGACTTGCCAGCTATGGGACTGAGACTGGTCCCTGGACGTATCTGGGGCTGTGTTTCCTAGGCTGTAAAAGGGGGAAAGCATTAGTACCTTCCTATATATAGTTCTTGCCAAAGTTGGACACAATAATGTTCGCAAGGGGCTCAGGCAACGTCTGGCACCTTGTGAGCACTCGGTAACTAACAGTTGTCACTGCTGTTGTCACCGTTATTGTAGCGTCATCGTTCCTGCATCAGCACTCTCTCTCCACCTCTCCGTCACTAGCTTCCCTCCAGATGTGAATTCCCCCCAGATGTGAATCCTGCCTGTCAAATGCCCTAAAGTCACAGCTGTTCTCCTTTCTCCAATGCCAAGTTCTCAACCTGTTTTATGCCACAGACCCCCTTGGCAGTCTGGAGAAACCTCCAGACCCCTTCTCAGAATAATGTTTTCAAATGCATAAAACGCAATGCACAGGATTGCAAAGGAAGCAATTATTCTGAAATGCAGGTACCCGCAATTTAATTTAAAGAAACAAATGTGATATGATAGTGCGTGTGTTTCTTTATTAACACGTGAACAGGAGCTAGCTGTGCGTCTAACAAATACTATAATTTTGAAGCAGTAACGAGCATCAACATGTCGAGATATTTGTGATTTCTATTGGTGATAAAGTCACAGGTACTGATAATACCATTATGCCTTTTTGTCTATATTCATAATGAAAGCAAACGCTAAGTTTAAGTTATAGGTGAGTGGAAAATAAAGACGTCAATTTTCCCCCGTCCAAATTCACACCTCCTCTGAATTGTATGCATGGACCTCTTGCTGCAAATCGCATGCATTCGATTTCACCACTGACTCCATTGAGCTAAGATGTATCTCTCTTTGAATATTCAAAACTCTTTTTATCTATGAACAAGCGCATAGTGAAAAAAAAATGAAAATGAGAGAGAAACCCTTACAAGGGGAAGCAGTTCTCTCCCCACTCCTTCTTACTTTTGTTCTGCTTCCCAGGGGGCTACCCTTCTTGAGTTTTCTAGCTGTTTCCTCTGTGGTTATCTCCAGATCTCTAAATACCATGCTTACACTTGATATTTATTGATTTACAGAACTTAGACCTTATCCATTGACATTTCTTGCCCTGTCCTCCCGAAATAGGCTCATCACTATTTCTAGTTCTGCATCGGTTACCTTGACAACTTTAACAAATGTTTTTCTGCGTTTATTTCTTATTTCATCCACAACCGTTAGTATATTTTGACTCCACATGATTTCAGATGAGATGTTGGGGCTCCTACTCCCTTTCCTCACCCCCTTTCTCTGCATTGTCAAAATGTTGACCCCTGGAACTGTATCTGAATCTATATGGGTGCTGTATACCTAATCTAATTGGAAGCTGCTAGAATGCGGGGACCTGGCTTGGTTTTTCTTGTATCTCAATGGTAAAGTGCCTGGCACATAGTAGGTGCACAGTAAATCTGTGTCAGGTGCTCTGCCCCTTGGCTGTTGTACGTACCCCCCAACCTGGCCCCCCACCTGAGAAATGAGCCATCGGCCATGGCCGGGGGAGGGAGTGGGGTTAACGCAACACAAGCCCACCCCACTGACTGGCCATAGCAAGGTCGGTGAGGCCATCACCACAAATAATTATGCGCTATAGGAATTCTCTCCTGGTCTTGGGCTCTGAATTTCCCATTAGAGCTTCAAGGAAGCTTCTTCGTGGAGAATATTAATGACTGTCTGAATCATTAGCTTCCCTCCTGCCAGCATCACTAGATTTTCAACCAGGCATAAAATGGTGCTGGGAAAGGAGACATCAAGACCAAATTTCAGAAGGAAGAAGGCTTTCTGCTATCATTCCCAAGTTCAGTGGCGTGCCTCCTAGGTGCTGTGGCTGGGAGAGAAATCTCCTGTGCGTGAGATCGTTCTGAATCCTGCTGTCTTCCCTCAAGCCCCTTTGATGTCAATCCAAGGCTCCCCAGTCTCTTGGAATAAAGTCCAAACTGAAACTCAGCCCAAAGACCATTGAGTAGAAGGGCCTTGGAGTCCTGCCAACTCTTCCATCCAGCTCCACATCCCATATCCCAGCCAAACAGAACCACTTTCACCTCCCCCAGATCAGCACACTTTCTCTTGCCCTTGCTCTGCACATGCTGTTCCTTCTGTCTGGATGGTTCTTCTCCCCACGAAGCATCCCTTACTGGTCTTTCCTGCCTCAGCATAGACATCACCTGTGCCAGAAAGTTTTCCTAGTCCTCCTGGGTCTAGTATCGCCTTCCATAGCTTCTTGGACTCATCCCTATCATAATCCATACCCTCCTGAATCGAGACGATCTATTTACTTGTTGGTCTCCTCATCTCGAATGTAAATTCCTTGAAGGTAGGATTCACATGATATTCAGTGTTAGGTCACAACAGAGCCCAGCACAGTAGATTGAAGCCAGACAGTGTTCAGTAAAGATGTTTGTGATTGGTGTATGGGTGGAAAGATGTATAAACAAAGGAATGGATGGATGGATGGATGGATGGTTATTTGGGTGGGTGGATGGATGGATGGATGGTTGGTTATTTGGGTGGATGGATGGATGGATGGTTGTTCAGATGGATGGATGCATGGCATGGATTGATGGGTGGATGGTTGGGTAGGAAGGATGGGATGGACACATAAATGGGTGAAAAGGTTAGTGGTTAGAAGGTTGGAAGGTGTATGACCTGTTGGTCCCTGCCAAAATAGACATCAAAACATGTGCCTTGGGATGACTTAGTGGACCCTATTGCATGCAGCCCTGAAGTTCATGCTCCAACTTCCCTCTGCTTCCCTAGTAACCCACGGCGGATCTTTCACTCAAGAATGTCTCTGACACTTCCTAAAATTTGTGATTGTGTGGAGTGGCTTTGAAGCTCTCAATGTTAAATGTATATTATCAATGCTGTAAGACCTCCTCTGAATTTATCGTTCAGCAACGAACATTTCGTAAGGATATATCATGGTCCGGCAACCATGGCAGGTGCTAGGGACATGGAGATGAAAAATCACCACCATGCAGGATCTCAGGGTCGGGGGAAGCAGTGGATGTAAACGCGCTCAGCTAATAATAACACAGTGACATTAGCAGTGATCATTGCTGCCCCTTATTGAGCTCTTACTAGGGAAAGAATAGGACGTAGAAGGAGAAGAAAGAAAGGAAGTTTCCGATAGAAGAGAGAATAAGACAAAAATATCAGACCCTCTCCTGTGAGGCGGGTACCAGTCGCTTCATTTCATCAATGTAGAAAGCAGAGCTCAGAGGGGTTCAGTGGATGATCAAGGTCACGCAGCTGATAAGTGGCACAGCCAGGCCTCCACCTGCCTCCAAGACCCGGGTTTTTCACCACTCCATGGCCTCGCATACACTTTGCAGCGGACCACAGAACGGAACCAAGAGTGGTTGAAGCCACATCCCTTAGGAACACGGAGGAGAGAGAAATTAACTCTTCCTGGAGGGGGAGGTGGAGACTTCATCGAGCAGAGGACATGAGAGTTTGGATGGTGAATCTGTGGGCCTGAGAGCGGTTGCTCGCAGGTTTTGACTGAGGTTGTCAAGGTGTCTCTGACACCTTGAGGTGTCTGATCCTCAAGGCCTGGTTTGCTGGGGGCTCTGACAGAGGACGGGTGTGTATTTCCTGGCTGGGTCACCTCGCTCGATTTCCCAGAGGCTGGGTGATGCCAAGGGCAGGACCCAGCTTCGGATCAAGGTAGGCCCGAGCTGGAATCCCAGCCCTGTGTGAGCTGGGGGGCGGGAAAGTGACAGAGCCCCCCGTCTGTCTCCTAACCTGGCTCTCTGAGCCTTAGTTTCCTCATCTCGAAAATGGCTGCGATGACGCCTACTTTGCCCAGTGGTTGTTAGCGTAGGGATAGTGGGTGTCGGTCCAGCACATAGGAGGACTCCGTAAATGCTGGGTCCCTTCTCTTGTCCCCCAGCCTACTCAGGTCATTCTCGCAAGAGGATCCTTTTGTGGACAGGGAACCCCTGTGAGCATCTAACAGTGAATGTTTCTGTCTGCAGGAAAACGCACATGCCCTTAAATGGTGCCTGCAGGGGCCCTGCAGCCCGCTCTGGGCCCAGGGACAGACCTCCAGCTCTTAGAGCCAAGATTTAAGACACGTAGCTGCTCACAGGAGCACTGTGGTGATCTTGGATTTTGGAAACCCAAGGGCAACATGAATGACCGGGTTTGAAAGTCTTTCCACCAGCAAGCAAGAAAATACCCTAAAGTATCTGTGAATTGATAAAAACAACCGTGACCATCATTATGTAAACGTTTTTCCTGTTTCTGGCACTGCACTAAGCCCTCTACACGTATTAGCATTTTTCCTTTCCTCTTTAATTTTTAAAAAATTGTATCGTATATGGGGTGGGGAAACTGCAGCCTTCTAATTTCAAGATTGTTCTTTTTTTAAGCACCAAAGGAGGCCAGAAAAGCTTCATCTTTCTTTGCTGCACCCCTTTTAATAAATAGATTTGTTCTGGAAAATTTGGATGCAGTCAAAAGGCCACACTTTAGGACCCAGAAGGCTTATTTATCTTCCCATAATGTCCTCCGGGTTCACCTGCTGCTCTGTCCCCAGCGTTTGGATACGTCGTGTGGGGTGGCTCTGAGCTGGACCTCTCTGAGTCCATCACTCCCAATGTCCTTCATGGTTTCCAGGACAGCGTCCTCCAGGTCAGCAGAGAAGGGTGAGACAACACCGTCATGACAGCACGTGGGCACCCAGTAACCGGACGGTCCGTCTCACCCCTAGAATTCCGAGACTGTCTGATAATCAGAGGAACCAGCGGGCCGAGGAGTCGTTGGTAATTGGCTGCCCAATGGCTCTGTCTCCTGGAAGGGATGTGATAGTGGGTTTTCTCCCCCGCGACTTTGATGCGCAAAGTACCAGGCTGCAGCCTGACAGTGTCGTCCTCCCACGCACAAGGCCACAGGACCCACTGAAGTGGGTGACTTCAGTCCAGGGCCCCTCCTGGGAGCTTGGCCGCCGTCCGCAGGGGTGTTGGCCTGAGCAATCAGCTCATACCAATTAGAGCCTTCGCTAGCAGAGGCTTTGTCTCCACTGCCGTCCCCGCCACGGGCGTGTAGCGGATGCATCCAGGCAGAAGGGCAGGGAAGAGGCAGCCCCACCCACTCCAGCCTGTTCCTGCCCAGAAATGCGCCACGCCCAACCCTTTCTCAGCCCTGGAGGTGCTGTGGGGCACCAGGCACAGGACCGGCCCTTCTGGGCGCCCGTGGCCCTGTTTCTGAAACGCAAGGGGCGGTGGCGATGCACTTTGCAGCTGGGATGTGGCATCTCGACCATCTTGCAGGAGAGGCGAGGGGTGTTAATTTCCAACTACCACAAACTAGGTGGCTCAGATGCCAGAAATTTCTTCTCTCACAGTTCCGGAGGCCAGAGGTTCAAATTCAAGGTGTCGGCAGAGTCGATTCCTTCTGAGGGCCTTGAAGAACCTGCTCCACGCCCCTCTGAGGTCCTGGCAGCCTCCGGTGTTCCTTAACTGGTGGGGAGGGGTGGGGGCTTCTTCCTGTCTCCTCACATCCTCGTCCCTCTGTGCATGTCTGTCTCTTCATGTGACATTCTTTTTTTTTTCTTAATTTAAAAAATTTACTTAATTATTTTCTTTTTAGAGACAGAGTCTCTCTCTCTGTCTCTGTCTCTGTCTCTCTCTCTGTCACCAAGGCTGGAGCGCAGTGGCATGATATGAGTGCAGAGCCCACAACTCCCGGGCTCGAGTGATCTTCCCGCCTCAGGCTCCCAGGTAGCCGGGACCACAGGTGCGTGCGCCATCACACCTGGCTCATTTTTCTTATTTTCTGTAGAGACAGCATCTCACTATGTTGCCCAGGCTGGTCTCGAACTCCTGGCCTCAAGCGATCCTCCCACTTTGGCCTCCCAAGGTGTTCAGATTACAGGCGTGAGCCACCGCAACCGGCCCACGTGGCTTTCTTTTAATAATGACACTAGTCATATTGGATTGGGGGCCCACCCTGCTCCAGTAGGACCTCGTCTTAACTAAATGACATCAGCAATGACTCTATTTCCAAATAAGGTCACATTCTGAGGTTCTGGGTTTAGGATTTCGATATATAAAATGGGGACAAAGAAAGGGGACACATTCGACCCATAACAAGAGGGGACTTCGTAGCCACTTAGGAATGTGTGAGAATGGTCCCGGAGTCTGTCATCCCTGCTGTAAGTGGGCAAGAGACAGGCACGTGGACGAGGAGAAAGGAGGGTTGGAGGGAGGAGACGGTGTGGTTATGAATGAACGTACAGCACCTGAGCAAGGACACAGGCCTGCCACCTGTGCTGTGGTCCTCCCTGCTCCTCCTCCTCCCTCTTCTCCACCTTCTCTCTCTGCGAATACGTGCAGCATAAAGTCCTTGGGCATTCTGAGTCGCTTCGTTTATGTAAAAGAAGACACTGCCCCTGCCACAGACCAGGGAGTTGGTGACCACAGACAGGGCAAGGGAAAAGCTGTTGGAAGTTTTGAAAAAAAAAAAAAAAATAGTGTTCCGTGTATTTTGCCTTTTTTAATGGGAGAATCCAAAACCTTCTTTTTTGCTTGCTGTACGTTGCCCCGAGCGGCAGCTCCAAAACTGTACGGTGCGTCAGGCTCACCCGGGGACCTAGCTAAAAAAAGAAAAAGGAGCTTTGATTCTAGTCAGGCCTGGCCCCACCATTCGCGGAGCCCCAGGTAAAAGGAAAATCTGGGGCCCCTCGTTCAAAAACTGTTAAGGATTTTGGGACAGCGACAGCAGAGGCGTGGGCCCCGCTGAGGACGGGCTCTGAGCAGCTGCACGGGGCACAGGCTCATGATTCTCACCCAAAAAGTACAGGTGGGGCTCTGGAATCTGCATTTGACCAGATCCTCGCGTGACTGTGGTACAGGTGGCCGCAGGCCTCCCGCGGAGACACGTGGCCCGGAGGGTGAGCTACACGATGTTTCTGGGCACGTGAGTTTGGGCTGACCTCCCCTTCTCCCCTCTAATCTCTTAAAAATGGTTCTGAAAACTTAGCCTGGCCCGCAAGGTGTAAGAGCAGCTGACAGAGTTGGGAAGGGCCGTCCCACGATCGATCCCTCCTTCTGCGTGCCCTGGAGGCAGCTGGGAAGGAAGGGGTGAGGCCCGAAGCCCAGCTGCTGCCTCCCCCAACTCTGGAGAGGGTGTGGCAGCATCCAAAGGACAAATCTTTGTGCCCCTGGACTCTCAGCCCTTCACAACCCACGGTCCTAACACAATTTGCAGATGGGTTTGACCTAGGTCCACCCAGAGGAATGTCAGGAAGGCCCAGCTGGACTCTGTAGTGGGGGACAAGAGCTGGTGTCCCTCACAAAGTCACATCAAGCAGGTGGCATCGCAGGCACCATTTTTCGAGGGACCCACATCAGAACACTCCGAAGAGGGAAGAGCTCCCTGGAATTTCAGGAGAATCCATGCGTAAGGTTGGGGTCTGAGAATTGCCGGGGCTCTTTCTGAAGCCCGTGGTTGCTGTCGGGTCTCCTGGTGCCTGGCACGCGCACGTGGAGGGCGGGGGTCACTAGTTAACACGGAACACGAAAGAATGAAGAAAAAGTAAAGACAGACAGACAAGGGGCGCTTCCCTGAGGTCTTTACCTTCTGATGCTGAAGTTAAACAGCAACTTCCCAGCCTAGTACCAAAAAGTAAAGGGTTTTTCTCAGGTCTACAGGGGCTTGGAGCAGCGTTCCACCCACTCGCCGGTCTCTGCGTCCCGACTGCTGATGCTGGAGGTGCACACACCTTTGTCACTCCCCAGGTAGCAAGGAATGCTGTGCCCCCCGCTCAGCACCCCAGCCCCAAACCTTGACCCCAGACCCACCTTCTCAGCATGCAGCTGGACTTCCAGAATGATCTAGCTCTTTCTGACTTGGTTCTGGACCGTGGAGAAGTTCAGGGCGGGAAGCGAAGTCATTCCAAGGTCCCAGCCTCAGATCCTCCAGGGACTTGCAGCCCGGGAGGTGATTTTAGATTCTGTAGGAAACAGCTAGGGAGCGAGACGATGTTGCCGGCACTGAGGGGTTGGTGTGAGCTGGACCCGCTGTTGGGGGCTCCTGGCTAAGGCGAGGGTCAGTTTGGGCACCTCCAGCCACCCTGCTGCTCTAGCCTAATCTGTGGGCTGCAGACTCGAGTTGAATGTCTTTGATTCTCTTTCTTATCCTCGCTTCCTGCCGAGGAAGGTTGTAATGGGTTGAACGGCGTTCCCCCAAAAGAAGCATCCCCATCCTAACACCTGAGACCTGTGCATGTGGCCTTATTTGGAAATAGGGTCTTTGCAGATGTGATGGAGGTGGGGATTTGGGGATGCGATCATCCTGGATTTAGATTAGCCCCTAAGTCCTAAGACCAGTGTCCTTATAAGAGAAAGGAGAAGGAGATTTGGGGCACAGAGAAGCAGGGAAGGCGAAGACAGAGACAGAGATCAGAGTGATACGTTTCCAAGGCAAGGAGCGTCAGGGGTTGCTGGCGGCCACTGGCATCTGGGAGAAGGGCACGGCAGGGCTCTCTGGTAGAGCCCTTGCAGGGAGCGTGGCCCCGCTGACACCTTGATTTAGGAAAATGTCTGTTGTTTTAAGCCACCAAGTCTGTGACAACATGTTATGACAGTCTTGGGAAACTCATTCAGGGATAATGAACGCTGGGCTGGCTGGCTGGGTCTGGCACAGAGTAAGTTCTCAGTAAATGCGTATTGATTTTGGGGAGTTGCTTTTCATTACACAGACTTTTAAAGGAGATTGCCGGCGATCGTAAGGTCAGAATAACTGGCATTCCTTGGACACTTAGGGCGTAAGACGGCGTTGGGAACAGAGGGCTCTGTCGCGGCACTGGGAAAGCACTTATCTTGTGCCTCGCTGCAGAGGTGTGACCCGTAGCATCTGCATCACCTGAGAGTTGGTCAGAGGTGCAGAGCCCAGACCCTGCCCCAGGCTTGCAGAGTCAGATTCTCTGCAGTTTAGCAAGACCCCCAGGCGGCCTGTGTGTACATCGGAGTTTGGGAACGCCCCAGTTCAAATCCTGGCCATGGAGGTACTTGCTGTGTGGTCTTGAGAAAAATGCTTAAGCTCTCTGAGCTTTGGTTTCTCCAACCATAAAATGAGGACTATTATCTACCTCCCAGGAATTATAGCAGCTCGTAAGCCCTTCTACTCATGAGGCCACGTGAGGGTTAAATGAGAAAATGTGCATAAAGCATGGTGCCCGACAGAGCAAGGTCCCAACACAGAGTCGCGGTAATCATTTCACTGAACGATTGTTGACTCTTCAGTGACCCAGCACCTACTTTGTGCCAAGTCCTGGGGACCTGCTAAGCAAGACATTGTCCCTACCTTCAAGGATACCTCAGGCTAGTCAGGGAGACAGACACTTGTACAAAAGGAAGAGAAGCACCAACCATGCCTGGTGAACTTCCCAGGCCTGGCGCTAGCCAGGGGAATGCTTTGGGGAAGAGGAAAAACTGTGGGTGTAGGCAGGTGACAGGGACAGCCCCTGGGATCCCGAGCTCCAGCTGCCAGCGCAGGGGACACAGAGCAGAGTAACACGATCAAGGCTGGAAATCTCTCGTTGGCACGAAGAGACCAAGGGATGTTGTGTGTGCGTGTGTGTGTGTCGAGGTAGGGGCTGGTTACCTAAATAGCTCAGATCACAGGGCTCGTGGCTCAGGGTTTGTGACAGCCACATGTGAGTGTCACGGGATCCACGCAGGAGGCGCCACCAGAGTTGAGAAAGGCATCTGGTCCTGGGCCGTCCCGGGAAAGGGCACGGGTGAAAATAACCCTGGACTGTCAGAAGCTGGGGGCTGGGATGGCTTTCCGGAGAGCACCTGACCCATTAAACTGCAAGCTGCGCCTGCCCCTGACCTTCCTACGTGCAGAGAAGCTCCAGCCCGGGGCACATTGCGATGGTGAAAAACTGGACACAACATACAGGCCCGCTCAGAGAACAAATACGTACAACGCAGTCTCTGTCACGGATATGACAATTTAAAAGAAAGAACTAGGTCTGTAAGCATTCATATGGCTCGATCTCAAACACATCTTGTAGAGTGAGAAAAGAAAGTTATAGAAAGTGAAGAAGTGATAATATGTATGCATATTTGAACATTTGTATGCGTACAAAATAATGCTATCTATACTTTATTGACACACATAACTGTATGTATCAGTAGAAAACAAGTTTGGAAAGATACACAGGAAACTCACATGGAATATTTCTCCCTGAGAAAGTATTTTGTTTGTCTAAGTTCTAAACCATGGCTGCATTACTATGAAGTTTTACTAATAAGCTTCAGATTAGCACATTTTTAGAATCGATATATAATATTTGCACCTGTTTATGGGGTACATGTGATATTTCATTACATGCATAGAGTGTGTAATGACTGAGTCAGGGTAGGGTACCCATCCCCTCAATTTTTTATCTTTTCTATGTGTTGGGAACATTTCAAATTCTCTCTTCTAGCTATTTTGAAATACACCTCTGGGGAACATGTGACATTGGAGAATATTTGACTCCTGAAATGCATCAATTTTTAACACTTCTGTCTTCTATATGATAAAATTATTTTCGGTAATAATCCTGTAATAATAAGTATTATATTCATAGTTTCTTCCTCGATTTTAAACCAATCATTTTAAAAGAATCAATTTCTATTCAAATTTAGAGTAAAATAGATTGTGTATGAACTATAAATTTGTGCTTTAAAAAAGTGAAAAATATATCTCGAAGCTCACACTCCATTTTACCGTTTTAAATTTTAAATACAAATAAATTTTAAACACCATTCCCAGTGGTGACAAGGAATGACAGAATGAAGTGCTGTTTCTTTGTGCCTATCACTATTTATTTTGAATCTGTTGTTTAAATATAGGAAGATACGTTATCCCAGAGGTTGAAGACTGAGCCCTCAGTGACTTTGAACAATTCCAAACCATTATGGACTTTCAAATATTTGAAACAATCACACGTAGCTAAGTCTGCCTGTGTCATGGGCTGGTGTATAACTGAGGGGTTCTCTGAATTCGCTTCCTCGTAGAATAATGTATTATGTTCATTAAAGAATAAGTAGTAAAATGTACTAATTTGAAGCTTATTCATAAAACTTACTAGTAATATAACAATGGTTTAGAATCTAGACAAACAAAATACTTTCTCAGGGAGGAATATTTGATCCCTAACATTGGTTAGAACAACAAGTGCAGTGATAAGGAAAAGCAAACTGACTTAAGTCAGTTTTATTGTCATTGTAAACTTTTCTACAGACAGCCCAGCCTCTTATTACCTACATCTAAGGTGGGCCACTCCTTAGTCCCACTCTTGGTGACCCATTGTTAGGGAGAGTGGGTAGGGGACCAGGATCAGAGCTGGGTGTTAAAGGGGACTTTAGCTTTACCTATAATATTCTAATTCTTGCTGGCATAGTGGTTAAGAGTATATGTTCTGACTGCCTGGGTTCTAATCCTGGCCCCAAGGAAAGTTACTTCATTTCTCCCAACCTCAGTTTCCTCATCTGTAATATGGAGCCAATAATACCCATATCATAGGGTGGTTGTAAGGATGACGTGAGATAATTTGTATAAAATGCATAAAACCCCTCCTGGCATATAGTAGATGCTCAATAAATGCAAGCCATGTTTTCAGAGGACGATGTGTTCATATTCATCCATTAATGATACAATTTTAAAAAGCATATGCCCAGGAAGAAAGACTGGAAGCAGACATGCAAAATATTAATGAAGGTTAATGCTGGGGGTGGGAACACACGGAAGGGTTATTTTATTCTTTTTAAAAATTCCAGATCTTCCCCCACTTCTTTGAGGCTGGAAGGCAGGGGCAGGGTGGTCCCCAGGGGCCCCCATTCTGCCTTTAGCTTTGGGTCTGACGTTTTGAGGTCTGCTCAGGACACCTCTGTCCTGGCCTCCGGAACTGTCTGGTGTGACCCCATGGGGGCAGCTTTTCTCTCTGAGTAGATTTCCTTTGTTAGGGAGCGGGCGAGGGGAACGGCCAGCCTGCTGGGGAGAGTGGAGGGGCGTGGGCCAGGTCGGCAGAGGGAATGGAGGCAGCTCCAAGGCTCAGAGGCCTCCCAGGATGCAGAGAATGGGCAGGAGCTGGGGCAGGACCCATCTACTTCTCTGTCCTTCTGTCTGTCCATCCAGCCCCTCCATTCATCCCCCCACCTGCCTCCTATGTGCCTGTCTGCCTGCCCATCTTCTCACACATCCGTTATTTCTTTCATTCATTTATTCCACAAATGTTTATTGAACACCTACTGTGTGCCAGGCAATGTACTAGGCCTGGGATATCACAGTGAACAAGGAAGACAGAGTCCCTGCCTCCTGGGGCTGACATTCTAGTGCGGAACCCAGCAATAAACAAGTAAACAAACACATAAATATATAATTGCAAGTTGCGCTAAGACTCAGGGGAAAGCAATAGGCTTTGGCCTGTCTGGCCGTCTGTCTGGCTGTCCATAGGCTGGTCCTGCCCGGCCACACCTCCTGACACGTCTCGGGCTGCCCAGCTAACAGCCTGTACCAGCCCCCAGGGTGCCCAGAACATTCCTTCAGTGTTGCCCAGTGTGTCCGATCATGAGACTCCCCGGTGCACCTGTTAAAAATACAGATTTCTAGAACCCTCCTGGAGACCCCCTCAGGACTGGGAAGCTGTGAGGAGCGGACATTCCATGTCTCAGCTCCACTTTCTCCCTGAAGGTTCACCTGGAGCCCAAGCTCAGGGGGACGGCCGGGCCCAGGTGGACCAGGCTCTGGGACACACCTGGGCTGATTCTCACGGCCCTGCGCCCGGGGCGTGGGGGCAGGGCTCGCTGAGGTCAGGGGTCAGACCTGCTCAGTGCCCGGCTGCCAGGAGCCCCAGGAGGCCAAGCCTCTGGGAGAACAAGGACTGAGGTGCCCTCAGGATCTGCCCAGCGTTTGCGGAGGAGGAGGAGGAGGAGGAGGAGGAGGAGCCTCGACGGGGCCTTAGCAGCCCCAGCCAGGTAGGAGGCTGGGCAGGGACTGGCCCAGTCATTCTGGCCAGTAGGGAGGGGCTCCTGCCAAGTCTCTGCAGCCCCAAGCACTGGGTAAGGCCCGCCCTGGCGCCACCCACACTGATGATCCCAGACAGGGTCTGGATTTGGTTAAGGAAAATGCCCTTGAGGCTCTAGAAGGATCGGGCTGGCCTGGCCCCGGGTGGGAGGCCTGCAGGCGGGCAGGTTGAAACAATCAGTGAGCAATTGGAAAGGTGCTCCTGGCGGTGGCGGCAACAGGAACCAAGAATGGAGCCTCTCGGAGCTCGAGAGGGAGCCAGACCACCCCCACGTCCTGAGGCTCCTGGTGTATGAAAAACGAGGGAATTTCACAACAGAGTTAAAACACTCGCTGCTATATTTTTAATCCTTGCCGTGCACTCGTGAGACTGCTCCGCACACCGGCCCACGGCAGTGTGGTATAAGGTTGCGGGTCACAAGAAGATGACAGGACTTGTTTGAAATACCAATTCACAGTGCGTGACAGGCAGCCAAATTTGGGACAGGGCAGCAGTTAAAAGTTGTCTGATGAATGCTCTCTGCTTGGGATCCTATTGCTGCGTCTTGGCGATGATGAAACAGATGGCCCCACCTGGGAGAGAGCGCTCCCTCACTGTGATTGATGGTTCTTGATTGGGAGGTGTTATTTTTAGCTGCCTTCTCTCCACTTTCTGCTGTCCTCAGCTCTGGAGGAAGTTCTGCCCTGGTTCTTGGGCATCAGAGGGTGGCGATGGCATGGTTTTCAACTGGAGACAATTGCGTCCCCCAAGGGACATTTGGCAATGTTTGGACACATTTTTGGGTTGTCACAACCGGAGCAGAGGGTGCTCCTAGCAACTAGTGGTAGGGACCAGGCATGCTGTGAAACGCTTGTTCACTGTACGAGAGGCACCTGTGCTCCCAACTTTGGAAGCAGATTGGGTGGGTCTCCAAGAGGACTTTCCATGAGACAGTGGGAATCGAGGCTCCGACCTCATGGAAGAGGAAGATCTTTTCTCTGTGGATGCTGTTAGTCTGACAGACGTTGGGTCATTGATGTCCTTTGCAACCGTCTCTCCTTGTGATGTATCAGTCAGCTTTTGCTGTGTAACAATCCCCCCCAAAATGTAGAGGCTCGTTCTTTGAAGTTACTTAAGTCTACAATTCTGCAAGGTGGCAGTTTGCGCTGGGTCAAATGAATGGCACATCCGGTTGCAAGGAGGCTCCTTTGTGTGCCTTCGGTCAGCTACCAGGTCAGCTTGGGCCTGGCTGATCTAGATGGTTCTTAGCTGAGATGGATCATCTCTGTTCCGCCTGACCTCTCCTCCTCCAGCAGGCTGGTCTGAGCTGGGACATGTGGCAGTGGCAGGATTTTAAGAGCATGAGAGCAGCTACGGGGACTCTTGGGAATGTCACTTCTGCTGTCTTCTACTGGTCAAAGCAAGTTACGTAACCAGCCAGATTCAAAGGGTAGGGAAATAAACTGCACCTCTTGGTGGGAGGAGTCACAAAGTATTGTCATTATATTTGCAATCTACCTCAATGGCATTTTCTTTCCAGGCTGAGGTCATACATTTATTTAAAGTCCTCATGGTGAGTGGCACCAGCGTGGAATTTGGCTCTAAGGAACTGTCCATTACTTAGCAATGTGGCCTTGGGCAGATGCTTAACTTCTCTGGGCCTCGGTTTCCTTATTTATATTACAGGCAAATTACGCCGGCAACCTATGCCTCGTAGGCTGTCCGAAGTGCAAATAAATGGTAGAGGTGGGAGAGGCTGTTATTTTATTATCAGTCCTTGAGACAGAAGGAGGCCCGGCTGCTCCAGCTGGGCACGTGTTTCTCTCCCACCTGAGCCAAGTTCTTTATAATTCATCAGTAGCCAAGGCCTGACAGGCCCCTAGTAGAGGCTTCATCCATCTTCCTGTCTATTTTCCCAGGAAAAACCCAAGTGGTTTGGCCAGAAACTCTCAGGATCATTTTCACCCAAGTTCAAATACTGAGCATTGGCCGAGAGCCCTTTTGATGATTCTGTTATTTGGTCTAAAACCAACCTCGAGATTCTGTGGCCTGAAGCGCCCTCGGTTGACCCCTCTCCCCTGCAAAGAAACGCCCCCGTTCAGTCCATAGCCCACGTGCTCAGAGATGCCTTGTGTGCCGGGGGTTCTAAGAGAGCAGGAAAGATCTGTGTCCTTCCCAGACGGGGCCAGGTCTAGAGAGAAGTCCCAGGCCAGTCCCACAAGTCTCCCCAGAAATCAGCCAGCAAGCATCCCACCAGCCTGGGGAAACTGAGGCCAGAAGGGTTCAAAGAAGAGCATAATTATCCCAGCCCTCAGGTCTTCTGGTTGTTTGGGGAAGATGCAAGAGAACAAATGCTGTCATTTGGTTATTGTGACTGACTGATCCTCATTTGATGTATCACCTGCTCCAGGCCTGGGACCATCCCCGTCCTGTTCACTGCAGTTCCGTCGCAAAGGGCCGGGTTCGCGGGAGGTGCAGGCAGTGTGGAATCTTCGCGTTTCATCCTGCACCAACCTCCTCAGCCAGGCACCATTACCATCATCCCCATTTTACAGATGAGGAGACTGGGGCCCAGGAGGTGAAAGGGTGTGTCCAAGTCATACAGCTAAGAGGCAGCAGAGTCAGGTCTCAAAGCGGGTCAGTCTGGTGCTGAAATTCATACCCTCCACGCCCCCTTCAACTCCACTAACTGCGTGACAGTCTGGGCCCGCGGGCCCTGTGTGGGGCGACACAAACAGAAACGTGCAAAGCGGGTGGGTCACTCCGAGGGGTTCTTCCTGCGGGGACCCCAAACCACTGTTCCTTCCACCCTCTGCCAGGGCAAATGGACTTTCCCAAGATCACACAGGGAGTAAAGAGAGAGCCAGGATTCGAACCCAGGGCCAGCTGGGTGTGAGGTCTATGGTCTTTCCCACCGTGCTCCACACTTCCCCATGGGAGCTCAACATGTGGGGTTTGCACATTAGATGATGTCGAGTAAATAAGTGAAAGAATGAGTGAGTGAGCGAACGCAGGGGGTGCTTCCAGGCACCCCCCGGCTCCCATCCCCAGGGACGGCAAGAGGAGGAAGCAGGTCTCAGTGGGAGTCTTAGCTCTGGGGCAGGTGGGCTTTAAAGGCCGGAGAAAGGGCTAGGACTGCAGGTGAATTTGCGGGGGACTGTTCCATGACAGAAGCACCCTCTTCACACCCAGGCCCTGGGGAGGGACCCTGGCTGGTCACTGCTCCCGGGACGCAGACACCTTTCCTGGTGAGCCAGGGAATAGCAGAGGACTTCAGGGAAGCGTCGTCACCCTCTGCCTGCAGAAAGGTTATCAGCTGCTGTGTGGGTAAGAACTTGGCAGTGACCCTTCGGTCCCTTTCTAGCACAGGGCTTGGCAGAAGCCACTCAGAGCAAGCCGTGCCGTATCCAGCAGGCCTTGCGAGCAGTCTCAGCACAGCCCGAGCCTGTCTCAGGAGCACAGGTAGAAAAGCAATGTCCCATGTCAAGGTTCGAGTCGCCTTCACTTCCCCCACCCCTTACAACACACAGAACTCTGCTTTCTCCCGGGTGCAAGTGGGGTTTAAAACAGCCTTTAGTGATGGCTTTGCGCCAGGCTCTGTCGCTCCCTGGAAACCCAGTCATCCATTGGATCCCTATGGTGACCCTATATTTATGCTCCCACGTGGAGGATTCTATTAAAATATGGGTCAGGTGACACCTCTCCTCTGCTCAAAGCTTCTGGGGGCTCCCAAGCAATGTCAGAATTAGGTCCCAAGTCCTCCGCATGGGGCATAGGCCTTTCTCCCACTTCTGTTATCTCTGGGGTCTCTTCCCCCACCACAGTCCCCTCTCGCTGACTTCCCCTGAGCCACACTGCAATTTTTCCAGCGCCCCGAGCATGCACATGCCTCAGGGCCTTTGCACTGGCTGTTCCGTCTGCCTGGAAACTTCTTCCCCCAGGTACTCACACATCTCATTCCCTCACCTCTGTCAGGTCTCTGATGAAGTGACTCCTTTTCAAAGAGGCCATTTGCTTACCACCCCAGCATTCCCTGTCCCCCTCTGTCTCCCTACCCTGCCCTAGTGTTCTCCATAGCACTATTGCCTCCTGACGCACTAGAATGTCAGCTGCATGAGTGCAGGGCCCTGGCGTGTTCATTCTGTATCCTAGTGCCGGTACTCAGTAGACGCTCAGTAAACATTTGTTGAACGAATGCATAACTCTATTTTACAAACAAAGAATCCGAGGCTCACTTGAGGTCACTCGGGCTGTAGCAGAAGAGTCCAGATGAGAAAGAGGACATAATTTTATGCACTGTATAATATTCTGTGGTATAGCCCTTTATCGAAAATTTCAATTATTTCTTCTCTCTAGTAAATAACTTGATGACCTTCTTGGTATATTTGTGTTTTTACCTATATCTGTTTATTTTCTTAAGATTTTATTTCTTCTCTGCTTTCCCTGGTTTCCCAGTTTCTTTCACTGTATTCTGGGAGCTTAGATTCAAATTATTAGTACTAATAAAATAATTTTATTCAATAGATTTCCCCTTAGATAACTATATTTACATTGTCAGTAACTATGAATAAAAATATAGGGAGATTTATCTTTTTGTTTTTCTGGTTTTGTTGCTCAATATCAGTTATGAAAAACCATGATCTTGCCATTCTTGGATTATTTATTGATCACTTGGTCAACAGGGGCTTATATGCAAGTTGTTTTGTTTTGTTTGAGGAGACACAAATGGCCAAGTTTCTAAGTCTTTTAGAATGTATTTCTGGCCCACGAAAGGTAATTAGAAGGTGGAGAATTCTTGGGCCACAATCTGTTACCCAGGATGAGGTCTGTCTGCAGACGTTGCTCTGTTGCCTGTGTGTGTGTGTGTGTGTGTGTGTGTGTGAGCGTGTGTGTGAAAGCACTTTCCTGAGCTATAATAAACATAAAGTAAAATGCATAAATCTTTAGTTGGCTCAATAAAATTTTGACAAATTATTTACCCATGTAACCATCAGCCAGATTAAGATATAAAACATTTCCATTGCCCCAGAATGTTCCCTGATGTACCTACCCTTCTACTCCTCCACCCCTGATGCCACTACTCTTATGATAACACCATAGTTTCGTTCTGTCTGTTCTTGAGCTTCATACAAGTGGAAGGAATCACACAGTCTGAACCCTTGTGTCTGGCTTATTCTACTCAACCTTATGCTTTTAAGATCTGTCCGTGGTGCTGCCTATATCACTAGTTCATCCCTTTTGAAATTTTTTGCCATCTGAGTTGCAATCCATTGAATGAATATCTCACCATTTGCTTATCCGTTTTCCTGATGGTAGACACTTGGGTGGTCTCCGGTTTGGTATTATCATTATTACGCGGGTCTTTTTGTGGACACTGAATTCCTTTCCCCGGGTATGTATGTAGGAGTAGAAGTGCTCAATCACATAGGAGGTGAATGCAGTCACCTGCCAAGCAGTTTCCCAGTGTGGCTGTTCCGTTTTCCACCATCCAGGCATGAGAGTTCCACGTGCCCTCATCCTTGTCAACACTTGGAACTGCCGGCATTTTAATTCTCGTTCTTATTTTAATTCTTATTCTGTTTCATTTTAGCCATTTAGGGTATGTAGAAAGAGCTCACTGTGGTTTTACTTTGTTTTTCTCTGATGTTCTATGACATTGAACACCTTTTCATGTGCTTACTGGCCATTTGGATATAGTCTTTGGATATATTCTCTTGCCCATTTATTTCTTTGGCTTTCGGTGTTGAGTGTTAGAAATCTACGGCAAGCCTGACTCTGTTCCTTTATAATGATTGCCTGGGGGGGAGGGTTTAAGGCTTTTTGGTCTGTTTTGCATCAAATTTTTTTCCCTAAATACTTGTAGAATTTTTTTTTCTTATCTCTGAAATTTTCTGACATTTATTTCTGTTAGATTTGTCTGGTACTAACTCAGCTCAACCAATTGTAGACTGAAACCTCAAGACAATTTTCTATTTTTTTATATTATTTTTCTTTCCTTTGTTCTGCTCCTTCTTCTGTAATTTCTTGATGGATCCTCTGTGTTTCTAAGATTACTTGAGCCCCATTGATATTTTCAAGCCCAGCAGAAGGAAGGAGGGAAAAATTGAGGTTGCTGCAGTTGAACATGGGTCAGGTGACACCTCTCCTCTGCTCAAAGCTTCTGGGGGCTCCCTAGCAATGTCAGAATTAGGTCCCCATCCAGGGATTCCAGCCACCTGGGAGGTAAGGGTGGGGACCAGTATCACAGGCAACCTTATCCAGGGGCTCAGCCTTGGGCCAAATCGTGTCTTTTCTCTGGTGATTGTGGAATCAGAGAAATAGCAAAGGTGATGCCCTTGCTCTCTGCTAAGCCTGGTTTCCCTCCACGGCCACCAGCCAAGGATTAACTCGCCATTGGGCTTCCTCACAACATGGCGGCCTGTGCTGCATCTTCCCCAGCAGCACCAGCTGGATTTAAATGAGCCGCTTTGTTACTCCCCATCACTGACAATTACATGCCCTGGGTCTCTTCCTAACTTGAACATGACTTATTCCTTCACAGATGACCTTTCATAAATCTATTCAAAACTTCTTTCAATCTAAATCCCATCCACACTCTATTCTGCATAAATTATATGAATTTATTGTGGATACCAATTTTCCCTAGTTTCCAGCACTGATGAAGGCTTTCCCTGGTTTTTACATTCCTTTGGTAATTTCACCAGATATCCTGGAGAAGGTCAGAGATAAACCCTGCTGCAAAAGTCATCCTCTCACCCATAAGTCCTTTCCCCATTCCCTGAAGCCGCATGAAGCCAGCATCTAATTAAATAAAGATCAAACCTCGCCTGATAATACACTCCTTGTATTTTATTATACAATCCAGGAACCCTCTTATTAAATGTAATTGCACATATAACTAAATATATTGTAGATATTTAATCATGGCCTAGGGCTTATTTTTCTGCCAGAGCCCGGGCACCTCCAGGTTTTGAGAAAAGGGAAGAGGAGTTAGATAGAAGTTCCTATATCCCTGGAAGGGCTTCTGTTCATAAATGCCAAAAATTCTGGCCCTGCCTTAGAAGTAGTTGCCTCTCCCTAAGCACCATAAAGTTAATGCTGCCAGGACCCGTCACCTCCTGCACCGGACCGCCCCACACCCAGCCTTCCCCACCAGCCTCAAATCCTGTACGTCTTCTACCCACACGCTCCGTATACTCTAGTCAGGCTGAATGTGCTGGTCCTAGAACTTGAGTTGCTCCTTCATCCCTCTGTGCCTTGGCACCCACTGTTCCCCCCACCTGGAATGCTGCTTCCCCTTCCTTGTCCTAGGAAACCCCAATCACCCTTCACTTTTCAACTGAGACAGCAACTCCTCTGGAAACTCCATCCCTATCCCTAGACTCCTTGGTGTAATCCCAGGGCTCCATTTTTTTCCTGCTCTAACATGTTCCACAGTGCATCGTGAAGGTGGGTTTGGGCTCTGTCTCCTGCACGGAGCTGAGAGAGGGTGAGGATGGTGATTTCTTCATTGTTGCATCCCTTGAGTCAGATCCACGCCTGGCATGTTGTAAGAGATCATTACTGGTTTCTGAATGAACAATGGATGGATGGATGGATGAATGGGTGAAGGATAAGTGCATGAAGGAGTGAATGAATGATCAATGGAAGGATGGATGGACCAAAATACAAATAGATGGATGGAAGAAAGGAAGAATTAATAGATGAATAGGTAGATGAATAAATGGTGGATAGATGGATGGATGGGTGGGTAGATGGATGGATGGATGATAGAAAGATGGATGGATAGAAGGAAGGAAGGATGAATGAGTAGATGAATAAATGGTGGATAGATGGATGGGTGGATGGATGGATGGATGGTGGATGGAAGGATAGATGGATGGGTGGATGGATGAATTGATGAATTGATGTATAGATAGAAAAAAAATAACTAACTGGGTAGAGTAGTCTGATAAGGGGTTTTCTTACAGGAAGAGTTGACCTTACACTTAGCCTCCTCCTCAGGAATTCACTTCCTCCCCTCCTGACCTGCAGGGCAGGCCATGCACATTTCTCATGTGAAAAGCAAAGCCCCGAGAGTGGGCTCAACTCCCTGAATACTGTGGGACAATGAAAGTAACAGGACGAGACTCAGACCCCTGAACTCACATTATGCCTCCAGATAGGGGCTCCTCACCAGGGGCCCTAGAATGAGATCCCAGAGTCTATGAGCCCCCAGAAGTTGTGTATGTTTGGGGAATTTCTTGGTGAGAAATCCATGGCTCTCCCCACGTGCCCAAAGGGGCCCCTGACCCCCCGTAGGTGAAGTGTGGCATCGCCACTGCAAAGGAGCAAAGTGGGCTCCTCTCTCCCGACCAGCTCAGCTCAACACATCTCCGAGGGCCGCTGGGGTCCAGCACTCAGCGGCCAGGTCACTGTGCTTATCCCACGGCCCCATCATTCGGGTTTTCCCTTCGTCCCTCCACTGCTCATTCCTATGACACGTCTTCAGTGAACTCGCGGTTGGATCATTCATAAGGTCCCTTGAAAGCCACATTTCCTAACCTTCCTCCATTCTCTCCCCTTCCTGCAGCCGTCCCCAGCTAAGTGACAGCCCAGGCTTCTGCAAAATCATAGAGCCCAAGACCAGCCAACATTTGTTTCCGGCCAGGCCCTGCTAAGTGTGCCCAACAGCTCCATGAAGTGTGTGTATTTAACACCCACTCTACAGAGGGGGAGACTGAGTCTCAGAATGGTCCAGTGAGGGCCACACAGCCAGTGGGGATCTATGATTCATCTCCTTCCTTGAATTCTCAGGGCAACCTGCTGAAGCAGGTGGCACAATCTCCACTTGAAGGCGAAGGAACTCATGCCCAGAGAGGAGAGCCACATGCCGGGGTGGTGGAGCCAAGATCTGGCCCAGGCCTTGGACCAGGGATGTCCAGGTGGGCCTGCCTGTAGCTCAGGGTGGAGGAGCACCCTGATGGCAGAGTCTGGGGAGGCGACAGTAGGTAGACGATGGTTCAAGCCTCAGGAGTGGGCCGTGGAGTTGCTCAGGAGAGAGGAAAAGACCAAGAGAAAACCATGAGTAAGAAACATGCATGGCCAGCGTGCAGGAAGACATGTCCCATAAAGGCTGAGGAGGGCCTGGGAGGCAGGAGGAGAGCGGGACAGGGCAGTGTGGAGGAAATCAAAGGAAGAGAGTGTTTCAAAGGCCAGGGGTCCTCTGGGAGGGGCACCGCCTAGAGCGGGCAATTTCACACCAGGAGCAGGCATCAGAATCCCCCAGAGGGCTTGAGAAACTCAGATTCCTGGGCCACCCCCAGAGCTTCTGATTCGGCAGGCCTAGGAATGTGCATTTCTAAGTTCCCGTTCGACGTCCTTGCATCTGGCCCAGGCGCCATGCTTTGAGGGCCATGGCACGGTATAGAGGGGTGGTTTTCCCATAGTGAAGGGAACATCAGACGGTCTAGGGTCCAAGGTACTTAGCCAGGTCCCTGAGCTATTTACCCCTCCTTTGTCTACTCGCCCGCTCCTTTCTGCTAACTCCCTCAGACCCTTTATTTTTTAGGGTTTTTTCTTTTGAAATTGAGGTGTAACTTGCACCCGGTAAAGTGCACTAATCCTAAAGGCCCACGCTTGGCGGGTTTTACACCCATCCCGTGTGTCCGCCACCGAGGTGCAGGACGTGTCTAGCGCACCCCGCGATATCCCTCGTCCCAACCAATAACCGTCCCCACTGTTCCAACATCTGCCGTAATCAATAGCGTTCTTCCCCTTGAACGTCACAAGATGGAATCACGCGGTATGTTCTCTTTGTGCCATAGGCCCTCTTGGGTAGTTGGCCCCAAATCTCTCACTCACTCTGAAAACCCAGTGTGGGTGCTCGTGTCCACCGACTCTTACTGTCCTTTGTGCCTCTGTGTCTGTGTAAGCTGCATTTTCCTCAAGCTCCTTTTAATTCTCATTGTCCTTGGCCAGAAAAAGATTCGGCATCATCCATTCCAATTCTCCAAACAGCCCTGGAAGGAAGTTGTTTGTATCCCTGCCGTTTTGCAGATGAGAAATCTGAGGTTCTAAGCCATTAAGCCATTAGCCCCCAATTCCACAGCCTCTAAAAAGCAGCCTCCGGCAGTTTGAATCCAGAGCCTATCTTTAGTCGTCCTATCTCCCAGCACAGGCCTTGAGACCCAGTAGACATGACATCAATGTTTGTTGAATGACTGAGTGAAGTCAACCCCTTCAGTGCACCTGTCTCACTGGTCTTGGGAGTTGCAACATTAAAAGTGCCTAGGGTGACTTCCCAGGGAGTGACTCAAGGCTGGGCCAGCTTTGCTCTCAAGGTGAGCGGCAGACTCATGTCTCCTGATGATCCAGCCTCAACTTGACTCACACCTGAGCTGTCCCCTCCTGAGGCCTGGAGATTTGGTTTGGGGATAAACGCCTCCCCAAGCCATCAAAAGCTAGAATCACTAGGCTTCTCATTTGGGCTGCGGAAGATGCCCTTAAGGCCGTCAAACAGCCGGTAGCGTTTGTGCCAGCAAAAGAGATAAAAAAGGATTTCCAAAAAGTATAATGTTTTTTCTCCCCTAGTTTTCTGAAGAGGAAAAAAGAAAGAGGGAGAGAGAGGAAGAGCAGGGAAAAATGGGCCTAATTATAAATGAAGAGTGGCGTGAAGTTGACGATGACTCATTTTTTAAATTGGTGTTTGACAAGAACAAGGGAGAACTGAAATCAGGACAATTACGGAGTAATGAAGAGCTTAGAAACAGAGAGAAACACACGTAGGAAAATCACCCTGAAAGGCTGTGACTGGAAATGACTGCGTGTGTCGCGGGGCCAGGCTGGGGCGTGGGTGTCCCCCAGGGGATCTGCAAGAATGATTCCGAAGAGTTGGCGCAAATGAGAGGGCCTCAGAAAATTCAGCCAGGCTGTAAATCTCATGTCTGCCCACTCCGGTCCTGTCCGGGCTACCACGCCAATCCGATCCACTGTCTTCTGTCACCTGTAGCCCGGACGTACTTCCTGATGGATCTCCTCATTTCCTATCTCACCCTCTCCCCCCATCCATTTGCCTTGGGCAGTCAGAGGAATCTGCCTTGAGACAAAGTGATCGTCATTTCCTTATTCCAGATCCTTCTGTAGTGTCCCAGCGCATTTCCAGGGGCATAAAATCTAAAGGCCTCACCTTGATCTCCAAGTCCTAGGCTCAGGTATGAGCTAATGGCCACCTGTCCTGCCTCATCTCAAGCCAGGCAGCCCCTCACTCTGTACACGCCATCCTCGAACGTGCCAAGCTTGTTCCGACCTCAGGGCCTTTGCCCATGCTGTTTTCTCTGCCTGGAACACCCCTTCTTCACACAGGGAGAGGAATACTCCTTCTTGATCTTCAAATTTAAGCTTCATGTCAGAAGGAAATATTCCAGAACACCTAACTGAAGTCTCCCCTGTCATTCTTTCTAACTACACTCTATGGCATTTCTTTATGGTCCTTATCATGATGTATAATTATAGCTTCTTTTCATTTGATTGCTTTTATGTTGTCTATTTC
Source organism: Propithecus coquereli (assembly GCF_000956105.1). Taxonomy (NCBI): domain Eukaryota; kingdom Metazoa; phylum Chordata; class Mammalia; order Primates; family Indriidae; genus Propithecus; species Propithecus coquereli. The sequence goes on along the minus strand of NW_012148775.1, from coordinate 52,112 downwards.
CTCCTCTGGACTATGAAAGCAAGGATCTTTATTTGGCAAAGTATCACCCAGCATCTAACACAATGACTTACACATAGTAGAATAAATGAGAAATCCGCCATCTAAACCAATGGCTCTGGTTTAGCTTCAGGCACAGCTGCATCCAGGAGATCAGTGTCATCAGGAATCTTTCTCTGTTCACCTCTCAGATCTGCTTTCCTCTGTGCTGTCTTCATTCTCAGGCAGAGTCTCCTCAAGGCAGACTTCTGTTCCACCAGTTGATCAACTCCACTGGAAAGAGGCTCTCCTTTCTAATCACTGCGGACAAAGTCACCACTTACTCATTTGACAAGCCTTTATTGAGCACTTACTATGTTCCACGCACTGTTCTAAGTATCAAGGAGTCATCAGGAAGCAAAACGGGAGAGTCCTTGGTATCTCGGAGCTTACATTCTAGTGGGCAAGACAGACCATGAACAATCAGAGGCTGGGACAGAGTTGGAGCTTGTTGGAAGGAACACGGTAGAACTCAGCTGATGTGTGTTGCCTCTGATTGCCCTGCCCGGAGGCACTCATTTCTCCTCAACCCGTCCCACGGCAATGAAAGTAAAGGCAGAATTATTTCCCGAAGGAAAATGGGATGCCATCACCAGAAAAGGGGAAGGGGAGATAGGCAAACCCAGGAGCCGTCCTCTGCAGACTGCAATGGAAGCAGGCTCAGGGGCTTGGACACAGGGTGTCACTCCTTCGCCAGATGTCCACAGTGGGCAGGGCTCCATGCCAGGCACTATGGCTTAGGGCAGCGATTCTCACCTCCAGGGTGGAACGTTGGTGTATTGGGATCAACCTGTTAGCACCGGAACACCAGAGCATGCAAATACTTGACTCTAGATAAATCAGAGAAGATTCTAGGAGTTCCCTGCAAGGAATGTCACTTTCAGTTGCTGACAAACTTCCATGAGCAGGAAGGAAGGGCCTGGACCACCCCAGACACACACATTTCAGCCCGACATCATGAAGCCGTCACCGGTAAGAGTTGTCGGCCCTGGTAGTTACAAGCTACCACATCGCTTTACTTTTCTGCAAAATGATTTTCCAACCTTAAAATCTAGCAATGCCCATGAGGGTACATAGCTTCCTCGGTCTGTGGGTCTGAGAATTGCGAGTTAGTAGCACTGAGCTAATGTTTGCTCCTGAAAAGGGCAACTTCCAGAACTGTTTGTGTTTGGGGAGGAGGCCAAGCTCTGGGGTGGGTTTGTTTTCAGCAATCTTGCAGTTTGTGTTTTTGGGTTCCCCCACGAGGCCATCTGAGGCCCTGAAATTGGAGACCAAGGGATCAAAAGATGTTGTTTGTCCTGAAGATGACTGTTAAAACAAGTATGGCACCTGGTTTTTATCTCAAACACCGTCTCCGAGGGTTTAGTACTGACTGCCCAGACCACAGTGTTGAGAGCAGATCCAAGTTCAGCAGGAGGGTATGCTGTGATCCACTAGTAATGTCTGCCAGGGATGCAGGTACAGTGAGTTGTGCACATCTGCCAGATATTTGCCACCCCTGATCAAATGGCTAACATCGTGCATCCTAGTGAAAAATGCTCGGCTAGAAATAGATGCAAAGTAATAAGAGTGATCCTCCTGAGACCACGTGTCACCGTGAAAACAGACTCTCAGGTGAGACCACCCTGGCTCCACCACGTATATACTGTACACCCTTGGGTGAATCAAATACCTCCAAGCCTCAGTTTCCTCATTATCCCATTGTTGTAGTGATGATAACATTCCTGCCACATAGGATTTGTTCAAGGACTAGATGAGATCATATCCACAAAATTATTTATATGTAGTAGGAACTCAATAAACCCTACTTCCCTTCCTCCCACCCTCTCCTCCTAAATCCATCCAGCCTGAGAGGTAAGACGTCAGGATAGGGAGGGAGAAGTCCCTGAAATAGCTAAGATAATGGGAGCGTTAGGGGGCTGACTTGGAAATGAGCTGAAATTGGAACAATTGGAAAGCAATGGGGAGTTTTAAAAACCAACCCTGAAACTTCCAGAACTGGAGCTACAAGCTTGTCTGGCTGGGACGCACCCCTGACCCCAACCCCTGGAGAGACTCTCTGTGGTTTTGAAGGGCATGTGTATTACAGCCGGACTGTGTAGGGTTAAAGCCCCGCTCTACCACACACTGGCTGCGTGATGTCGCCTCTGTGTGCCTCAGTTTTCTCATCTGCAAAATGGGAGTGGCAAGAGTACCTTCCCTATAAGGGTGATGCATCAACTAAATGAGATCTAGGGAGAGCCTGGGCACAGTCCCTTGCCCACGATGGGTATTATTATAACGCAATAGTCATCATCACGATGATCCGCGAGCACCTGCTTCTTCTGCGGCCTGGAAGCGCACCGTTCAGCCCCTTTCGTTCTGTCAGATCGTCACAGGGTCGCAGAGGATGTTGAAGAGACATCCACAGAGAAGAATCCCCTGTGCCTTCCAGGAGAGGCGCCCCTCCCGGGGCCGGGGATTGGAGGGCGTCCGAGCCTGCTGGCAAACGCACCCTGCGGAGGTCTCTGCGTCCCTTCCGGGCAGATGGCGTCCCCGGGGCCCGTCATTAATTATCACAACAGCAGAACCTTCCCACTTCCCACTCTAATGCCCCTGTCATCGGTCAAGAAACCTTGCAATTCGATATTTGGAAATGATTAGCCCGGTTCACGGCCTCTGCAGAATCAATTAATGTGGACGTGACCATTAATTAAGGGGAAGTGGGGGTGGACACAAGGGGATGAGGTCACAGCAGCCACAGACCTCTGGCTCAGAGGAGATTCCCCGGGAAGGGGAATGACTGGGGCGGGGAGTGGGGGGCGTCCTTTGTCTCTTCAGCCACACAGGTGGGGGCCACTCTCCACCAAGAGCCCCCAGGGACCCACTGCCGGAAGCCTGTGGCCAGGGCCGCTGGGCTCAGGGCCAAAAGGGTGTGGGGAGGGGACCCTCAGCGTCCAGAGCTCAGGCAGTCCACCTCGGCCATCCCTCTGCCTCCGTGCAGGCCTACCCCAGCGCCTTCCCGACCTAAGAGGAAGATGCCTAAACTCACTGTCTCTGAGTCTCTCGGAACACCCACCAGAAAGCAGCTGCTTAGAGGCCAGGCCAACTTGAATTTGGATCACTGCTTGGCCACATGCTGGCTGTGTGACCATATGCAGGACTCTTAACCCCTCCAAGCTTCAGTTTTCCCTGTAAAATGGGGATTTTCTTTTTTTTTTAAAAGTAGACAAATGGTGCCGGGTGCAGGTGAGCACTTTGGGAGGCCAAGGCAGGAGGATCGCTTGAGGCCAGGAGTTTGCAACCAGCCTGGGCAACATAACAAGACCCTGTTTCTATAAAAAAAAAAAAAATATATATATATATATATATATAAATTAGCCAGGCGTGGTGGCACATGCCTGTAGTTCCAGCTACTTGGGGGGTTGAGGCAGGAAGATCACTTGAGCCCAGGAGTCGGAGGCTGCAGTGAGCTATGGTGACGCCATGGCATTCCAGCCTGGGTAACAGAGCAAGACTTGGTCTCAAAAACAAAAAGTAGACAAATGGGCAAAACACGGTGCCTGGCACATAGAGTACTTGGTCAGTTGGGCTTGCTGTTGGCAGTTCCTGGAGTAACAGTTAATAGAAGAATAGCAAAGACCTTTAAGGGCTTCAGAGCTTGTATCACAGAACGCTGTCCCCCTAAAGTGCAGGAAAGGAGTCAGTCACCTCGCTCTGCTTGCGAGCTCACTCACGTGGCTCTTGGCAAGCTTTGAGTTCGTGCTCGCCAGCTGTGGGCCGGAGACATCAGCTCCCTGGCACGTGGGTCTGTCCATAGGGCAGCTCAGAATCTGGCCTCTTGCTGTTCACAGGATGCCAAGAAAGCAAGGGCAAGAGGAGACGAGAAGAGGGAAGCCACTGCCTTTTTGTCACCTGACCTCAGAAGTGCCAGCCCCTCACTTTTGCTGTATCTCTTCACGAGAAGCAAGTCGCTGGGTAGGAGCCCTGGAGGCGGCTTCCCCCTAAGGGACAGTTAGCGTCCTTACCGAGTGCCAGGCTCTGGGTGCTTTTCAAAGGAGCTAGAAGAGAAGTTTTTGAATATTCTCGTCACAGACATCCTCCGACTTACTCCTCTCTCCACCCGCATGGGCTGAGCAGTACCTGTCTGTTGGAAAGAGCAGAACACATAATTAATTATCCAACCAAGAAAAGGGGAAATTCTCTCCTTGAAAACATGGGGGGCGGGTGGCCAGCAACAAAGAGACCAGAAAGAAAAAGAGAAAAGCTGGCTAAATACTAGGACTGCCCCTATTTTATAGGTGACAACGTTGGAGGCTCAGAGAAGCCGGGTCAATTTGCCTGGACATCAGGAGGAACTGCTGGAACTGGAACTGTGTTTTCAGCTTTAGAATCTTACTCTACAAAGGTCAGGCCACTGTCCTTGGAATGCAGCCACGGACAAGTTCCTGGCTGCCCTAAACTTGGAAGGTCGAATCTCTGACTGATGGTGTCAGGAAGCCAGCGTCCTGGCTGGTCGGGGCAACCTTGCGAAGGGAGCGTAATTCAGGAATGTGACTTTCTTTCTGGGCCAGGGTGAGTGAACTCCTTCACCTGTCTGGCTAATCTCGCTGGGGACTTGAAGGCCCATTGATAGTTGTAGCCAGCACCATCTGTTGGGGTTAAAATCAGGAGAGCAGAGCTAATCCTATTGGGAGGAAACCGCCTTGAACCCCCAAAGGCAGCGAAGCACGGTAGCATAACCCGGGAGGCAAAGAGAGAGGCTTGTCCCCACCCTGGGCTTCCCATCCTGACCCCAGCAAGCTCGGAGCAGGGCAGCCTTCCAGGTGTGGGCAGAGATCACACCCAGAAGCGATGGGACTTACACCCCAGCCAGGCCTGCTTCCCCATCCCACCTCTGCCACTATCTGATTTCAGGACCCTGAGCAAACCACAAAGCCCCTCCAAGGCCCGGTCTCCTGACCCGTAAAATGAAAGTGATGATGATCCAACCTCACAGGCCCACCAAGAGGCTGAGAAACGCAGTCTGCAAAGCACTCAACACATAACGGTGACTGTCCCCGGCCTACGAGACACGCCAGGCAGAGATCCGCCGCCTTCGTGCCTGTGCTCCTCAAGCCTGGCTCAGACTTGGTCCCTCGTCACGTTGAGTCAATCGACGAGAGCATCAAGGAAGAATGCAATTTCTTTTCTTTTTTAAAAAAAGCTAATTCCATAACAGAGTAAAGAATGCGATTTCTGAACAAGGGGAAGGCTTGGAAGATGCAAGTTCAAGAGTTCGAGCCATTCTTAGGTGTAGAGTGCATATGAAGTGGGCTGTGCTCCTATCTCTAAAGCAGCTTTGGCCAAATGAGCCAACGACATTAAGTCCCTGCCTGGCAACGTGGAGGTGCCCCCAACATCCATTCTGTAACTCCCGAGGTCTCTCCCGGATCCCAAAGAGTGAAGCTGTTGTATTTCCCTAGAAACAGATGAAGCAGGAGCAGAGCATTTTTGCTGGCAGCTCGAGGGAGCGCGAGGAGACTGGGTCTTTCTGAAAGCTTAGGGTGGGCTGGGGACAGGTGAGGGTGACCTCCCCTCCTTGCACCTCTGCGTGTCCTCCTGGATGCACCATGCCCCGACTCGCAGCAATCTTGGTGTTTTCCCCTCTGTTTGGCATGGGGGGCAACGAAACCCTCCATCCTGGCTCAACGTGCACCAGTTTCCTAAGGAGGGACAGGAGCAGGCATATGACAGACGGCAGATGACAGTCACGGCCACCAGTGGTCTCAGAGCTCCTGGCACCCAGGGAACACATGCCGTGTGAGGGCATGTGTGTGCATGCGCACACACGTGTATCTAGTGCATGTAAAATGCTCTATTCTCTGCAGCCTGGTCTTCGTGGGCCAGTGGCGACTCCGGCACGCAGGGTTGCTGGAAGGGCCTTGTCATCCGCTGGGAGGGGCTCTCCGCCGCGCTGGAGGCTGCTGGCTGCAGATGGTCAGATATTAAATTCTGCTCAGTCTCCCATCTGGTGGCCGCTCCGGCTGGCCAGGAGAACTCCCCTTGGGCCGGCTCTGGGCTCTGGATAAGACATTCTGCCCGACCCGACCCTCCAGTGACCTCAGACAGGGCTGTGTTCAGCTGACCAAGAGGGTCCAAACGCCCCCTCCAGCCAACTGTCCCCTGGTCCCCACCCAAGACGGCCTCTCCACCCTCACCTCCCAGGCTGTCCCCCAGAGCAGAGGCTCAGAGCATTCGATCAACCAGGGGTCCTGTCCTGGCGCCATCGGACATTTGCCGGACCCTCCCTGAGCCTCAGTTTCCTCCTCTGTGATCCCACATCTCAGGGCGATTGGAGGATAAAATAGTAGATAACACACGCAAAGTAGGGTCTCTCCGCCGCGGCGCTGCTGACATGCTGATCGAGATCATTCTTTGTGCCGGGGCTGCCCCGTGCACTGTAGGACGCTGAGCCACATCCCTGGTCTCTACCCACTAGACGCCCACCCCCGGTTGTGACAACCAAACTGTCTCCAGACATTGCCAAATGTGCCCTGGGGGACAGTCACCCTGCTGGGAATCGCTGGCATAGACCGTTTGCTGCTGCGCCTGTCTCATGCTCAGCACTAGACAGAGGAAGGCTACGTGGGACCAGCAACCGTTTTCCGACTTAAAGGAGGAAGCACCACCGTAGGGCGCTTTGAACATCGCCAGGCACCGAAGTACTCAACAAATGTCAGTGGTTACTACTGTTTTTTTGTCTTGCCAAAGGACCTTTCTAGTCACCCGTAGACTGGAGGCTCAAAGGAGGCTTTGAAATCTGTTTGTGGTTCAACATTCATTCATCGAACACTTACGGAGAACTACAGAGTAGCCCGGGATGGATACATACATGGACCCGGTTCTTACCTGGGTGAGAGAAGGGGGCAGGGGAGGGGGAACCACCTGAGGCTGGAAAAGTCCCCACTTTTATCCATGGTGCAGCTGACATTTGGGGGTGATGTGCAGAAACAGTAGCAGCGTCGCCCTTCCCCTCTCTCTCCTCCCATCCTCCCCCGCCCCAAGTACCCCCAACCAGCGGCGCCAGGTGCACTGGGCAGCCCGTCCCCTGCCCTAGCTCCCTCTCAACCCCACCATCCCCAGATCAGTTTCCCAGAAGCGTTATGTCTCTGCTCAGTGGACTTGTCTGCTGGGCCCAGCACAAAGAGTGTTCTGAGGACATAGAACTTTCAGTGCTAAAACCGGGAAAGTTCTGGGCACACCAGCAAGGTGGGTCCCTCTACCTGTGGTCTCTCAGTTTGCAGGATGTTCACCCACGCCCTCTGGGCTTCTGCAGGCAAGTCGGCCCGGGGTGATTTGGGCCCACCCAGCCAGGCTTCTAATCCCCCCGAAAGGGCAGACTGGGGGCCAGGTGGCCCAATAGCTGGTCAGTAAACCCAGCTGCCCATCTGAGGCTCTGATGGGGAGAATCCCAGGCCAGATGGGGAAGGGACTTTTCCAAGGCCACCTAGAGGGTTCATAGCAGAGCTGGGAGCAACAGCCAGGACTCCTAGATAATTTAAATTAAAATTTAAATAGTTTAAATTAAAATTTAAAGCAGAATAATGATAATCACTGAGGTTTATCAAGTTCTTTGTGCACCCCAGCTCTGCCCTGAACACTTCGCTGGCATTATTTCACTGACTGCCCCCATCCTGACCCCAAAAGTTAGTACCTCCATTTTCATGGCCGTTTTACAGAGGGGGAAACTGAGGCATGGATATATTCAATGACTTGCCCTAGGGGACCAGCTGGGAAATGGAAGAGTCAGGATTTAAGCCCAGGAAGTCAGACAGCACAGCCAGAGGAGGTACCCGTGGTGCCATGTGGCCTCCTGCGAGCAGCCTCTCACCGTGGACCCTGGTGGCACTGCTCTTGGCAGGTCGGAGCGGGGGACCTTTGCAATGTGCTGCAGGGAGAAACACACACACGTTCACCTATGACTTATGGTGGGATCTCCACCCCCAGAAGGGGGCAATGCTTACCTTAGATGATGACTTGCCAATGGTGGCATTTTAGACACTTGGTGAGCTAGAGCAATTGCAGACAGGGCCTGTCCCAAGCCCTTCCCTCCCTGCCATGGTGGAGAACCATTAACTCTCTTTACCATTCCCAGGGTCCTGAGGGATGGAGGCAAGTGACATGAGGCAGAAGTGAAAGAAGAGGTGGTACTCATGCAAAATTCTTTATTGAGACCGTGTGAGCTATTGGAGAACCAGCCATGAACATAACATAGGGACAGAGACAGACGGGCGACCAGGGAGCCAAGACCAGTGTGATCTATGTCAGGCTACAGGTGAGCCGAGGGGACTCTGGAAACACAGAGGGGCCACTTCACCCAGCCTTAGGAGGTAGGAGGGGCTTCCTGTTCTCTGCTTGTCTCCTCTCCTGAGTTGCAGACCTCAGTCTCTCCTCCTGCAGATGAACCTTTTCCAAATGGCAGGAACAATACTGCCCCCAGCCTCAGCTTAGCAGCCTCCGCAGAAAGACAGCTTCCTTCACCCAGTAACAGTATATCAGTTCCAGGGAAGGGACTTGATTGGCCCTGCTTGAGTCACATGTTCACCTTTCAGACTAATCGCTTTGAGGGTATGAGGTACTGTGATTGGCTGGGCCTTAATCATGTACTCACCACTATGGCCAGGGAAGTAGGAGCTATTATGGCGGAAAGATCTCTAAAATGTTACTAAAACCCATTACAAACTTCTAGGACAGTGTCTGGCAGGTAGTGTCTGTTCACTAAATGGGAAAGTTATTGCTGCTATAATCATCTGACGGAGTCAATGACAGCTTTATTTGTGGTGAAATCTGGAGCTGAAGCTTAAAGGCTTGAGAGAATTCTAGCAGGGAGAGAGGAAGGAGAAGGGAATGCCAGGTCAGACACACAGACCTTGGTCAAGCTAAGTCGTGTTCCTCAGCAGGGACCATGATACATTGCACCAGCATCCTAGAGGAAATTTAGATGTAACAGAACTATGATGTGGGGCTTGGAGTACCATGGGACTACCCTCCCACACCCTGCAACAGGCAAACTTAGCTCTGTGGTTGTTTCTTCTTATTCACTCATTTCCTTTCATCCATTGCTTTATTCAACAATATTTTTTGTGCACCCACCATGCGCACCTACTCAGCCCTGAGTTTCAGCAGCGGACAAGACATGCACAGCCTTCATGCTCAAATTCTAGCTCTTTCTCAATGACAATTCCAAAACGATTTTCCCCCTTGGACAACTGATTGGGAAGGAGATGCATGTCCACTCCACACCTCCCTGGGGGTTTCAAGCTGGTTTCAAGCCCAGGTCTCATGACACTATGCCCATGTTCTTTTTTTGGCTCCAAGAACACTTTTTAAATGTAATTCATTGCCAGAATTTAAAACTCAGAAATTTTCATGTCAAACTTGGGGCTTCTCTTGAGAATCCAGAAGACCTACCAATGTGGAGTTTGTGTTCCGCAGGGCACAGTCAGCTGGAGCCATGTTGTGTGCACCCCTTTAGCCATGACCTGAGCTCTCTGGTTCTCAAGGTCCCCATGTGACTCATTTCTCTGATTCATTGACTGGTTGGCTCCTGCAGGCATTTGAGTTTGCTACCCTGGGATTTTGGCCACTGGGTGACAATGTTAGCTTTGCCTGGGGTCTGTTCCTCACAAGGCTGCCTCCCAGCCTCCCCAGAACCCCCTCCTTCTCTAGCAGCTCCTCCAAAACTCCTGTGGAGTGAAAGACCTGCAGCCTGGGGGGTGGGGGCGGGGGACAAGGAGCAGGTGAAGCTCAGCCTGGCCTTTTTCGTACTGTTTTCAAACCCCAGCCTATTAGGTGAAGCTGCTTAAAGGAATAAAAGGCAGAAATTCAAGTGGTTTTCATTGCAGCAGAGAAGAGTGGGTGTTTTATCCAGTGCAGAAGGAAGGCGGTTTTAAGCATCTTCAGAATTACCTTCATTCAGCCTTTGAATAGCTTGATTCTCAGGCTACTCTGAGCTCAGAGAGCCTCTTCAATGGCATATAAGAGCAAAACAAGGAATGGGTGGTTCTCCAGCCTCCTGGAAGAGTTTCGGGGGGCTTTTAAATCACTTCTGGATGATTCTTACCCACCTACTTCCAAAGGATGGGTAGAAGTAAGGAACAGATGATTCACATTCTGATTCAAAGAACATTTATTGAGTACCTACTAGGCACTTCAAATACCATTTATAAGACAACAAATCCCTAAACGACGTCACCAGCCCAGACCTCTTTGAATCCTTGTGTCCAACTTTCTACTTGACACATCCGCTCAAATGTCTCCCAGACATTGCAAACATCCATATTCTAAAGTCAACTCTTTACTTCTGCAAACGAAAGAAAGAAAGGAAGGAAGGAAGGAAATAACTCTCTGACATCATCTTCAGCTCCATAAACATCAACGCCGTCTCCACAGTTGCTCAAGCTAAAACTTAGAAGTTGTTCCTGGCCTCCTTTCTCACTCAGCCACACCAGCCAATCCATAACCAAGTCCTGCTGGTTCCATCTGCCCACCTGATCTGCCCATAGGTTAGTTAAGGTAGTGCTAGCTGCTGCAACAGGCAGACCCTGTAATCTCAGTGGCTGAATAATGATAAAAGTTTATTCAGTAGTCAAATAAAGTCTAAGGAAGGGTTCAGGTGGTGATTCGGGGAGCTCCTATTCTATGACTCTGCCATCCCACAGGATCTCTGCCTTCCAACCAACACAGAGGGAAAGAGAAGGCAGGGAAGACATACCTACTCTTAACCACTTGAGCTCAGAAGTGATGCCATTGCTTCTGCCCCGCCCCCCGTTCATTGGTGAGAACCAGTCACATGACCTCACCCAGTTGCAAAGGATACTGGGAAATGTAGTCTCCAGCTGGGCAGCCGCTTCCCAAGCCACAAATCAACTGTAAAAGCAGAGCATGAACCTTTGGTGGACAGCCAGCCACCTCTGCCTCATCCATTTCTTCCACCTTCACTGCCCCCACCCAAGTCAAAGCCACATTGGGGAGCACCATGGGGAGCCTCAAAGAGCAAGGTGGGGAGCAGCTGGCAGAACTTGGGAATGAACTACATGGAAAGGACTGCCCTAGCAGAGGAACAGAGCCCCGCTCTCCCCAGCCAAAGCAGGGAGCCAGGAGGTAATAAACTCAACCGCACTCTCCTCTTACCCCCCTCCCCCCGTCATCCTGCCGGTGTTTCCTACTGGCTGAACTCAACCAGAAGGGAGGTCTGCAGACTGGGTCAGCCCCCAGGGGCACCAAGCGGGGTGCAGAGCCAGTGAAAGCACCTGGAGAAACAAACAGCCCATAGCCCATGCAGAGGTGGCCCTATCCATTAGGGTTTCTTTGGTTTCAAGCACCCTAAATGGATTCTGACAAAACTTAAGCAAAACGAGGAATATATCGGAGGGATCTGGGATAGCGCCAAGATTTTGAGGAAAAGCTAAACAACTGGGCCTCAGGAATAGGAACCAGAGTCCCAAGACCACATGCGAAGGGGGAGGGGAGCACCCTAAAGAAAGCTGGGGCACAGTTGTAGGAAGACAGGATGTGAATGCTGAGCCCACAATGACAAGAGGTGTCTCACTAGACTCACTGCTACCAAAAAGGAAATGAAACTAAGTCAGCTGAGAAGCAAATGCCTCATCAAACCCCCTAAGGATCACATATTGGTGCTCAATCAACATTTGCGGGTTGGAGGAATAAACGAACCAAGGAATGCTAAAGAACTTGGGCTTAATCCAGAGGGCACTGGGAACTTCGAAGTGCTTCAAGCTCTGAAGGTGACATGGTCAGATTTGCACCTTGGAAAGATCTCTCTGGCTGGGACTGGGAGTTTTGATTGCAGGGCTCAGGGAAGTGTGTCGTGGCTGATGGAGCGTCCCAGGTGAGGAAGATGGTGGCTCAGACTGGAGAGTGGTCCCAGAGAAGGAAAGATGGGGTTAGAGTAGAGCAATCTGGGGTCCAGAAGCACAGTCAGAGGCTTTAGGACTGTATGACATGACAGTGGGTGAAGCTGGTTAATACAGCTCAGAACCCAGTTGGCGGGCGTTGGCAAGGGGCGAGGTACTCAGCATGTGCTAGCAAACTTATGAGATGCTCAGCCACCCATAACCCACCACAGCTGTTGACTCAAGACCCCAGATAGCCCAGGCGCCCAAGCCAATCTCACAAGTTGATATAAAGACCCCTCCAGCTGCCAGGGTGACTGAGATCCATCACTGACCCCAGAGAGCTTCCATGCCATTGGCCCAGGAGATGGGCACAGCAATAACCTTGCCCGAACAAGGAACAGGAAATCACCTGGGAGACGCCCACACCCTCCTCACAGCATTTCCAGGGGGCTACGGCGCAGCCCAGGACTAAACCAGGGCTCCAGAAATGTGGATTTCATCCAGCCAAGCCCTAAGCCACACAAACCCTTAGGCAGGGGGTTAATTCCACCTTCAGCAAAATGTAAGCTCCCAGGGGTTCCTGAATGCACCATCGCTTCCAGGTCTTTGGAATGAGTTCCTTCCCTTCCTCCTCGCCCACCTGCCCTGGGCCAACTCCAATCATTCTGCAGCGCTCAGCTCAGAAGTTACTCCCGCAGGGTAGGAGCTCCTTTGCCCCAGGCTGGGAAGGCACAGAGGTGGCATGGTCATCGTGGGACATTGAGCAAGTTGGTCATCTTATCAGAGGCTCCGTTTTCTCCCCTGGAAAATGGAGTTATAATAGTAGCCGCCTAACAGATTTATTGTAAACCTTAATGGTGTGGCCCTTATAACACACTTAGCCTGGTGCCTCCAGCCTAGGAGGCAAGCAGTAAGTATCTGCTGTCGCTGGCCTTAGCCACGTTTCTGTCTTGAGACTGAACTGCAGAATCTGCTACAGCCTGTTTTTCGCCAGCGCCTGTGATTTCCCGAGACCTTAGATGGCCCTTCATTGATCTGGCAGCTCTCCTACTAGTATTGATCAAATAACAAAGCCACCTTCCTCTGGAGAGTTGTGGGAGGGCGGGGGCGGATGTGTTAATTGGCCTAAGAACTGTGTGTGTTGGGACCTAACAGATTTCTGAATGAAGTCATTGGTACCCTTTCTGTGGCTTCAATTCAAAGAGAGATCAGAGGTTCTTGAAATGCTTGGAAAAGTCTACACCAGCATTTCTTTCTTACATTGAAGGTGCTGTCCACATCCGTGGCATGATTCACTGGCTGGACAGTTAGAGATTTTACTTCTTGTATGTAACAACCCTTTATTGAACACCAACCGTATGCACATCCTCCAAGAGGCCTTCCCTGCCCCAGCCCGGTTCCCCTCTCTGCCTCCTTGTCCTGCTGTTCTTGTCATAATCCTCATCTCAGTTTGACATTATATTATTAGTTTGTTTACTTGTGGACCTTTACATTACTTACGTCTTTTCCTGTGAGTGGTCTGCCTCCGTGACTAGAACATCATCTCCATGAGGGCTGGCGCTGGCTCTGTCTCCCCAGGGCCTGAAACATACAGTGGGTGCTCAATACTTGTTGATCAGATGAATGAGCACGAAGCAATGGGCCATGCCTTTTGCCGGGAGAAGAAAATATGAATGGTAAGAAGTGATTCTGGGTTGCAAATGCTTATTTATTGAGTGATCAGGAAAAGAGTTGGGAAAAATCATTACAATTCTAGAAAGAATTGGATGCATTCGAAGAGAGGGGCCTTAACATTCTCTGAGAGGCAGAGAAAGAGGAGAAGGGGCCTCACGTAGCGCGGTTAGTTCTTCACGGGCTCGTTTATTGTCTGCTTCTTCCGATGGCCTGAGCCCAGACGTGCTGACGGCAGGGACCATGTCTGTCGGTTCATCTAGGCACCAGCCGGAGTCCAGTGTGTGGCACATGGTAGGAGTTTGGTAAATGTCTTAGTTTAGCTTTACTCTGGGTTCCCAAGAAGCAGACCCTGAGACAAGGGCTGGAGTGTAAGGAATTTCTTTAGGAAGCAATCCCAGGACAGGCAGGCAGGAGAGTGGGGGAGGAAGATGGGGAAGCCAGGAACAGGAAGGGCGTATTATCAGGCAACGCCCACTGTGGGCCCAGTGGGGACCAGCGCAGAACACACACCTCAGAGTTACCCCACCCACAGGCAAGGGAGTCCTGGGCTACTTAGTACCCCAAATCTTGCCAGTCATTACTTAAGTGTCCTCCAGGGGCAGGCATATTAATTCCCTGGCATTTCTTCAGCAAAGGAGTTGCAGGCGCTGACAGCTGGAAGCTGGGTCGGCATGTATGGGAATGGCAGATGCCAAGGTGATATGGGCGGGGCACTGTCCGAAAGTGGTACCATGAACACTTATTGAGTGAATGAATAAATGAATGAATGGACATTGGTTGAGCACCTACTACATACCAGGTGCCTCGCAGCTGTTAGTGAATGTGATTTTCAAAGCTTTTGACGGGGAGGTAGATTGTGGGGTTCAGAGAGGTTAGGTAACTTACCCAAGGTCACACAGCTGGCAAGAGGCAGAGGCTGGATCTGGGCCAAGTTTTGTCTGGCTTCAGTGCCCACCCTCTCTCTCTTTCATAATGTTGACTAGTGGGGTACAAGAGTGATGTGGGCCAGGCGCAGTGGCTCACACCTCTAATCCTAGCAGTTTGGGAGGCCGAGGCGGGAGGATCGCTAAGGTCAGGAGTTCGAGACCAGCCTGAGCAAGAGCAAGACCCCATTCTACATAAAATAGAAAAATTAACCAGGCGCAGTGGTGCACACCTGTAATCCCAGCCACTCGGGAGGCTGAGGCAGGAGGATCACTTGAGCCCAAGAGTGTCAGTTTGTAGTAAGCTATGATGACACTACTGCACTCTACCCAGGGTGACAGAGCAAGAGCCTGTCTCAAAAAAAAAAGAGTGATGTGGGTGCCCTGGGATGCAAAGTTCAGGAAGGGAATCCACTTTTTTCATTCTCCCCCTTATTTCATTTTCTTCTCTTTGGCTCCAGGTCTGAGTCAGCCCAACCTTGTCCCAAAGTCGAGTCAATAAACCCCCTTGCCTTGAAGTCTCCCCAACCCTCCAGGTCTTCACCTCTACCAGGCTTTACCCCCTTAAGACTGGTGGGCTTTGGAGTCCAACAGCCCTGGGCTCAACTTCTGTAGCTGCCACTGCTTAGCTATGTGTCCTTGAGCAAGTAATTCTACTTCTCTGTGCCTCGGTTTCCCCCAAAAGTAGGCCAATAATGACCAACACACAGGGTGGCTATGAAGAATAAGAAGGATTAGCATGGCCCACAGTAAGTGTTCAAGAAATGGTATCCATGGTGATCTTGATGAAATGATGCTCAGCTCATTTGCTGGTTGCTACTCCATCTTTCTGTGCCCCCAACTGCCCCCTCTAACCATCACGAGGTGTGTAAGCACATAGAAAGCCCAGTCTTTCTAGGTTCGAATCCTGGCTCTGCCACTTACTAACTGGGTGAGAATTTAGGGCCATTCCTCGAGCCCCCATTCCCACAGACAACACAAAAAGAACCAGGCGACGTGGAATGGATCACAGGAGAGGATCCCAAACATAGGGATGTAACATAAAAAGTGCTAAAGTGCTACTAAGGGTTTATCTAAGTGTTTATTATCGTATTTCTTGGTATTATCTTCATTAATATGACCTAAAAGTCCTCCTGTGAGTCACCAACCCTTTATTAAATACCTACTGTGTACCAAACGTTGGGTAGAGTGTTGGAGTCCAGGAGATGAAGAAAACAGGGTCCCTGCCCCAGGGGTGCTCAGTCAGATGGAGAAGCAGAGGCAGATGAGAATGAATGACCAGCACCAAGACAGCAAGAGGGACAGGAGAATGTTGTTGCCATGTCCAGGGAAGAGGCCAGAGACCCAGGCCCTTCTCCCTAGAACCCCTCACAGGTATGGCCTTCTTGGGACCTCCTGACATCTGCTCTGTCCCAACTTCTCACTCTTCCTGAAAGCTCCCACTTCCTGCCTTACAGTATGGCTAGAGTGCCTGGCAGGTCTCTGTCTTCCACCTTGGTAGGCCAAGGGCAAGCTCTATGAGACTAGGACAGTATCTTAAATGTCTTTTACATGTCATGAAATAGCCAACACACAGTGCTGAAGGAATGGAAGGAGGAGTGGAAGGGAGGCTGAATAGTGTCAAGAAATGTGGAGGGTTGGAAGATTTCCCCTACTCATGAGCTACCAGTTAAGCCTGCCACAGTTTCATGGATGCTAGCAAGACACGAGATTCCTGGATCAGAGACACAGGATTTTATCACTCACAGCAATGGCAGTAACCAGAGCATCAGCATTTGTGCCAGTTCCTCAAGCCCCAGATGCCACAGGGCTACACAAAGAGAACCAGGTGACATGGATTAGATTACAGGAGAGGATCTGAAACATAGAGAACCTGAACCTTGTATGACGAACAAACGTGCGCTTTGTTCCAGAGGTAGTCAGTATCTTTATTATATGGGACTGTAAACATGCCTGCTCTTTGCTCCGAATGGAGACGTTATTTCTGTCTTCCAAAGCTGTTCTCTACACAAACATCCTTGAAAGGCCAGGCTGGAGAAAAAGCAGTCAGTACCTCTGCTGGAGAGACATGTAGAAACACAAGAGATACATGGTCTCCCAACAGATATAGATGAATGCATTGGTGGATGGATGGATGGATGGATGGATGGATGGACGGACGGACGGACTGGTGGATGAATGGATGGGCTGGTATACAGATGGATGGATTGTGGATGTATGTATGGATGGATGGATGGGTAGGTGGAAGAATAGATGGGTTGTTGGATGGATGGATGGATGGATAGATTGGTAGATGAACAGACGAGCTGGTAGATGGGTGGATGGATTGTTGGATGGACAGATTGGTGGGTGGAAGGATGTGTTGGTGGCTGGCTGGCTGGACAGGTGGGATGAGAAGTAGGAGGATGAAGAACTGTAAGGCAGTACTTTTTGAGCTGTGTTTCTAGAAATCCTAAGTGCTCCAGGGGCTCCCTGGAGGAGGACAGGGCAGGCAAGAATCTTGCCCGCTACTTCATGATTCCTTGCTAGCTCCCCTTTCTCCTATTTTTATATAATGGCTTCTGCATACAATTCCATTTAGACAATTGAAAAAACCATTTCCCCAGCTAAAACAAGTTCGAAAATCATTGGTTGTAGAGAAGTGATTCCCAAACTTGAAAGTGCATCAGAATCACTGGAGGCTTCTTGAAACACAGGTCACCAAGCCCCACCCCCAGAGCTGCTGATTCTGTAGGTCAGAGTGGGCCCATCACATTTGCATTTCTAGTATGTTTCCAGGTGATGCTGGTCTGGGGAACACACTTTGAGAACCACTGGTGTAGAGAAACTGTCCTAATTCTTCCATGCAATCAAAGTCAGTTATCGAATGCCCGGGATGTGCGAGCACATTGCTAGACATATGGGAGAACATCAAAATGATTCGGTCATGGCTCCTATCTCTTAAAGAGCTTCTAGTCTCAAATCAGAAACAGGAAGCTCACACAAACTAATAATAATATAGGAGGAAGAGGAGCTACCATTGGTTGTACATGTACTATGTGTCCACCACTGTGCTAAGGGCTTCACGTGCATTATCTTATTTAATCAGCATAATCCCATGAGGTTGGAACGATCATTATCTCCTGTTTCGCTAGATGAGAAAGCTGAGGCTCAGAAAGGGTAATTAACTTGCCTAAGGTCACACAGCTAGGAAGTAGCAAAGCACAGAATTAACTCCAAAGCTTTTAAATCACACCCTATCACAGTGCCCTCCCCTCTTCCACACAATTAGAGAAGAGTATAAGACAGTTTGCTCGCATGTCCGTTTGAATAAATCAAATGTCAGAGCAGATGAAGCTAACAGAGCTCTGGGTTGTCAGGCGAGGGAAAAGAAAGTGGGTTCACTCATTAAGGCTTTCAAAGTCAGGGTGAGGCCAACGGGATCCCTTTCTGGGATCTGGGCAGGGCAGGCTGCGAAGTGTCAGCACGCCAGCAGGCTTGGCTGTCACTGCTTATGGGCTCTGAGCTTGTCTGACTTCCCCACTGGAACCGAGAACTCAGGAGCCAGAAGCCCAGCTGAGGGCCTTGGTTGCCCCAGGCCCTGGCATGGTGCTAGGCACATGACCTACCAAAAAGAGGGGGGAAGGAATGAGTAAATGGTTGACAGAAGATGCCACAGAGAAAACTCCCAGACCAGTAGCTCTCGACAAAAGCTGAACGAGGCAGCCAGATACGCAGACAGACTAAAAACAGAACCACTCTGAATGGAGGGAGAGCCAAGGGACCCACGGCACCATTCCCCAACCTTCCCCCTCGATGTGCATGACAGACAGCTCCTGAGACGCTACTGGGGAGCCCAAGGCAGTCCCAGAACAGAGGAAGAAGCTATGCTCCAGTCCACCCCGCTTCATTTTATAGATGAGGAAACAGAGGCCCAGAGAGGGAAGGGGCCTTGCCCAATGTCACACAGCAGATGGAAGACAGAGTCAGATAAAGACGTCAGATCCCCTGCCCCTGGTTTTGGTAGCTTTCCAGAATCCCAAGCTGGAATTTTACCTGCTCCCCTGTCTACCATCTCCCCATTACTCTCTCCCAAGGACAGGTGTCAGAATTTTCCCAGTTCTTAGCAATAAGCCAAGCTGTGTCACTTTTCTGGGCCTGTCTGTGGTATGGTGGGGAGGGCAGAACTGTAAGAGATCTCTCCTTTTGTGTGCGTATTGGGGGGATGTCATTGTTGCTGAGAAGCTTTGTCATTGGACTCCAATCGTCTGCAGAGCAAGGAAGAGGACCCAGCGTAGCTCACGGGGCTGGTGTTACCTGCACAAAGTAGCCCACTTGGGCCTGGAAGTCCGCCTGCCTCAGTTTCCCCCAGAGAGCTTGCTAAAAATACAGCTTCTTGGGTACCACCCCAGAGCTACAGAATCTCCATCTTTGGAGGCAGGGTCCAGGAGCGGGTTCCCCTTCGAGGAAATTCTTATGCACCTGGCATTTCGGGGGCCACTGCTTTACATTCTAATTAAGACCTCCCTTGCTACTCAGACAGCTCCGCTCCACTCTCTGGTGCTGAAATCCATTTCCTGGGCGGTCAGATCTCTTACACGGGCGGCCCAGGTTGGTCAGTGTGGTGGAACGCTACTTTGGAAACATTTGAATGTGGGTACCTTTAGGTGGAACACGCACTCTAGTTAGCCACAGACTCCACTACTCCCCGAGGTCTCACACCTAGCCCACTTCACGCATTCCCTGGAGGAGTGTGCATTTGCAGCCCCCGTGAGCGCTGCCTTCACCTGCCACTGCCCTCAAAAGGCAAATACTTTGATCGGCCCTTCACTCTCCACTGCAACTTAGACCACGAGAACTCCAGGTTTAGAGGATTCCTGCAATGTAGTGCTTTCAGTTGGAGTGGGGCACACAGCGAGTTCTGTAAAGAACTCGACCCACCCAAGTCAGCTCAGCTTAGCAGGGACCCCGAGAGCAGAGACGCGGTGGACCTACCCGGCAGGTCTCAAGAAAACGGGAAGGCTACGGTGAAGGTTTAGTGCCATCTGTCGGCCATTCAGGGAACTGCCTCTCTGTGGAACAGGCTGCGTAGAGCAAAGGGCACCCGCAAATTTGCCAGCGGGAATTCTCAGACTAGAAATTGCCTCCTTTTTGCACATTTAAAGCTCCCTGAGGGACCGTCTGGCTCCGCTGCTTTTAACCTTTTCAAAGTTTCAAACTCCTTTAAAAAGCCACTGAGCGTCCATGAATCTTCTACTCCAGAAAAAAAAAAACACACACTTGCACTTGATTTTGCATACAATTCCAGGGATTTGGCCATCCTGCGTTTAATATCCTCTTCCAAGAACCAGAGATGCCAAGTGGTTTGCCTGAGCTCACACAGAACATTAGTGGCATAACCAAGTTTGGAAGCCAGGTGTTCAGGCCCCAAATCTACTGTTTGTTTTTATGCCCAGGCTGTCTCTTTAAACCTTAAAGGGCTCCTCCTTCTTTCTTCCCTGCCAGGGCCCTGCAAATGTCTGCAGAGTCTTTGACATCCCCAGGAACTGTGACAACCTTGTTCCCTGATCCTGGGTCCTTTCTGTCCTGCCAGGCCCCTGGCCCCTGCAGAAGCATGCCTGCAGGGCCACTTTGGTGACACCCTCGACCCTGTTGGGGACCTCAGAACCAACCTCCCAAGCTGGGAGTCAGGACAGGAAACTGATCTGTTACTGATAGGCTGTTGCCCTTAGGCAAATTGCAGAAACTTCCTGGACCTTGGCCTCCTCTGCATGAGATGCCTGCGTTGGAGACAGCCATCTCCAAGGGCCCCTCCTGACACTAACTCTGTGAAACTGACCAGTGGGCGCCATCCTTCTTAATAAGCATCTCTGAATGACTTCCCCAGCCACGCACCCAGAGACAGGGTCAAAAGCTAAATTCTCTCGCGGAATCAGGAGCCCTAGGTGGGCGGCGCTGCTTAAGGGAGGGAGGAGATCTGTGCGTGATGTGAGCAGGAGGGACACAGAGGGGGCACCTCCATTTCTTGGGGATGAAGTCAGGTGGGGGGTGGTGAGTGACAGATGAAGACTCTTCACAGAGTTCAGAGACATAATGTACAGGGCTGGGTATACAGTCGGTGCCTAATAAGGGAGAGTTATTGTCATTATATGGCTGAACCCCGGCTGAACACTAAGCTCTCCGTTCACTTATTCAGACAAACACTTATTCAGTTTTTGGTTGGAACAGAGGTTCTCAAACTCGAGTGCATCGGCGTCCTCTGGAGGGTTTGTTTAAAACACAGACTCGGGGGGGGGCGGATCCTGAGTGTCTAACTCAGTGAGGTGTGGGGTGGAGCCCAGGAATTGGCACCTCTATCAAGTTCTTGGGTGATGTTGACCTAGTCGTCCAGAGAACATACTTTGAGTGTGACAAATGAGACAGACCGCCCAGCCCTTTGGAGGACACTGAGTCAGTAAATATTCCCAAACGTGTTGTGTGCTATGAAGGGGGAGGCGCGGTGCACCATGGGAACTCAGAGCAGGGGCTTCTCCAAAGAGGGGGGGTCATGCAAAGACCTGAAGGGTGAGTGAGGCTGGCCTGGCAAGCAGAAGAGGGGGGAAAGCTTTGTTACGTGCTTACTTAGAATGTGCCAGGCCCTCCTCCCGTCGCGCATCTATCTGTTCCTCCCAGTCAGTGTCAAGGAGGCAGGATGAACTCCCATTTTACAGATGGGAGAGCTGAGGCTTGCAGAGGCAAAGGACTAGCCTGAGAATTCACAGCAAGAAAGAAGCCCAGGTCTGTGCACGCGCAGAGCACCCACCAGCTGCCACGCCCCCTCTGCAGCTTCTGCCTGCACCCCCAGCCGCCCCCCTTCCCCGGGGGAGCTGCCACCTGGACACAGCTGCAGCGCCCGGCCAGCCACAGTCTGTCCACTCCCCCCGCCCGGGCCCTTCAAGTGTTTTCACTGCTGGGTGAATTCAGCAGATGCCTTTCGATCGCAGCCTATTAAATTAGCCCCTCTCTGCAGCCAAAAGAAGATAATTATGTTTTCATTAGCCCTGGATAATGTATTACCCCCTCCGTGGCGGCCACGTCGGCGAGGTGAACCTCCCCCTTCCCTCTCCTCCTCTGGGCTCCGCCAGAGCGCCCTTCTCCCCTGGGGTCCCACCTCTGAACTGAGGCGTGGGGACCAGCGAGGGTCCAGGGTGGCAGGGAGGGGGGAAAAGGGACACCTCTTTACCTACCCACCATCCATGCAGGGGTTGAGGGGTGTGGTACAGAGAGAAGATCCAAGAATAGTTGTGATCAGGGACCATTTATGGAGCACCTACTCTATACTGATGCCTGGGACGTGTCTCAGCTGGCTTCATCCTACAGCAGTCCAGGAGAAGGGTGGCATCATCCTCCTCATCTGTCCAGAACACCAAAGGGGGGCGGCTGGGGGTGCAGGCAGAAGCTGCAGAGGGGGCGTGGCAGCTGGTGGGTGCCCTGCGCGTGCACAGACCTGGGCTTCTTTCTTGCTGTGAATTCTCAGGCTAGTCCTTTGCCTCCGCAAGCCTCAGCTCTCCCATCTGTAAAATGGGGGTTCATCCTGCCTCCTTGACATCCTGGTGGAATCAGGTTAGCGTGACTGCCCAGAGCAGCCTGCCAGACACCACATCCAAGGAGCATTTTAGGGACTGTCACTGTGCCTCGTCCCACGGCCACCTGGTTTATGGTAAGAGTCTCTTTTACCTCCAGTTGTTGGGGCTCTCTGGAGACACTGCCCAGCAGTGGTGTGGGCTCCCCAAACACCAGGAGCCACTCCCCAGACCCCAGACATTCTCCGGATAGCTCTGACATCATCATTCTCTCTCTTTCTCCCAAGTCAGCAGCAGGGATGCAGGAAGAGCCCTGCATTGGGGTCAGTGGGGCTGGAGTTCTAGTATCTGCTTTACTACTGTTAACTGGGTGAACTGGAGGAAGTCACTTTGCCTCCAGAGCCTCTGTTTTCCCCTCTGTAAAATGGGAACAAGAAAGGGAGTCATCTCTTGCCATTTTTATGAGGATTCAATGAGCTATACCTATAAAATGCTTGGCTTAAAACCAACAGAATGAGAAGTGCTCAATAATGGCCATTGTTCTTTCTACTACTACAACTAGTATTTCACTAGTTCCCCTTAATCCTACAGGAACAACCAGAGTGAGAGAAGGGAAGTCTCTGTCTCCCTCTCTCTGCCAGTCTCTCTCTGTGCCTGTGTCTGTCTCTCTCTCTCTCTCCCCCTCTCTCTCTCTCTCTCTCTCTCTCTCTCTGTCACTCACACACACACAGAGGAGCCCTCGTGGTGACTGCCTCCACTTCTAGCCTCAGAGGCTCTATCTTCCCTGATCTCTGTCTCAAGAGCCACGTTACCATGCTTTGCTCTTAACTGCGCCAGACACCTGCTGCCAGTGGTGTGAGCACAGAATTGGGGGAAGCAGGATTTCTGTCCCCCTCTCCCCAAAGCCAGGCCACCTCTGCCTTCCGCAGGCATAGCCAGCCTCGGCCCCGACCGCGCCCCATCTCGTGGCTGTGCACGCCCTGCAAACCACCTTCTCCCCCATTTCCAAGCAGCCTGTGCTCCAGGAGAGGAGTGGCCCCTACTTTGAGCCTCTTTTGGCCTCGACCCACATACAGGCAGGCGCGGACTCTGCTTTGAGCAGGTGAACCGCCACCCCAGTGGAAGAGCAGCTTCCCTTCCCCTGGCTTCCTGATTTTCCCCAGTTGCCATGGTAATTGAGGGAGCAGTGTTCTGAGACTGACACCACTGAAACCCAGCGCCCAACTTTGAAATGGTTCAGGCAGGGAGAGCTGGGCCCAGGACAGGAGGGGACCGGGCTGCAAACACCGCCGCAGCTCCAGCCTTGCTTTCCTGGGACGGGCTGTTGCTATTCTCATCGTCTCCATCGTCATTGTTACGGTGGGCTATGTTTCCTGAGCATTTACTACGTGTTGGGCACTATGCCAGCAGTTTCACCAGCATCGTCTCACGGCGTGGACCCCTACAGCAGCCCAGCCCACTTCACCGCCAAGGAAAGAGCCTCGTGCGGCGAAGTCGGGAAGTGGCAGAGCTCCGGGGCTGGTGGAATTTCTCGTGTCCCTCCAGTGTGTTGAGGACAACATAGAGCTCCACGCAGCCCTGTCGCAGCCCTGTCGGCTTTTTCTTTATTCCTTCCTTCCCTCCTCATCCCCCACACCCCTTATCCTGCCCCCAAAGTCACACCCCCCTCCCCTGCTCCGTGTGCAAGATGATCTGAAAAGCATTTATTAGTGACAAAGGGGCGGTGGTTTTCCTCTGCCTTTTCCCTGCGCAACTCCGAGCCCCGGGAGGAGGAAAGATCAAGTCACCCAGAGCCAGGTGCCAAGTGTGTGCGAGCGTGTGCGAGCGTGTGTGTGTGTGTGGGCGCGCGTATGTGTGTCCGAATCCTCCTCTCTTTCCTTGAATGTCCCCCCTGCTTCCCCAAGACTGTGTGAGCAGCAGCAGCAACAGTGAGACGCAAAAGCCTTTGCAATCTGCCCAGGAAAAGACAGCTTTTGAGACGGGTTTATATGGTTACCCATATGTTAGGGCCCCTAAGAAAGGAAGGGAAGCTTCTTTCTTTGCATCTTCCCCTCCCCCGCCCCCCAGACCTCGGCCTCTCCACACCTGCGGGTCTCCCAGGCCACAGGTGAACATGACCCTTCTTCTATCTTTCCCCTCCCCAGATGCCAGGCCTAAGCGCTGCTCCAGAAAAGACCAGAACCAGGCAACCTTTGCAGAGCAGGCTGCCTTGCTCCCTGCCCGCCCTCCCGAGAGCGGGGGCCAGAACCCGGCTGCCACCTCCTGCGGGCTCCTGGGGGCTTCCAGCTCTGCCCAGCCAGGGGGCTGCGTGTTCCCCTGTCCCGTTAAGGAATGTCATCCCGGCCCTGATGTGGAGACGGAAATAACCAGCCCTGCCTCCCGCGGGGCCTTCTCCGCCCAAACAGCCCTGCCCTCCCCTGCGTGGCTACTACATCCAGCCCCTCCAGGCTCCCAGAAATTGTCGTTTTGTGTGTGTGCGCGCGTGTGTGTGTGTTTCCTGATAGAAAAAAAAAAATGGAAATTAGGTTATATAAAAGATGTATGCTTCGGAGCCCAGAGCGGCTCTTTTAATGAGGGTTGCGACGTCTCCCTCCCCACACCCATACACCAGCCGGGTTGGACGTCACCGTTAATTCGTTTCAGCGATGATAGGATAAAGGAGGGACATTAAGAAATAAATTCCCCCTCACGACCCTCGCTGAGCTCACGGCTCAGTCCCTACATATTTATGCCGCGTTCCCAGCCTCTGGGCGAGCAGCTACTTAGCGCCGCGGCTCCTCCGAGGGGCGCCGGGCGGCGAGCGGCGGCCCAGCGGACGGGGTGAGCCGGGGGCGCGCGGGGCGCCCGGCACTGCGCCGGGGAAGCCCGCAGCCTCCGTCCCGAACTTGGGTCCGCCGGGGCGGAGGGAGGGGACGCGAGGGGAGGGGAGGGGAGAAGGGAGGAGTGGGGGCCAGGCGAGAGGGGGTGGGGCGGGATCTTAGAGGCACAAAGCGGAGGGGAAGGGGAGGGACGCGCGCGGCTCCTACCCGGAGGCGAGTGGGTGCCACTGGCGCCCTCCAGCCGCACGGGGCGGCGGACCCGGAGGATTCGGAACCGCGATCGCGGCGGCCGCGGGCACCCGGGAGGAGGCGGAGAGGAGGAGTAGGAGGCGGGCGGGCGGGCGCGCAGCGCCGAGAGGCGGCTCGGGGCTGCCGGGCTCGGCGGCAGGTGAGTTCCTGGCCCCGGCGTCCTGCGCCCCTCCCTGTCCCTAGGGCTCCCCGCTCCCGCCCGAGCCCCCAGGGCGCGCAGGAGGCGCACGGGCTCTGCTGCGCGTCCCAACTTGGTTCGGGCGGCCTCATCCTCCTCCCAGCGAGCGGCCCGGGGCCAGGGTCTCTGGGGCCGGGGGTCGACGCACCCGCCGCGCTCTAACTTTGCGGGGATCCGTGTCCGCCCGCAGCCGCGCGCGGCTCCGAGCTGCGCGCTGACGGTAATGGCGGACCCTTTGGCACCGCTCGCTACCCCCAGCGGGCGGCCGAGGCTGGGGGACGCCGGTCCCTGGGGACCCTTGCACCTGCCCGACCTCCACTTGCAGCTTTCCTCCGCACCCGGCTCTTCGGCCGAATCGCAAGTGCCAGCCGGCGGTAATGGCGGCCCCTAGGGCGCTGCCAGCCGCCCGCGGCGGGGGGCCGGGGCTGGCAGGGCTCGGCTCCCGGGAACGTCGCTGCTGCCTGGCTTCCAACTTTGCGAGGATCCTCACTGCGCTCCCGCGGTAATGGCGAGGCCGCCTGCGCCTCTCACTTCTTCAGCCGGGGCGGGATTGGGGTGGAAGTGGGAGAGCGCCTCTCCAGAACGTGGGAAAGTTGTGTCTCTCCCGCGAAGGGAGCTCCGGGGCTCCGGGCGCGTCCCCCGGCGGGCTAGGGACGCGCTCCGCAGGGGCTCCGGGCCAGGCGGTGCCCCGGGCGCTCAGTGGGTTCGCTTCCAAGTGGCCAAAGGTCAGAGCAGGGTCTCCGGAAGATCTAACTTCCAGGGCCACCGCGGGGCCCTTGCCCCGAGGGTCCGGACAGGGCTCTCTCGGGACTGCGCCCTGCGAGATGCTCGCCCCCGTCGCCAGGGCGCTGTGGCGGGAGAGCTCGCGGCTCTCCGCAGCGCGGAGCGGTCAGGGGCGGGCTCCCGAGAGAAGGCGGCAGCAGAGGAGGGCAGGGACCTTTCGAGTGAATCCCCTGGGCGCCAGTACTAGCGCCCACCCTTTACTCTCTGCGTGACCTTAGGTAAGTCCCTTCATCTCTCTGAGCCTTGGTTTTCTCGTCTGTAAAATGGATAAACAATACCTTTCTCGCGGGGCTGTCGTGAGAACCTTTAAAAAAAAGCATAAACGTGAATACGAAGTCCATGGCAAGTGCTTGGTACGCGGGAAATGTTGCGATCTTTTATTATTATGACGCTCTGGGGAGCCGGGAGACTGGCGGGTCTCGGGTTTCCCGCTCGTAGGAACTGCGGGTCTACCTCTCAGGGTGCCAAAGGCTGCGGAAGGTTGCGCTCACCTCCGTCTCCGCCCAAGACGCGTTGGGTTCTTTCAGGCAGATGAGACCCCCTCTGTCCCACAGCTCAGCTCAGGCCTGGGAAAAGCGCACAACCCGCCAGCATGGAGGGAGCGTCCCCAAAGACGCCACTGGGCAAGGGTGCGGTGCAGGCGAGCGCGTCCAGGGCGGGTCGCCTGGCCTCCGGCAGCCCAGGAAGCCAGGAGGAAGGAGCTGACCCCCAGATCACTCCCCCAGAAGAATGAAGGGAAACTCCCCCTTTCTCTGTGCTTCTCTAATTGGGATCCCGGCAAAGGCAGGGGGTTCACAGAGACACCAGGGAACAGTGGCGCAGCTCTCTGGAGCATCGATTTTCCCCGTTTGTTTGTTTTCCTGAACCTAAAACAGGGAAGGAGCTTCTTGTGGCATCTCCCCAAACATTCAGGGATGGAGTCCATTCTCCGCCCTCGGGCGTCTCAGCTGACAGGTTTGAGAAGCCTTGGCAGGCCTCGGAAGGAGGCATTCTGCCCCACCAGCACCGCTGCTGGCTGGGTCCCTTTCCCCCAGCCCAGATTCCAGAAGCCCCTTCAGGGCGGGACAGCTTTGTGCCAACTCCAGGGCACTGTCTCACCCTTAAATACCTGGAATCCCTTAACAATTTCCCTGGGTCACCAGCGTAGCACTCTGAATCCCATTTTGCAGATATGGAAACTGAGGCAGGACAAACCGAGTTACCTGCCCATAGTCATCTAGCTGGTAAGTGGCGCTGCCCCAGACCTCAACCCCTGTCTTTGGTTCTTAACCTGGGGCGTTTTGCATGCATCCGGGCACCTAAGCAGTGTGCCATGTGCCACTGCCTTAGCGCACACAGCCTCATTTCCTGATACATCTGCTCAGCCAGAGGCTACCCCCATGGTCAGGGGCATAACTGTGTCTCCAGAAATTGTGGGGTTTTCCCCCCAAAGTCCCAGACCATGTAGGGACAGAGCAATCAGCATAGCAGAGAGACCTAGTGAGGACTGTTGCTTGAAGCCACGCTTAGCTCACTCCATGGCTGTGTAACCTCTGGTTGGTCACTTAACCTCTCTGAGCTTCAGTTCTATTATCTGTCAAATGAGAACAATGACTCCCTCAAGGGGTTGTTTTGAAGATTTTGAGATTACGTATGTTAAAGGTATTCTGGAAACAATAGTTTTATGCCAAGATTGGTGATTGTAAGGAAGAAAGGGAACCACAAACAGTCTCCTATGGAGCCACCTGAGGCCAATGGTGTGATCGCGGCTTTCAGACCAGCCTGGCCTTTGCTCTTTCTGCCTCTTTATTTTCCCCAAGTGGCCAAAGGCAGTCCCCAGAAGGCTCTATGTTCCACTGGGCAAGGACCACACGTGGGGCAGTGTGAGAGGCTGGGGTTAGTGTGGGGGGGTGGGCTGTTCCCGGTGGGTCTCGGACTGCGCCACAAAGAGCTGTCCAAGGTACCAGTCAGACAGCTGTGCAGAGACTTGCCCACTGGTGGGGTGTGGATTTCTCAGGACACAGGAAGACGTGGAGGTCAGTTTACCTGGGTATCGTGAACATAAACAGGTCTGGCTGTGCCACCTTCTTGGGTATATGTTTTGCGGTATCTTATCCCGTGTGTTGCCTGTCACTCAGGTTCTGTGGACCTGGTGAGCCTCGGACGGTGGTTAAGAGCCACAGGCAACAATCTGTGCTTGTTCGAACTGGAGCTTTTTCCAATTAGAAACTGGGATTGCGCAGAAGTCGATTTTGGCATCTCAGGACCATTTTCATCTGGGTTGTTTGAACAAAGGCACATGCATCCTACCACAGATCAGTGCGGGTTTGTGTGTGGTTAACAGCACCTAGACTGCAAGGGCCGTAGACATGACCATTTTCCTCATTCTATTTAATAATGTACAAGGGCTGTCCGGAAAGTATCCAGCCATGTAATACCGTTCTCGTTGTATTAACGATGGCTGGATACTTTCCGGCCAGCCCTCATGTGATGGCATTTAGACGTCATCTCCTCTCGTGAGTGCCAAACAGCAGCCCAGCAGACTGTCAGCAACACAGGCCACCGTGTCACCAGTTAAAAACAAAGACGCCACATCCGACCCTAGATCTACTGAGTCAGCACCCCCAGGGGGAGACTCTAGGGGTGTCTATATTTTTAACAAGACTTCTCCGGGAGATTCTAATGCCTTCAGTTCTTGTCTGTCACCCTTATTGTAAAAATGAGGAAACTGAGGCCCAGAAAAGGCCTATGACTCAGTGAAAATCACATAGTATGTTGCTGACAAAGCTGGGTTGGGACCTCGGTGGCTGGACTCTTGGTGCGGCACTCATTGATGATAACTTCACGTTTACCTTATTATAGAGGAGCCCTATAGATTCTAAACTTAAATTTAATTCCATCTCTTCTGGTTGTCGTCCTAAATTAGACAAATGATTGGGAAGAGACTGAGCATGGTTCCTTCCACCTTGACCTTGCTGGGCATCAGCCCTGAGTTCCCATCGAATGTTGGGCATTAGCCCCATTGTTTGAGCTATCCACCCTTTTAGAGAGAAAATTCCTTTTAAAAGGGATCTCTCAGGTATAACTTCAGGAATCAAGTAATCACGGGAGCTAATGCAACCAATTTAACTACCACTGATTTCATCAGAGCCATTGGTTTGAGAGCATTTCGACAGCCAGTTCAGCCATCCACCCAACCTCTGCGACCTTTGCAGATATGTTTGTCTTGCTCACGTGCCCGTCCCTGGGGAAGAAGAATTATGAGCAGCACCCAGCCATGCTGGAAAACTGGGCCCACTCAGATCTTTCCAATGAAGATGTATCAACAGCAAGTGCCTCTAAGTCCCCAATACAAGTGTAATTAACAGGCTGTGACGGGCGTGGATCTTGGCACAATCGTATTTAGGGACAGCAAGCTGAGAGCCAGCAGCAGTTATGGGCAGTTCTGCGGCAGACACATTTGTCAAATGTGTCATGATGAGTGTTAAATGGCAAGCCCAGCGCTGGACCCCAAGGGCAGTGCCCACATAAAGGTGGCATTAGCCCCGCTCTGATGAAGCCTGCAGTCTGACTGGGCAGTGGGCACCCAATAAGCCCTGTACTGGGCGTGAAGGTTCAGCAAGAGAGGTGGAGGTGAGATGCTGCGGCAGTACCCAGAATAGTGGTTGAGGGTATCAGGGAAGACATCTCGGAGGAGATGGCATCAAAGCTGGTAGCCTGATTTATAGCACTTCTCTCTCAGTGACAGGGGTCTGCAGTGCCAAACTGGGCCTTCTATGGCCAAGTCGAAAGGCAGAGCACCATCTTGGGGAACATGGTAGCCCAGGCTCTGGCACTTGTGGATTGTGTGACTCGGGGTGAGTGAGTTAACCTCTCGGACCCTCCGGCGTATCGTCCATGCAGTGGAGATTATAACGACTGCACAGGGCTGTTAGGAGGATTCAGTGGGATAGTTTGTCTGTGACTCTGGAAAAAAGAGACAATGTTGGGCCCATCTCAGGGATCATAACAAATTTAAAAATGCAAAAAAGAGAGACCCTTTTAGTCCGCCAGTTGATGGAGTCCCAGCCCTTACCTCTCGCTCAGCCTCAGTTATCTCACCTGTGAAATGGAGGCGTTGAAATTCAAAGGCATCTGCGTTCAGAGGCCCGCAGACATGTTCTGTTAGGGTGGCACAGGGTGTTTTGTTTTCTGTTTGTTTGGATTGGGGGGGTTGTTTTGTTGGGTTTTTGTTTCATTTTGTTTGTTGTTGTCGTTGTTGTTTTTCCTTTAGATCACCAGCCCCACCATTAACGACTGTTTATGTCACTTGCCTCTTCCTTGAAAGCATTTTAGTTTACAACTCCTGGACCAACTTCCCCCAAAGACCTTCTCGGCTTAGCATTCTCTGGCACAGCTGAGACAGACATTTGCCCAATCGTCCGTCAGTTGCATGTGTGATTTCCACTGACAGTTTCTAAAAGAAAAGTCAGCCCTATTTGGATAGAAAACACAGACGCCCTTTGCAAGGGGTGAAGTTCCCATTTCCAGCCTGGGCAAC
Organism: Propithecus coquereli; assembly: GCF_000956105.1. Classification (NCBI taxonomy): domain Eukaryota; kingdom Metazoa; phylum Chordata; class Mammalia; order Primates; family Indriidae; genus Propithecus; species Propithecus coquereli. The sequence continues at coordinate 21,511 of NW_012148775.1, read as the reverse complement.
GTTTTTGTTTCTGTTTTTATTTTTCTACTTCTGATGTGCATGTTCTGTTGCCTGCTGTGCTAGGATCACCTCTTCTCAACTGGGATTTCCCAGGAACGATGAGCCTTTTTTTTGTCCCTCCATAATGTTTCTGGAGTCTTGGCCTAAAATCACCTGAAAGAAATCCTACAGGTTTTCAGAGGTACCCCAAAAAGCATCTCAGCTTCTGCCAGAAACGTTTGCCCACTAGCATTAAGTAATGCTCAGGAATTGCTTCTTTATTCGAAACCTGACAGCTAAATTACTACTGTGGGGATGAAAAAGGTGGGCCTTTCTGGAACCCATTTCTAGTTAGAAATGAAGAAGGGATCTTGCGAATTCAAAAAGCTTGGCCCACTTCAGATAGTGCCAGCGCGCAGCCATGGTTTCTCAGCTGAAGGATTTCTTGTCGCAAACAAGAGTCAGGTTAGCCGCTTCTTCGTTTAACGGGCGAGCCCGGAGCACCCAGCTCTGTGCCAGACCCTGTAAGAGAAGCTATAAGAAGGGGAAGACACAGTCCCCACCCTCAAGTAGCTCACAGTGTCCATAAAAAGGTATCAGCTTGCCAACAACTACAACGCAGTGGGGCAGATGATGCAGACAGTCTATCATTTAGTCATTCAAATAGCCACATCGATCACATCGGGCCGTATTTCATTGCAGGAATTTTAAGCATAAAAATGTAACCTACAGGGATCAATCAATCAGAGCAGTACTCGCTAGCAACTGACATATTTTGGGCCTGTTTTTCTCTTTGATTTCTGAAGCAGGATCTCGGCTCTGAAATCTTCAGTAAGGAAAATGAAAACCATTATGTTCTTGTGCCAGAATCCAGGTAACGAACAGAGCCAAGAGCATTGCTGTGCTTGTTTATCATGAGAAGTCTTAGCTGGAAATGTTTTTGGTTGCCATTTCTCCCCCTAATATCATGGTAGTCACTAAAATGAAATCTTTTTCTTTCTTACAAAGCACGATATAAAACAATGGGACCAGATCGGTTTCTTGGCTTGATATTTTTATTGATTTTGATTATCTTTTTTTTTTGAGACAAGGTCTTGCTCTGTCCTCCCAGGCTAGAGCACAGTGATGTCATCACAGCTCTCTGCAACCTCAAACGCCTGGGCTCAAGTGATCCTCCTGCCTCAGCCTCCCGAGTAGCTGGGACTACACTCTGCACTATGACACCCGGCTAATTTTTCTATTTTTTGCAGAGACGGGGTCTTGTTCTTGCTCAGGCTGGTCTCGAACTCCTGACCTCAAGCCATCCTCCCACCTTGGCCTCCCAAAGTGCTGGGATTACAGGCATGAGCCACCGAGCCCGGTCTGATTTTGATTGTTGTTAATAACTCCTACAGGTAGATAAATGTGGTTTCTTTTATGGCTACCTTTAATGCCCTGAATTTCTTAAAGGTAACTTCTTTAAGACTTACCTTCAGAAAGTATATTTCTTTCTGAATCTCCCTACTGGTGATATCTCCCCGGGCTTTTGAGGGTGCATTTGAATATCAGAAACAGCAAGAAGTCATTGGGAGCCACATTTTTTGGTTAAAACGGTGATGGCATTGGGTGAAATGTAGAGATTTAGCTTTGAGGAGGGTTCTTTTTCAAAATGGTATCATGTAATCAGACTGTATTTCTTATTTGCTTCAAAACTGGTGTCTAAGTCAAGCATTGTACCCTGTGCTTGTCATCTTGTGACTCCAATAATGGGAACCAGCCTTCACGAAGCTAAAAATCTTCCTGCTGTAGAACCCCAGGATTGCCTATTTCTGGGAGGCAGGCTGTCTGCTTCTCTCTCCTAAACAGTGGGGATTAGTTTTACTACTTAGGTTATCATAGTTTAACAAACAATCTTAACTTACTCAGGAGGCTGAGGTGGGAAGATCACTTTAGCCCAGGAGTTGAGATCATCCTGGACAACATAGCAAGACCCCAACTCTAAATTTTTTTTTTTTTTAATTAGCCGGGCATGGTAGTGCACGTGAAGTCCCAACTACTTGAAAGGCTGAAGTAGAAGGATCACTTGAACTCAGGAGTTTGAGACTGCAATGAGCTATGACTGTGCCCCTGCCCCCCAGCCTGGGTGACAGAGCAACAGAGTGAGACACCATCTCTTAAAAAAAAAAAAAGAAAGAAAGAAAAACAAACTTCAACTGAGTATTTGGTGAAATTTTGCAAGTACAATGTATAGTTAATTTTCTTAGGTGTAATAACGGTTCTGTGGTCTTGTGAGAGGCTGTCTTTATTCTGAAGATATGCATGCTTAAGAATTTAGAGCTGAGGCATCATGATTCTGCAACTTATTTTAAAGTAGTTCATTGTAAAGACAGACAGACAGACAGATGACTGTTTGATAGATACAGACAGGCAGACAGGCAAATGTGCAAATAAATGCCAATAGTTGTTGAATCAAGTTGAAAGTTTGTGGATGTTTTTATACTCTCTTTTAAATTTTCTGTTTCAATATTTCTTGATAAAAAGTTGGAAGGCAGGAATGGCTTTTGACTTCCCTCTGTGTTCAATTTTCCCGAGTTTCTTAGAATAATATTCAGCCTCTTCGTCTCTGTTCCCTCCTGTCTACACACACGTGTGCCCGGGCATGTACACACGCTCACGAGCACACATCTCCCCTCTCTCCCCCGCCCGCTCTCTCTTTTCCTGGAAGAAATAATCCTGCAGTTTAGCAGAATGTCACTGTTTTCCATGGCAGCCTCTCTTTACATTTTTCCCTCAGCATTTTAATTAGGGCTGTGAGTCACCGTGCTGTATGAAGGCTGGTGACAATGTCATTTACGGCTGTTTAGCATCCCAATCGAGCCCTCTTTGGCGGTGCTCATTACATCGGGGCATTGAGCATGAGCAGGCGACAGTTCCCTCTGTCAGCAGCAGAACAGGCTCCGGGCCTCTTGAGGAACTGAGGAATGAGCTTGAGGTTTGTCCCTGGAATAGCTCCCAAAGTTGCCTTTTCTGCGACTGGCAGTATCGCCTGGGTGTGCCCGAGTGCGTTGGCGCTCCAGAAGGTTGTTCAGAACTGCAGCTCCGGTCCCCCTGGGGGTCAGCAAGCTTTCTCCCAGGCCTGGGGCTCTCCCTTCTGGAGCACGCAGTGCTGTGACATTGGCTCTTGAACTCTAGACCCCTCTAGATGTGAGGTGTTGGAGGAGAGGCGGGGTGCTGGAGCCCATCCAAGCGAGGTTCGAATCCAGCCACTGCCATTTATTCCCCTGGTAACCCTGGCACGTTATTTAGTTTCTCTCTAGATCTCATTTTCCCCTTCTGAAAACGCAGGAATACTCCACTTCACTGGGTTGTTGAGACCGTTAAATGCTTAGTGCGTATTTGGTGCTCCATCATTTTCTCGGTAAAGATGAAGTTGTCGATTGGGATAATTTAGCTTAGACATGTCATCCCCTTGGCCTTCCGGGTCACTTCTGATATTCCTCATCGCTAGACCCGAGGGGCAGCAGAGGTCACAGTTAGTCATCAGGGTCCAAGCAGGAAACAGAAGGCACCTGCAGCTGGGTTTTCCAGGATAATTTAATTATCCCATTCGGACCAAACCCGATCAGACACAGGAGGGCAAGACCTAGAGGTCAGCCTCTTCCTGGGGCCCAGATAAGTTTGGACAAGGGTGGAGAATGGATCTGGGGGTGGAGGATGGAGCCCAACTGGAACCGACGGGGGAAAAGAGGAAGATCTCACTGATAATTGTCAATAAAACCAACGCCAGTTCAACAGCTCTGCGCAAAGTGAGGCTTCCCTGGTCTCTGGGACGTGCTGGAGTGTCTCCAGTTTTCTGTAAGGTCTTCGTGAAATCCTCCAAACAAATCGGGCATTCGCTTTCCTCTCAAACACTGAACTACGTCCTAAGGTACATGAAGGAGACGGGAGTGGGCGTTACAAAACCAGGTGAACAATGCCAGGGCACCGCAACCCAGCCAGCCAATTGCAGGCAGGGTGGAGTCCGAGGAAAATAAATCACAGTTAATTGAGGAGATGAGGCTTGCTGAATCATCTGTTGAAATAGCGTCAGAATACAGGCAGCAAGTAACTGGTGAGCGTCTGGTGAATACCCACTCTGTATTGTTCCTGGGCACATCATCCCCCGACGGTGACCAGCCTTGCTGTGCCACCAGGCATGTGACTCTGATCAAGTGGGAAAAGTTCTTGGATTTCAAAGCAAGGTCTTCTCGTGGTAGGGTCCCAGGAACCCTGAGATTTCACTGCTGACCTTCCAGGACAGTTGTCGGTTAAACTTGGAGAAGTTTTCTTGGTGGAAGCAGCTTGACGCTGTTGGAAAAACTCTGGAGTGGGAGTCTCTGCGTCTCTGGTGATAATTCCGCCACCAGCCCACGTTAGCCATGTACTTGCTGCAGACCAGCTACTGTGCTAAGCGCTGGGCATAAGCGCAGGTTTCCAAAATATGATAGTTACTCCACTGGTGGTGCCATTTTTTGTTGTTTTATCTCGTTGAGGTAAAATTCACATAACATAAAGTTAACCATTGTTAAGCGACATTTGGCACATTTCCAGTGTTGTGCAATGACTGCTCCTATCTAGTTCCCAAACATTTCCGTCACCCCGAAAGGAAACTCCATACCTAGGAAGACTTGAAAATAGGCATTCAAACCAAAACCTGTACGAGAATGTTCATAGCAGCACTACGCACAATAGCCAAAAAGTGGAAACAACCCCAACGTCCATGGATTCATGAATGGATCAGCAAAATGTGGTCTAGCCATGCAGTGGAATATTATTCAGCCCTGAAAAGGAATGAAGTACTGATATGTGCTACAACATAGATGAGCCTCAAAGCAATTATGCTGAGTGAAAGAAGACAGACGCAAGGAACCACATAGTGTAGAATTCCTTTATAGGTATTGACCAGAATAGGCAAATCTAGAGAGAGAGAAAGCTGATTGGTGGTTGCTGGGGGCGGGGCTCATGCCCTGACCTGGTTTGCCGTATGTTAATATCATATGTAACCATAGTACGATTATCGAGAACGGGAGATTGACAATGGTATGATATTAACTAAACTACAGACCCTATTCCAATTACAGCACTTTTTACACTAAAGTGCTTTTTCTGTTCCAGAATCCCACTTTGCTTTCGGTGCTTATTTCTCCTTAGTCCCTTCCGATGTGTGACAGTTTGTCAGTCCTTCCTTGTCTCTTGTGGGCTTGACACTTTTGGGGATGACTGGTCAGTTATTTTTTTACAATGCACGAGTTTGTTCAGTGTGCGTTTGCTTGAGGGTTACTCGTGATGAGAGCGAGGTGGTACCCGTTTTTCTAAATTTACTCATAAAATATTTGTTTTGATCGATCATAGAGAAAAGTAGTTAGCACCTTCCTACCATGATTTCAGGGATATTATGCTTCAGGATGAGGCTATAGTAAGTTATTTAAGATAAAAAGTGAGTTGATCGTAAAAGAAAATATGAAATAAATAATTGTGTAGGCGAGACACGGGATGGTGCAAAGATCTGACGGAGGTGAGAACAGCTTGGGAAACATGAGATTATCTCATGTAGTCCCCACAAGAGCCCTGCAAAGGAGATACAGTACGATTGTTATTCTCCACGTTACAGATAAGGAATCAGGCACAGAGATGCTAATGGCGTTGTCCAAGGCCTCATGGTCAGTAAATGGCAGAATCAGGATTTTAACCCAGTATCTCTGATCTCAACCATGGCATTCCCACATAAACCTTCCTTCCCACGTCTGTGACATCAGCTTAAGGACTGTTTAAAGTGACATCATTCTCTTTCTTCTGTGATTTTATTTCTGGAGGAAATTTGCAGAGCTCTGTTCAGGAAAGCTGCATCAGGTGGGAATGCGTCGCTCTGTGCTGAGATGGGGTGTCTTCCAGGGGCTTGCCAGGTGTCCTGGCACAACAGGAGATGAAGACCAAGCCAGTTCAGGTAGCCCCAGAGGTGGAGGCACGAGGAAAATGTATGGGATCTGGGACTGGGTCTTCCCTCCGAATGGAGAAAGGAAGTTGGATTCTGTTCGGCTCCTGTTGGAATGAGTATGCAAGGCTGCTTTGATATCTAGAGAAAAAGCCCCATTTAGACAGAAAGGTTTCACTACAGGAAGGGTTTTGGTACACAGACACACACGGTGGGAGAAGACACAGATACAGACTGGAGGTTGACTATTGTGTACAACACTGCACTGTTGTCAGTAGAGCGAACGCAGGGAAAACGAGGTCACGGTTGAGCATTAGCCACGGGACACGAGCTGGGACAGATGATGCTATGAGCTCACGGGAAGGTGGGTGGGCATCCCATCAAACACCTGGACCAACTGGGGGCACCTAGGACATGGCCCAAATCGCTGAGCACATTTTGTCCCTTCATGGAGGACCTTTTAAAGGTGACCTTCCTTTATTTCCCTTTAAAACTAGCAGGAGTCCCACAGTCAAACACTCACAGTGTCCCGACAAGAGACAAATGAGTGAGCAGGACCACGTAGTGGCCAAGGGGAACCGGAGAGCTCACGCCCCACCTAAAGGGGGCGCCGTCGCTCGCTTCACGCCCGAGCTGTCAGCCGACGTTCAGGAACACACACCTAGCATGAACACATTTTCCACCGTTCCAAGAAAGCTAGAAATTTGTATCTTTTGTGAAACCTCCAATTTTTAAATGGTGGTAACTAATTTTGGAAAAAAAAAATATTTTTAACTGTGTTAACCAAACGAAGCTCATTTGTATGGCTATGGGCTGTTGTTTGTAGAATCTGACCGGAGCCCGTTTGGAGTATGTGACATCCTAGATCCGAAGCATTTTTGTGCAGAACAGGTGATGGTTTGAGTTGAAATTGAAATTTCATTTGAAATGGCCATGTTTGTAGGTCACAAGACTGTTGAGTCTCAGCAGTTTTATATAGTTCGACCTAATGGTATCACGCTCACTACATCTAAAGTGTTCTGTTAGAAGTTTTGTAGGGCTGCAAAAAGTCACGAGGGCATTTGGAGGCAAATTGTGCCAGTGTTTCTCAAACTATAATGTGCACGTGAACCCCCTGGGAATTTTCCTAAAATGCAGAGTCTGATTCCTAGGTCTGGGCTGGGGCTTGCGATTCTGCATTTCTGACATGCTCCCAGGTAATGCCGGCCCGTGGACCACACTTTGGGTGGTAAGATTAGACCATTCATCGCTGGCGATCTTACCGACTCCATTAAGATCCCCCTTCCTTTAGCTAGCCTGTTCTGAACCCTGGTTTTGTTACCCCAGTGTGTGAAGTCTCATTCATTCATTCCTTCCTTTGTAATGGGCTACGTCATCGCCCGCCTGCAAGTGCTGGGCAGGAAGTGAAGTGATACCAGCCTTGCCTTCCTGAGTGGCAGCAACCGGCTGGAACTGCCCTCCAGACATGGTGTGGGCTCTGCAGTTCTCTGTAGTCCCCACCGCACCCTCTCGCCTCTCACATGGGCAGCTTCATTCGATAGCTGTAGACTTGGAGATTGAGACCCTGATTTATTGAGTACATACTATGTGTCAAGCCCCGTGCTGTACACTGAGAGTACAACAGTCAACCAGAGAAATATGATCTCTTCATGGGAAGGCAAAGAAAAATGAGCATGAAACCTGAGTTTGATCCTAGTTCTGACTCTGTTTCTAAGAATTTTGGGCAAGTCCTTTCCCAACGATAAGCCTCAAATTCCTCATCTGTAAAATGTAGTGTTACTCCGGTGACTTCCACCTTTATTATTTATTGGGTCATGGAGTGCTTGGAAAATCATATTAATGCTATGGACTTTCCCCCATATAAATGCATATACACATGTAATCACAAAAATTGTGGACACAATTCCAGGATTTTCACAGATCCCTGAGCCCTGTAATATTGTTCTTCATATGATGGTAGAAGAATGAAATGAGATAATTTAATAAAGTGCTTATATATAAAAATGTTTGAAAGATTAAATTGAACCGTATGAAATTGCTGTATTTGATCATTTGAAAAACTGCTAATTTCATATATTTCTACCTAATTAGTAAATATTCAAAAGAGATTTCTGTGACTAGCTGATCATTTATTCAGCGAGTATTTATTGTGTGCTTACTGGGTACTAACATATTCTAAGAAGAAAGTCAATTATGTTGTTCAAATGAAAGCAGACCTATGATGCCTTAGCCCCCGGTGGCCAGCAAATATGTACCAGGCCCAGACCTGCCCTGGTGAACTATTTTCCCTCCTGTCTTTGGTCCTTATCCCCACATCCATGCTAGTATAGAACAACTGCGAATGCATTTATCCAATCAGAAAGTCTTGATCTTTTTTACTCAAGTTTGACCCGATTACATTTATTGTTATTATTGACATATCTGACATAGGTGAACTTATTTCTACCATTGTAGTTTGTGTTTTCTATTTAACACGTTCTCTTTTTGCTGAAATTCATTTGTTACTGATTTAGGCCTATGGGGATGCTGTGATCTATTTACAGGGAACTTTCACACATATGCATAGATGAAAATAAGAACTTTCAAGTTCAGCGAGCAGATATCACTCCTCCCTTAAAATAGCCATTCTTACTTCTTTTTCCTTCCCTGAGCACCCTTTGCCATTCTCTTGATCCAGCCACCCTACACCAGAATTCACCCAAGGATGCCAGGCATTAGGGGAGAAACTTGGTTAGCCTCACGTTAGTAACCGAGCTGCAATTTGGAGAATACTGTTGTTGACGTCCTCCTAAAAATAAAGACTAGACATTGTCGATACAGTTGACATTTACGAAGTACTGTTTATAGTGTCCATCTAATGTAGTCTTCACAAAAACCTTGGGAACTAGTTGTTACTACCTTTTCAACTTCATAAAAGGAAATTAAGAATCAGAATATTAAATGAGTTGCCCAGGAGCAAATGGCCAGGAAATGGTAGCACTGGGGAAGGAGCCAAATCAAGTGTATTTTCTATAATCTCCTTGAATTCTCAGAATTATGGAAATGATGGTATCAGGAAATGTTGACTCTTGCAATGCACCAGACCACAATTAAATTATTCATTGCTACTCAGGAAAGACGATTTTACAAAATGAGTTCCATTCATTCGTATTCTCTCTTTCACCCCGTTTTTACCCCGCTCTTCCGTGGTTGCTGTCTCAGGAAACGGCTTCATGGTCCATCGACTTGTGGAAGCCACAAATTGGGGAGTCTCCACGGACACCGCCCTCTTCCTCAGCTTCTGGACCCAGTCACCAAATCTTGGTGACTTAACCTCCCGTCTCTTAAATCGACCCACTTCCTTCCTTCCTCCCTTTCACTGCCTGAATCCCGACCACCGTCGCCTCTCGTCTCTGGTCCACAGGAACCTCCCAGTTGGGCTCCCCACAGCCAGCCTTGCTTGTCCTACCCGTTTTCGGTCCAGCAGTAGTAGGCACAGGGACCTTCATAAAAACTAAATCCGACCACAGAACTTTTCTTCTTAGAACCCTCCAATGCTTGCGATCTCTCTTAGGAATAAAGTCCAAAATCTTTAACTTGCCTCCCGAGAGACAGCACATGCCAGCTCCTGGTTACCCCTCTCCAGCTTTATATCGAGACGTGGGCTTTCTTCTATCATCACAACAGATTTTGTCCACTGCCTCAAAGTGCCTCCTCCTTCCCACCTGAGTCCCTTCTCACAGCCTGGTCTCTCCATCACCTGTCACTTCCACCATCCACCTTTTTATCTGCCCAACTCTGCATCCTGACTCTTCCTCCAGGAAGCCTTCCCTGACTGCCACCACCCAGACTGCATTAGGTCTCCTGTGCATGCTCTTGTTAGCACCCTGTATGTCCCCTTTTGTTCTACTTGTCATACTTGTCATTAATCTCTCTCTCCAACCCACCTCTTACCCCAGGTTGTGAGCTGGAGGGCGGGGACACTGTCCCACCCCTGCAGTCCCAGGATGAGCTCCTCTCTGACCGTGGGGGGAGCTATGTAAGAGTTAGTGAATGAATGAATGGCATGAATGAAAGAAAAGGAAAGAAGAGAGAAAGCGAAGGAGAGAAAAAGGGAGGGAGACAAAGTTTTAAAAGAATATAAGGTTTATTGGAGGGAGAAAATACGTGCTATCTTATTTTAATGATTCTTAAAAAATGTTTCCGAGACCACTAATAATATCTTTCCTTTTCACAGTAATGAGCCCATCTTCTTGGCTGAGGTTATGTTTGCCTGTCTGGCCTGAAATCGTTCATCTTCTTGACGTGTAATCTAAAGTGACTCTAAAAATAATAATTAACAGTGCCTCACACTTTCCATATATCCCATTAATGCACCTCAATTAAGTTATCCCATGTGACTTATTGGTTTCTACCTTTAAAGTAGAAATCATCATCGTGCCCATTTTATAGATGAGGAACCTGAGGCTAATAGGTTCCAGAGGTGGGTCGCAAACCCTTGTTGCAAATCCAAGCCTTTGACTACAGCACAGCACTTGCAGCCGTGGGTCCTGTCCGTAGGGGCAAAGGTGGGAGGCAGAGGTAAATCTGTGTAGATTTTTGTGCCACTGAGGGGTCCATGGATGGAAGGAATTTAAGAACCTTAGCCCCAAATCCTGGAATTTCCCAGCAATATGATGGCCAGAGTGGTCTCCTGTCGGCGGAACTAGCTCATGTGAAAGAGCTCTGTAAAACAGAGATGAAGGGACGGCTCTGTGAGTCCCCAGATCTGTTCCAACACAGGGGCAACAGCCTGTAGCTCCCTCCTGGTGATGGGCTGGCCCAGTGATACCCCCACACCACCAAGTTCTGGGGGCTGAGTGCTTCCGGCTGCGGCCCTCGGATTCCGTGTCCCAACACACCGAATGCTGCTTTGTCAGCATCCCGGAGAGGAGCCAGCGAGCAGCGCCCCCTCCACTGGGAGACAGGACTGGTCTATGTGTCCACACCTTCTACCTGATCCTTCGGTACAAAGTGCTTTAAGTAACATGTCCATAGGACGCCACAGACGCTCAATAAAAAAATGACTGCTTACGTGATAATAACTAGTCATAGTGGTAGTAAAAGGTAGTAAAAGCAAACGGTGCATCGTAAGAACTGAGAAAATATTAACTGGCATCTCATTCCATCCTCCCAGGCACCCTAAACAGGCACTACTATCATCCATTTGATAGATGCAGAAATTGTGACTCAGAGAGGTTAAGTAAATTGTTCACCGTCACAAAGCCAAGCAGAGAAGCTAAGACAGTCTGACTTCAAAGACCTTGCTCTTTTATTAGAGGTGATACAAAAAGCATCATAAAAAAATACAAAAGAAAATACCATAAAATATAAGCTTCCCTCCCACCCTACCCCTAACCTCCCAGTCCCTTTTCCCAGAAGAAACCACTGTTGTTGATATCGTGGGTATTTTTCCAGAGATATCCAGTGCATCTCCAAGCTCATACGGAAGCATGGATGAATACACGATGAATCCATAGGATGGGTATATAAATATATTTCCATGTCAGTTGCTCCACCTTGCTTTTAAATTCAAACATGTATCTTGAAGACCATTCCCCATCAGTCTCCCAGCTAACGCCTTTTCAGAATTCCGCTGTATGGATGTGCCATAGTGTATTGAATAGTCTTCTGTTGACGGGTACTTAGGTTTTCCCAATCTTTTGATATTCTGGAAAACTCTACAAGGAAGAGTCATGTGTGTGTTTCAGGATGTTTCTTATAGTTTATCTGTAGGAGAAAGTCTTAAAATTTGAATTACCAGGTTAAAGATATGAGTCTTGTACATTTTGGGTAGACACGGTCAAAGTGCTGTGCAAAGAGGTTATACCAAGCAGCAATATAAGAGAGGGCAGGTTTCCCAAACCCTCGGCGCCAGGGCGTACTGTCAAATTTTAGACAATTGTTAGTGCTCGTGCTCCTAACTCTAAACTGAGCCTGTTCCTACCCCTGAGATGTGAGCATTAGATCTGGAAAGATCAAAGTCATCGTGGGCAGACTGTAGCCATGAAACTTGGAGAATTTCATGGCCAGGGAGGTTCTGTTGGCCTGGGGTGCTTGTGTCTTTGGGTTCCCCAAGGCATAGAATGCCAACCTACTCTCCGATTTGGAGACAGGGAGGGTTGGTGGGTTTGCAGCCGTGACGAGCTTGCAGCGTGGGAGAAACCACCTCCGCTGGCTTCCTGGTTGGTGATCTCTCCGGGAAAGACTGCAAATTAGCAGTTCAGGAGATGTAAGGAAGTTGGTTGTTTTGTTGTTGTTGTTGTTGTTTTTAAGAGGTGCACAGTTGGGTTTACGCTTTTTAGTCTTTTGTTTGTGTTGGGGGTGGCAGTATTTTGCTTTGTTTTTAAAGATTTGGAGGACTTGGAATTTGTTTTTAAATGAGATTGGGGGAAGATAGGACAGAGGGCTGTGACTCCATCAGAGATTTTGTGGGTGTGCAAGATGAAAACAGCGAGGAGTTCACAGGCTGGGTTTTGTTTTCTCTAATATTGTTCATGTGAAAGGTAATACACATGTGATTAAAGAAATTTACATGACATTCAAATAGAAAAAAAAAGGTATTCAGTGCAAAGTATGTCTCCCTCCTACTTCTGACTTCTAATATTCCTCGTAAGATGCAACCATTATTATCCGTTTCTTCCAGAATAATCTCTGCATTTGCAGGTACAGAATTTACTCATTTGTACCTCTCTTTTGTCCCCTAATGGTATTTCTTGGAGCTCATTTCTTTATCTGTAAATAGAGATCTGCCTCTGCTTTTTAATGACACATTCCTTATACAGACGGGTTAGATTTCAACTGATAACTCGGAAGGCAGGATGTTGAACTCTCGGCTATTAGGCCAGATAACATCCCCCTCGGACCTCTCTCTTCACATGGTCTAGATAGATATTGTCTCTCCCCATCCTGCCCCACCATGCCTGTTCCCAATGGTCAACTCAAAATGTGGTAAGATATTTTACAAACCCTCTTTGCCATTTTTCTGGTTTCTTTAGAAGGTAAAACTTTAAGAAGTATCTTCTGCCTAAGTTATCAGTAGCTTCCCAAGGGGACCAAGAGACAGCAGGATGCAGGGAAGAACAATGATCCCACTGTCGGGCTGCATAGACTCCCGCACAGCCCAACAGCAATACAGCGCGAGCCACGTGGGTAATGTTCAATTCTATAATAGTCACATTAAAAAAGTAAGAAGCAACAGGGAGAATTAATTTTCACAATAATTTTTGTTTAACACAACATACCCACAGCAGTATCGTTTCAGCATGTAATCATCGATATTTAAACATTATTGAGACGCTCGCGTTCTTTTTCTTGTACTAATCTTAGAAACCCATGTGTATTTCACTCTCATGTCACATCTCGAGGGGATCGGCCACAGGGCAGGCGCTCAGTGGCCACATGTGGCGGGCAGCTGCCACAACCGAGGGCACAGCTCTGGGCGCCCCAGCTGTGGCCAGTCCACGTGGAATGGGCCCTTTGCTTCTCCGGACCTCTGTTTCCTCATTTTCGAATGGAGGAGCTCAACCAGATGATCTCAGTGGCTCCTCCTCATCCTAACGTGCCCCGACTTTCAGTGCTAACAATGGAAAGCTGCAGGCAGGCAGACCAGGACAGGCGGGTCTCCCCATGGGAACCTCATTTCCTCATCTGCAAAATGGGAGCAATTGGACGTGACCCAGATCAGCAGAGGAGGATATGCTTTGGGGAGGAAAAGGAGGAAGACACAGTGTCGTGAGATCGTTGCTGGGGCTATGATTGATAACAGACCCTGCTCCGAACCCACTCACTCAGACCCAGGGCGACCTCCTTGGTTCACTTCTCTCGTCCCTCTGTCGCGTGGGGATAAAAACGGCACTTACTTCACACGGTGGCTGCAAGGATTGGACTCGACATCGTGCAGAGGGCTTGGGCGCCGTGCTCAGCACTGAGTCGTAAGCTCCCACTCACGCGGCACTGCTGCTGTTACCACTCCTGGGGGTGCAGAAACGAGGTGCAGGCTGGGAGCAGCGTGCCCAGGGTCTCACAGCCAGGACGCGGTGGCAGACGCGGGCTTGTTTGGGCTGTTCCCTTCTCCCTGGCAGGCGTCCCTCATCGTCACCCACTGATTTCCTTGCAGCAAGGTAAACGGAATAAACACGCCCAAAGCCACTGGACTACTCGAATGAGGCTTGGGTCCAAGTATCGTTTCCATGGCATGTACTCTGGCAAGCACGCACTTGTGATTTGTTTAAACTCCCGGCTCCCGAGGGCGGAGGCTGGGTTGTCAGCTCTTCCATCCAGCACCCACCTCTCTGTAGCCAGCGCCACCCACCGCGACCAGCGCGAGATTCCTCAGTGTGATTTCAAGGGAAGGGCCCCCTCTAGACAGCGCCTGAAGCACCTTTGGCAGGACCAAGATGGAGTCGAAAATGCACCTTATTCAAAGCTAGGAAGCCCAAAGCATTATGTATTACGTAACAATAGTAAGAAACAGCGTTTTTGAGCGTTCCCTCTGTGACATGGCTAAGTTCCCTGCACTTGCTATTTCATCTCATCCTCCGCCTTACCCAGAGACGCGGCGATTACTGATGGTCCCATTTTACAGAGAAGGAAACTGAGGTTCAGCGCAAATAAAGAACTCACCCAGACACACCCAGAGAGAGCCAGGAAGGACCTTAAACATCTTCCCTGTGGCAATAGGGGATCCGGCCGTCCCTGAGGTGCCCCATGGAAACCGGGCATTCGAAGACAGGGACAAGTGGTTGTCCCTACAGCAGCTTAATTTATGCATCTGTAAAACAGAGACGACTGAAGCTGACCTTGGTCAGGACAAGGATGGAAAGTATGATAGTAGATGGGGGTATTCTTTGGGGAGGAAGAGGAGAGAGACCAAGTAAGTGTTGTGGCATTGCTACTAAGATTGTGATTGACAACAGAGGGTGCTCTGAGCCCTCAGAACACAGAGATTGTTCTCTCTGTCTCTGTCCCTCAGCACACAGTGCCTGTCCCTGCCTCTCCCTAGCCCAGCTTCTCTCCACTTCCTTCCAAAGTTTCCTTTCTAGGGCCAAAGTCTGAGCGAGAAACAGCACCCCCACGTCCCCAGCACCGGCCAAGAACTCCCCCGATTCTAGACAGCAGCTGGGAGAGAGGGGACTCGCTGGGAGTCGCTTAGAAAATGCTGAGAGCAGCCGGGGCTGTTGTAAATGGGGTTGTTTCTGTTTTCTATTTTTCTGAAGCAAAGCACACCAAAGGCCAATTCCAGTCTCTGTCCTTCGGTAAGGACTGGCCCAAGCCAGTATCTGGAAGATGTGAGCCTGGGGGCTGTACCTCCCCAAGAGTTCACATCCGAGTCCCTTCTTTCATTAAAGAACAGAGCCCGATGCCCAACTGGACACCCAGGGGAGCCCTGGAGGTCCCAGCTGTCTCTGCCTCCAACTAAACAACGAGCATCCTGGGTTTGGTACCTGGAAGAGACAGGGCTCGGGGAAGTTAAGGAAGCAGGGAGAGAGTGGACCGAGTCTCCGCAGTGGGGAAGGCCACGGGGGTCCCGGGTGGTTTTCCCTGCAAACCAGAATCCCAGCAGCAAGACGCCGAAAGACACTCAGCTGGTCGGCACGGGCCACACACAGCAGAGAAATGACACAGCACGAGGGCGATGCATGAATACACGGAAACACACACACAGCGACGCCAGATGGAGAGCGCAGCCCGGGCTGGGCCCGGGTATCCGTTTTTCCTTCACCCACACAGAGGGGCTGGTGCAGTTACGCAGTTACGTAAGGCAAGCTGCAGAGTAGGGGCTGAACTTGCTGACCACCCCCCATCGAGGGGATCCAGGGGGTGGAACCTCCTTCCGGGAGGGGGGATCTCTGCACCCACCTCCTGTTCTCAGAGGCAGCAGGAGCTTGGCAGCTGCCTCAGCCCTGGGGTGACCCTGGGAGGTCGCTAAAAGGGAAACAAGGGAGTGAGTGGCGGGTTGTTAGTGGGGGCAGATGGGGGCTCCCTCGTTGTGTTAAAGTGTGGAGAGGCGCCGCGGGAAGGGGGCTGGGTTGAAGACGGAAATGGAACTTCAGTGGGGGATGGGAAAGAGATGGAGGGGGTCTGTGATGTCCCCACCCCACGCACCAGCCCAGACACGGCCTACTGTGCGCGCGCCCAGCCGTGTACACGTGCCACAGGTGCGTGCCGCTCACCTGGGCCACACAGAATCTCCAGCTGCCCCCCCCCCCGCCCCGTTGGCTTGTGGTACCCCAGCCACACCCCATTTCCCTGGGCCTGGCGGGAGTCAGTGACTTGGAAGTTGCCAGCATTTCAGGCGAAAAGTTAGGACTTGAGAAAATAACTGGAACATAAAGTTGAAACAGCCAGAGTGTAAGTCTAAAAGCTCAGGCTCGAGAGTAGAGCCGACAGAAAGTCAAACCCTCCCTCCGCCCTTGTTCTGTACGTGACCTTGGACAGGTTACTAAACCCTCCCGAACTTCCGTGTCTTTGCGTGTTGAGAGATCACTACGAGGATTAAAGGAGAAAAAAATATATGTGTGTGTTAAGAGTGAAAGTGCTCAAAGAGTGTCTGCCGTGCTTAGTCTCTGAGGGTTTTTCTTCTTCAATCAACAAATATTCACTGAGCACCTACTCTGTGCCTGTGTACCCCAGGGGTCCGGCGCCCACTCTTCCTAACGTTTCTCCATCGGGGTTTCAGAAGGTCTGCGGAGCCCAGGTGGCTTCCACGGTCTTGCGTAGACCCATCTCTTTGGTGTTTATGATGTCTGTAATGTGACCACATTGTCCTTTTGAATTTGGAACAAGCTGATAATTACAAAAACGGTCATGAAGGCCAACTGGCATCCCTCCTTCGGCGGGTCCACGGGAGGGTCCCCTCTTTGTTGTGGGGGGTTTGGGAGTGGCTGGGATGGAGACCCCAAAGATCTGTGCCGGCTGAGCTCCCGGGCTGTGAATGGAAAATGGGCACGAAACAGAGCGTGAGGCCAACTGGCGGGTTGGGGTGGGGACTTCTTGCGGTGGGAAAGAGAAGAGAGGTCTTACGGTTCTTGTCATTTGATGTCTGTGGCTGACTGTCCATGCTTTCCCCAGGGAGACCCTGGGGTCTCTGAGGGCTTTGATCACGGAGATGAAAGCAGGCCATTCGCAGCTAACTGGGAAAGGTGTCCCCATCCTGGAAGAAGGATTTAGTTTCCAGGCTGGTTTCCAAACTCCAGAGTTAGTGTCTTGTGGCTCGACCTTGTCAGTGGCTGCGTTTTCCCTCTTCGTTTTGAAGGTGGCGGCGTGCACTCCACTTCAGTCTCTCTCTCTTTCTTCTTTTCTTCTGATTCCCTCTCTTCTTCCTTCTTTTCAGCTCAGGAAGCCCCAGATCCGATCTGCATCTAACAGGCTAGCGATCAAGATGCCCAGAGAATAGTTCGCATCCGTCACGCGTCACCTCTAGACACAGCCACCAGACACTTCTCCTCCCTGATCTGCCTGACCTGTTGCTTAGGGACACGTCCCACTGCTTCTCCTGACGTCTGCCTGGTCGACCGTCGCTTCCTTAGAGAACGGGGCGGGACACAGACGTGTGGAATCATGCCACCGACGGCCCAGCGGCAATGAGTGGGTGACGCCAGGGTGACGTCAAAGACGGGGAGGGCTCAAGCCACTGCAGCACCCGTCTCCCCGGCTCCGGCTCTCGGCGTAGCCTGAAGCCTGGTTCCTCCGGGTGAAATCCTCTTGGCCTGATAACGTTCGGGGGTCTTCAGACGGGCCCCTTGGAGCCAGACGCCATGGAGGATCACATGTTCGGGGTGCAGCAGATCCAGCCCAATGTCATTTCCGTCCGCCTCTTCAAGCGCAAAGTAGGGGGCCTGGGCTTCCTGGTGAAGGAACGCGTGAGCAAGCCCCCCGTCATCATCTCGGACCTGATTCGAGGGGGCGCCGCGGAGCAGAGTGGCCTCATCCAAGCCGGGGACATCATTCTGGCCGTCAACGGCCGGCCCTTGGTGGATCTGAGCTACGACAGCGCGCTGGAGGTGCTCAGAGGCATTGCCTCCGAGACCCACGTGGTCCTCATTCTGAGGGGCCCCGAGGGCTTCACCACGCACCTGGAGACCACCTTCACCGGGGACGGGACCCCCAAGACCATCCGGGTGACACAGCCCCTGGGTCCTCCCACCAAAGCTGTTGATCTGTCCCACCAGCCGTCGGCCAGCAAGGAGCAGCCACCGACAGTGGATGGGACCCTGGGCCCCGGGAATGGACCGCAGCATGCCCAAGACAGTGGGCAGGAAGCTGGCTCTCTGTCCCATGCCAACGGCCCGGCCCCCCAGCCCCCAAGCCAGGACCCTGCCAAGAAGGCAGCCAGGGCCGGCCTCCAAGGCAGAGGGGAGAACAATGAACTGCTCAAAGAGATAGAGCCCGTGCTGAACCTTCTCACCAGCGGGAGCAAAGGGGCCAAGGGAGGGGGACCTGCCAAGGCAGAGACGAAGGACACAGGAGTCCAGGTGGACAGGTAAGCTCCACACACGTGTGTGTGTGTGTGTGTGTGTGTGCACGTGTGAGCACTGAGACCACCTCACACCTGCACTCGCATATCCACTCCACCTGCCCTGATCGTCACGTAAGATTACAATTGCAAAATGCATTGGGCGTAACTTCTAGGGTGTATCTCTTGCTGTGACACCCAGAGCTAGCGAGTAATCATGGTAGCAGTCAGCGTGTCTTCCCATCCTTGTCCCGTGAGATCCTCCAGGGACCCTACACGGTGGGTATTTTTGCAATCTGTGTTGCACAAGTGAGAAGACGGAGGCTCAGAGAGGAGGGGCCTTTCCTGAGGTCGCCCAGTGAGTGAGAGGTGCGTGTGTGCATGGCGCCCTCACCCGTGTGGCTCATGGCAAGGCCATGGTGGACAGGTAAGAACAGGGAATCGCTGAGCCCTGGGCGGCCCTCAGCCCAAGCCAGCTTTCTCCTCGCCGCAGCCAGTGAGGATGAGGAAGGTTCTAAGAGAGGAGAAGGGAATGGGAGTATAGAATTGGGCCCAACTCCCAAAAACAGCAGTCTTGCTTGGATTATGTGGGAGCTGAGGCTAGAACTTAAAGAACTGGGTGCCGGCCCCTCTGTGTTTGCCAGATTGGTGTTTTCTGATTCTCCAGGGAGGGGAAGAGAGCTGGCAACACAGTGGGTCACGTAACTCCTGCTCTGGGGAGAATCAGCAGCAGGGCCAGGTGGTTGGAGGATAGTGGGTCAGGAGCTCGAGCAGAGAGAGAGAGAAGTTTCTCTCTGCATCCCCCTTCCACTCTCACTGTGGGTCTGGCACTGTCCCTACAGCCACCAATGCTGCCAGGGTGGGTCTGGGGCCACCCAGAAATCTAGGCCAAGACTTCCTAACCCCTTGCCCAAGAACCCCTAAGTGTCCCAAGAGCACTCAGAGCTCTCCAGGAAGCCCCCCGGGGACCTGGATTAAGGTAGCTCCCCAGGCCCCTGTGTTCGTTCATTTAACAAATGTTCATCGAGAACCTACTGTGTGCCAGGCACTGTTCTAGGCTCTGGGGGTAGGGCAATGAATGAAATAGACAAAGCCCCTGACCTTGGGGAGCTTACAGGGAGGTGGGGACGACAGACAATAAACAAGATAAACATGTAAAACATGTCGTACAATCACGTGCTGCGTAACAATGTCTCGTCATCAGCAGGCTGCATGTACGGGGGCGGGGGGGTCCCATAAGACTATAATACCGTATTTTTACTGCACCATTTCTGTGTTTAGATATGGAAATATTTCCCATTGTGTTGCAGTTGCCTACAGTAAGCAGTACAGTGACGAGCTGTTCTGGTGTGTAGCGCGGGAGCCATAGGTTAGACCACGGAGTCTAGGTGTGTCGTAGGCTATAAACATCTAGGTTCGTGCAAGGACACTCTGTGATGTTTGCACAACGACAGAATTGCCTAGCAATGCACGTCTCAGAACGTGTCCCCGCTGATAAGCTACGTGTGGCTGTATGTCTATGATACCATGCTGAGGAGATAAATGATGTCGGGAAGGGATCAGCAGTGTTGGGGACGGGGAAGTCTAGAGCAGGAGCTAGAGCAGGCCTCACTAGGAAGGCAACATTGGGAGACCTGGAGGAAGGGAGGGAGAGAATCTGGCAGCTGTCCGGGGGAAGGGTGTTGCAGGCAGGGAGAATAGTCCGTGCAAAGGTCCTGAGGTGGGAGTGTGCCTGCTGTGTTTGAGGAGCCCCATGGGATCCAGTCCTCCTCCTTGGTGGCCCCTCGGTCTGTGGCAGTGGCCTCAGTCCACCTTTGCATCCTGGGGTTTCCTAACTTCCCGCACCTGGGAAAAACTGAGCAATCCCAGCAAGACGCGGAGCCCCCAGTAGGAAGACAGAGTCTCCATCGGAAGTACCTGGGCAGAGGAGAAACAAGGATCACTCACCTCCCTTTGAGCCCCTGCCCCCAAGCCACTCCCTTTTCCCTGTGCGAGTTCCCTGGGGACAGCCTACAGTCTCCCCTGCACCTTTGGTCCTCATCTCCAGGAAAAGGAAGACAGGGAGTCTTGGCTGCAGGACACAGGGCACGGCATGACCCTCTCGGTGGGGTCAATAGATGCTTGGGGGCCTCCGTTGCCCTGCGAGTCCATTCCCAGAGCTGGCGGCCAGCATCAGTCCTCGGGGCTCTCCTGGCTGGTGGGGATTTGATGCCTGGTTCGCCCACAACCAGCACGGGAGGCTTCCCGGGCTAGAACCTGGTCCTCAGGGGAGCTGCTGCCTCCCAGGGCTCCCTACAGCAGTATACCCAGTGGAGGTGGCAGCTTGAGGCCTCGGTGTGCCTTGTGGGCACCCAGCAGCCCGTCCCATTCAGGGGACTTAATCTCTAAAGCAGCTGCAGGATGCGGAATCGCAGGCGCTGGCCTTGTCTGCCAGGAGGTATTAGAAAGTTTCCCTCCCCAGAGGCTGCCCCTAGGCGCCAGCTCTGCCTCCAGTCCACCCCCTCCCTGAGAAGAGCACCAGGGAGGTAGGACAGGCAAGGGGGGGCTCTGCCTTACCTTGCATGGGCAGAGTCCCCTCCCCATGGGCAGCTGAACCCCCACTGTGCGGAATGTTCCATACACTTGCTGTCATTCTCAACTGTGCATGGTGGGCACACGGTGGGAGTATCAGAATTCCCGGGGCTCTATTGCGTTCACACCCCAAACACCCCAGGAGCTGAATCCCGTGTGTGGCCCGGAGCCCCCCGGAGGAGCCCCCCCGCCATAAGTGGGAGCCGGCCCCTTCCCTCCCGGGAGCCGATTTGGTCCTCTCCCCCAGCCGATGGTCTGGGACACAGAGGCTTGGCGCTGAACAGAAGGCTTGGATGCGATTCAGAGGACTTCACGGGGGCCTTCCTGGTAGCCGGGCCCCAGGGGGCCTCTCCCAGCACCGTCTCAGGGGAGCAATCCCCTGCCTTTGTCTCCCCAAGGATGAGGGAGGGACAAACCGGTCTGACACGGGGTCCTGTCCCTGCAGATCTATGTTCCCAACCCAGGGGCTGCATCCAAGCCTCCAGTCGCCCTCATCCCTTATAGTTTTCCCGAGTGACCCCATCTCAACCGTGCAC